>NW_027491728.1:0-600000 GCF_021521415.1 Bidens hawaiensis | reverse complement strand
TGAACAAAACCCAACTCCTGACTCGTTGTTTGGATTCTGGTCAGCACCAGCTTGCTTATTTTCTGAAATCTCATAACCGAAGTTCTATACATCCGTTTGGATTGATTCTAACGGCTATGTTCTCAGCTTTAAATCTTGTTTATTGTCTTTAAGTTTTAGGTTCATTTGGGTTAAACTAAAAGTCGGTTTCTCGTTTATTCTTATTATTCTTCTCTAATCTCGTCTAAGTAATAAGGTAAGAAGTCATTCCCCACATTTTGCTGATTTTAAACGTTTTGGGGACATTTGCATACCTACCAATATTTACATATTATATTATATATATTCACTAGCAAACTGTGAAAATTGTGTATTTATCAATTGCATGACTAACTCCTACTTGTTTTGTTGTTTTAGATTATCGCATTCGGGGAGGTCCATCACAATCATATTATAGTATGATCATACGACTATCATAGTATCCATAGCCCGTGTTCGTGAGGCATGGTCAACTGGCACCCTTTATTTGCTCATGGTTTGATTTATTTATACTCACAATATCGGTTTTGCTCTTTTACTTATATATTATTATTATATCAAAACTGGTGACTTTTCTCACTCAACCTTGTGTTGACAAATCTATATTATTTTGTACGCATTTGCATGTTATCATTTGGTTTGAAGCTAAGGTGAAGAAACATATAGAGAGACCTTAGTTAATGAAATAAAGGATATTTGTGTTCTATTTTTATTTTGGAATAATTGTTTAATTTGGATTGTTTTTTTCATGATTTGAACTTTGTGTACTTTATTGAAATTCTTAAAACAATTAAATTAATTATATAGTGTCATATATAAATTTTATGATAGTACCTTGTGAACTGTGAACCAATGGTTCGCACCTTGGCACTTCCGACGTAGGTTGGGGTGTGACATAGAGTTCATCCAAGACTATCTCAGGTGACAAATGAATTGTGGATAGTAGATGTTCTCGTCATATTATCAATAAATAATCTTAATCTTCTTACTAACATTAAAGACAATAAAGGAGGGTATGTTTTGTTTGAGGGCAATCAAGGTGTCAGGATCGGATTTTGTGATTACATTATAAATCGGACAAGAACATATGAAACACAGAATGTGAAACCACTAGAATGTGGCCGACGGAATCAACCACAAACAGTGAGTTTCTAATTATAGTAAGTGACTAAAGAAAAAATTAAACTCAAAAGATTTCCATTATCATTGATATTAGTATTGATTTGGGTACACAGAAACTTAGGGTTTTAGAAGGAATGTTAAAAACAATAAAGTTGTCAGGTGCGACCATCAAATTTGAGTGTGAAAGTTGTCCCATCAATGTGACATAATCATTCTATTTATAGGCACACCTGACATTCCTTCTAGAAACCCTAATCTTTACAATACATTCTAAAAATAATTACAAGTGTAAAAGTGTTCTTCAAACAGATATCTTCATTGTCGAGTAGAGCTCCTTTGACCTTGCAATCTTCGAGTGTGCACGGGACTTTGACTTTACTCCGAGCAAGCTTATACTTAGAATATTTCAAAGTGAAAATATACCTCCCAAACAGGCTTCAATCTTCATGATCATACCAAAACTTCCTCGGATAGCTCCTACAAGCAACAAGTTCTTGCTCGAATCTCTTTAGTCTTCATTTCGGATTATTTAGAGAAAACTAAGACTTAGCAGAATTTCATAAACTGCCTCGATTCTATATCCTGCTCGATTCTAAACTTCGCTCGGAGTAAGACTTAGCAGAATTTCATAAACTGCCTACCAGCATACTTGAGATTATTCTTTATTCCATCGTTATTCGACCCGCTAAGTTACACGTGAACCTAGTTTACACAAAGACATATCATGGGTTTGCTTGGTAATAAATCACGCTTGATACAAAAACAACCTTGCTCGATGAAGTACAGTTTGCTCAAAACAAACACCTAGAAGATTTAATGTAGAATATCCTGTTCGGATAGGATATCTTTCTCAAGAAGTATATACCTTGCTCGGAGAACTTGAGTTTGGTTGGAATCCATACTTAGGCAAATATGGGGAGGTGAAGAAGATTTCAATCATTCTTTTGGACCCAATAATTACCTCCTTGATTTAAACAAACTCAAATGCACCAAAATGCACCTAGATTACACACACGACAAAATACACATCAAATCCTTGAAAACAATAAATTACATTACTTAAAAAGGTAATGATTATTAGTTTAATTCTACCAACAAAGGCATTCATACCAAAAGAAATACAAAAATTTCATCAAAATTAAAAATATAAAGAAAACTAAAGATAATAATTAACGTTTGTCTCTTGCATTTTTCTTTTCGAATTCTTGATTCCTCTTGTCAGTTTTGTCTTCTCAAACTGCAGCTAATCTTTGTTGAAACATGCTAAGCTCGGTGTAAAATTTATGATCTTCATGCAAATCCCACTCAGCAATGTCCCATAGGTTGGCAACGTGTAAGAACTGTTGTTCGGAGTCTTAGTTGATAACACCCAATGTTCAAATGAGTTCATTAGCAGGAAGCTTTTTGAGGAATTATCACATTTTAGCTAAGTGATCCTATCATTTTTCTTCACTTCAGAGTTTGGTTTCCTCTTCTGCCTCCCTGATTGTCCATTTTGGATTGCTTGGAGGTATTTTGGATGCCCTCAGCTCAAAAGCTATTTGATATCTTCTTTTCCTTTTAGCTTCGGTAGGCACCAATCTTGGTTTTCTATTAAAGAAAGGAAATCCCTTTCAGATCTGGTCTTTCAAATACATGGAAAAATCATTCTGTTGAGCTCTTGCTAGTTTATTTTTGTGTAGATAATCATACAATGGTAGTTTTGCAATATTGGAAAGCTACTTCACTAAGAAATCTCTGAAGTGATCTTTGTGTATAACAACTTTCTCTAGCTCTTCTTTTCTTTCTTTTTCTTACCATCTTTCTTTTTCTTTGGTTCTAAAGGTCTTGATGCAGAATCTTTCAAAGGAGATTTTCTTTTCAGTGTTTCTTTGTGCTTTTTAGAAGTGACCCTTTCTTTTCAGTGAAACCTTTTGGAATTTCAGCTCAACTTCCTTCCTTGACATTTTCTTTATACTTTCAAAGTAACCCTTATCCATAAGGAGACCCTTATTTCCACCAAACTTTCTCAATTCTTTTTCCCTCTCATCAATCTTTTCTTTTTTTTTTCATTTCCCTTTCCTTAGCTTCAAGATCACCTTCTTCCTGATTTCTTTTCATAACACAATCAAATGTCTATCACGTTCTTCTGCTAACATCTTGTCCACATGTTAAGGCTCATAATTGTAACTTAATAAAAATTTCTTTTTCTATTTCTTATTTTGTGCTCAGCAACCCTTTTCTCTTCTAGATCATTTTTCTTCTGAATAAAATAATCAAGATCTTCATCTAATAAATCCTTGATTTCTTCAAATCTCATCCCAAAACCAAATAAGCTTTGAATTGTTGGATCTTATCTTCTTTTTTCTTCCATCCTCTTCTTCATGTTTTCAAAATTCTCATATTTCATGTTTACTTGAGGAATGTCAGTCATTTTTTATTCAAATTCAGGTTCCCCTTTGTCATCATCAACTATCAAACACCAGATAAAATTAGCATGATTAAGACACACTTATGAAGTACAGTTTTGAAAATGTTGGATGAAAACTCTACGGATCCATAAAGGTTGGATGAATATGCGAGAATAAAATTGTTATTCATTTATAATTTCTTATTGTCTTTGTTATCTTAGACATATAAGTTTTTTTTATTGAATTATACCATGTTCATCTTCTATAATCAAAAGTGTATTTAAATTGATTTAATAAAAAAAAGATAAATCTGATTTCATAAAATATATAAATATTTTAATTATTTTAATATAAATATTCGCATATTTGTAATCCCTATAATTTAGGTAATTATTTATTTGACTAAAGAATGGTTGATATGTTTTGATTACACTAACATAAATATGCTTTTATTATAAATAGAATAATAGTTTGAAAGGGAAACTTAGGCTAGAAAAAAACCTCCAATTATTTATTTGATGCTATTAATAATTTGAATTTAGTGATGTCATAGACTATTAGAATTATCAAAATTGATTAAAAACACAACACATAAACAGTTATGATAAATTTATATGCGTCAAAATAAAACTAATAAGTGTTAGTAAATCAAATAGATATCAATGAGTGTAAATATTATATTTTTATAATAATGATAACTATGGTATTGTTATTTCATAATATCAAAACAAGCAATATATTAATGTTGTTGTTTCATAACAGCAAAAAAATAATGCATAAAGAAACAAAAGTATTCGTAGATTGACTAATATTAAATAAAAGATTCTGTGGCGTAATAATCAATTTTTAATATAACCGATGGTGGGTATCCTCCTTGATGGTATTTCTGGGTGAGTCAGGCTGGAGCGTAATCCTTATTGACAGTTCACATGCCGTTTCAGGAAGGCTCACTCGGAGTGTAATAATTTTAGTACAACCTGATTTTGTTAGAAAACGAGTCCTAATAGTCTATATGCTAAATCTGAAATTTTGAATATAATAAGTTAATGAGTTATTTATATTCCTTGAATGTAATAATGTATTAAATTAATTAAATACTGGCTTTAAATGGAATTGGCTATGGTTGGCCTGGGGTATAAATATGCTACTTATCTTATTTATGAAATAATTCCACTATAATCCACCTTTCAAGCTCCCAACACCAAAATAAAACCCTCATTCGGTGGCGTATAAAGAGTGAAAAACAAATGCTACTTAAGACCCCTTAAGGAATGCGTGACACATAAAAAAGGTGTCACTAGAAGCTTTGACACTAAAGCCTTTTAAAGTATTTTTTTTTTCAATGTAACCGTCATATATTTTTGATCTTTTCGTGGCCACTTTTTTTTGCCACAAAATTCCTTTTGACATATTTATTGTAATTAGTGACACATAGGTTTGCCACTACATATAGCCACCACATATGTTTGCCATAATAATTTGATTAATTAAACCGTTAACTTTTTAGAATATTAAATGCAAATAAAATTTAAAACATGTAAATTTATAATATGATAACTTAATTATATTGCTAATGTTAGAAAGCACCGGCATAATAAGCTTGATGCATATATCAAATGTTTATAAAAGAAGTTGTTTATATATCAATTGTCGTCTTCTTTTTTGTTTATCATTTTTGTAATACATAAATGTATAGGAACCACTTTTAACATTAATGTAAGTTCATTCGTCATGGGATGCTAGCAAATGAACAAACAGTTTTGTTCGTCACACCTTAAGGGATGTTAGCGTATAGGATTGTAATGCATTAGGCCATTTTCTAGGGGAATGTCTAGCGAATGGCATAGCGAATGTGACTCATTCGTTAAGCCTGTTTAGCGAATGAGTCGTCGCCATTCTTTAACAGTTTTAATCACCTTTTCAACAGATTTTTCTTTTTCTTTTTCAGCTTCCTTATTAAATTTAACTTTTATATTTTTATTTCTTCTGTTATCACCCTTGTTCAAATCAATCAGGGATTCTAAAATCTCCTAAGGAATCTCATTCTCTCCAAGCATATCAGCTTCATCCCTTAATTATTTTTCAACATTTGCCTGTTCAAGCAGGACCCTTTGTTCCTCTATCTCTTCATCAGCAAAACCAAAGAACCGAAAATCTTGCTCATACATTTTACAAATTCTGTCCTTGATTCTCTTGCAATAAAAGATGTTGGATCAACACATAAAAATTGATCTCTAAAGGTAAGTTCAGGTGTTTCCAAGGGCTCTTCTGGATTATCATATGTAACAGCTGCTTTGCCCTTATCTTTTCTTTTCTTTCTTGCTTCTAAACTCCTTGTTTCTTCTCTATTAGTAGTTTGAGGAGGAATATTATCTATTCCATTTAATATTTCTTCTAATTCTGCATTCACATCTCCTTCTTCCATATTATCCGTCTCAAAAAACATAAGAGATTCATCCACATCATCATCAATCACTTCAATCTCATCCATATTCACATCACTAACAACATCTTCCATCACCTCCTCATCATCATATTCATACTCAGTAACAATCAGATTTAGAGCATTATCCTTTTGTTTTGGTGCATCTGAGGTCTTCTTAACCTCAGATGAGATTAAGAATGGTTTGTCTGCATGTGCATTTCAAATGGTTTGTCTGCATGTGCATTTCAAAATATTTTGTCGTTTTGCATAAGCATAACATAAAAATAATTTAAACCGAAATAAAAACCATGCTCGATCATACGTCTAAGAAAGGTTACACTCAAGTGTGCTCGAAATCAAAACCCTAAGCATAGATAAAGTATGCTCGGGAAATAAATGGCAGGTACACTCAATCATTCATAAGTCTCAGAAGATATACTAAGTATAGAATGAAGGTAGCATGCTCGAACATACAAGGTTGCTCGAGAAATAAATCACAAGAATAATAACCAAGTATAAAACTTCAAGGCATCAATCTTGCTTGAAAACATTGAAGTCCTCGATAATAATGACTTAGAAGGAAAATTAAAACAAATATCATACTCGAATCAAATCACTCATCAAGTCTGCTTGTATTTCCACATTTAAGCTCGAAAACACATAACTTCATGCATTAATCATGTAGACACACAAATATGCTTGAGTATAGAAGTAGTGTACTCAAAATGCTAGAAAGACTTAAACATTCATGAAGTAACATAAGTATGCTCAATTACAATTAAAATCATGGCCAAAACATCAAAATATTCAGATTGTGACAATTTTAGGTACCTAAACACATAAAGAAGATGATGAGACTTATTAAAGAAATAATTAACAAAAAATTTAGACACTTTGGTGATTAAAAGCTCATGTAATTTGGTGAAATGAGATCAAATTTTAGTTTAATGTCAATTTTAACCAAATGGAAAGATCACAACATGAGATCATATTGACTAAATAGTTTTCACAATATACCATTTTCAGCATCATTATAACACAAGGCATGTTGATAGCTGGTATTGAATCACTTAGCTTGAATTTCATTACATATGTTATATCATTCAATTCAATTAATGCATCAGATATAAATGGACTCTACTAATCAGATTTATGATGTCCCTTATCTCTTCTCAAGTCTTATTTAGCTTTCTCCATATCACCCAACTTGACTTCAACCCTTTAATGCTTGGTCAAAACATTTTAACAAAAGAAACATTTTTTAAAATTTAGAACATTTTGCAATTTCAAACATGTTGGTTGAACAATGGACCTGCACGCCATGCGGTTTGGTCTTACATGCCACTCATACAGGTGTCTAGGACTTATAATGATGCCCCACCTTGCGTTTTTCTAAATTTAACCCTTTAAGTTTGTACTTTTGTCAACTTTTGGTTGATGTATAAACTTTTAAGCACTTTGTTTACTGTCATAACTTTAAAGTTTATCATTTTGGGTGACCAAAAATTAACAGACTTGTGTATGACTGGATAATTACCTTTCTGTCTATCATTTGGAGAGATATATGTAGAAACATGCATACTTCTTCCAAATGTATATCCACATTAAACTTACCAACTCATTGTGTTTATATCACATCAACTTTACACATCATGGAAAGTTACCAAGCATATCAATGACTGAATTTACATATCTTTTAGCCTATTAAATCTATATGTTAGATGTTAATAGCCAATGTACTACCATTTTTGGTTGGATCACATCTCCAATTAAA
Organism: Bidens hawaiensis; assembly: GCF_021521415.1. NCBI lineage: Eukaryota > Viridiplantae > Streptophyta > Magnoliopsida > Asterales > Asteraceae > Bidens > Bidens hawaiensis. The sequence goes on along the minus strand of NW_027491728.1, from coordinate 592,271 downwards.
ATATTTTAGTTGCTTATTTAAAGCTTTTAACTAAACAAAACTAACGCTTCTCTTTTGAAATCACCATAAACTTTTGCTTTGCAATCAAACACATTTTGACTCATTTTTCAATTTTTTTTAGTTTTCTAAATAGAATTTAAATAGACTCATAAAACAAAATCTTTTTGGATTTTCACAAAATGACTCAAATGAAATGAAAATCTTTTTGACTTTTTGTATTTTAAATACATATATGCACATGTTACAAAGAATGAACATAAAAATCATATAAATTTATCATGAAGCACATTAGCACATATCCTAAACTAGACTTCATCAGAATTAATCTTGCCTATGGCCCTTAACAAGTAGTTGATTCTGATTTTGTCCAATGGTTTGGTAAATAAATCAGCAAGATTAGCACTAGACTCAACCCTCTTCATATCTATTAATCCCTTTTCATTACAATCTCTAATGAAATGCTATCTAATTTTAATATGTTTAGTCCTAGAATAATGCACATGATTTTTCACAATAAACATAGCAGCAGTATTATCAATGAAAATAGGAGTGTGGGAAATTCAGACCGTAATCCAGCTTATGATTTGAATACATAGAACCTGTGCACACCAAGTGGATGCAACAATATATTTAACTTCTGCAATAGAAATTGGCACTTTAGTCTTCTTCTTGCACTGCAAGGATACTAGTCTGTTTCCTAGGAATTGACATCCACATGTCGTTGACTTTCTGCTCAAATTGCACCCATCATTATCATTGTTTGTGAATGCACACAGATCAAAGGAATTGTTATTTGGATACAAATACCCAAGTTAGGTTTGCCCTTCAAACATCTGAATATTCACTTGATAGCTAACACATGATAGACCTTGGGATTGGCTTGGAATCTTGCACAAAGACAAACTGCAAGCATGATGTCACGTCTGGATGCAGTCAAATACGTCAAAGATTCAATCTTTGGTCTATATTCATGTTGATCCACTAAATCTGGTTGTTAGTAAATTTGTATATATCTTAGTTCGTTAATTACTTAGTTTTAGTTATTTATGGCACGAACTTTGATACTTCATATGCGTTTGTTATATTTCAGGTCAAAGGTGATTAATTCAGTTAATATGGACCTGTACGAGCATGGAATGAAGAGCCGGGATGACCGGCAAGAAAAATGATGCAGTAAATGGAGTTTTCTGGTGAGGAGACCCAACGCGATACGCGATGGGAATGAAGAGAGCCCATTGCGTTACACGATGGACTTGGAATTATGAATGCGTTTACTTTGGTCTATCGCGATACGCAATGGACCCTTGAAGACCCCATCGCGTACTACGATGGATGGCAGAATCATGAAAATTAGGGTTTTTGATTAAAATATGTTTTGATGACCCAAGGAAGAGACAAAACTTTCTAGAGCAGTTTTGGAGACAGAGAAGAGCATTTCCATCATCTCGATTCATCCCGAGATCATTTACATGTTCATATCAACCGATTTAAAGATCTTTTGATGTTGTGACATGGGTAGTCTTCTAGAATAGTACCCGGGATGTAGAGTTTGTAACATTTTAGTTTTCTCATGTGTTTAAGAACATACTATTTGTAATTATCTTTGATTAATCTATGAGTATTGATGTTTGGTATTGTTGTGCATTCAGACGGTTTAGGTTTATGCCGATCAGAACGATTAGTTTGCCAGTTGCTTTGATAATTGCTTATAGGGTTGTTTGATTAGTTTAAATATTATAAAGCACACAATTGCCTTAGTTGAGTCACACTGGCTGGGACCGTTTGATAACCATTGTCGTGTGTTAGCGATTTTAGACGCCTAAGGTTTGCCTAGTTAATCAGTCTGTGTTGATCATTGATAATTAATCTATTAAGTTAACATGAGTGTGATGTTATTTACTTGCTTGAACCCCGGGTGTTATTTGTCTTTGTTAATTGTTTGAAAGTTGTTTATTGCTTGCTTAGTCTTAAAAACCAAATCATTTGCTAGTGTGATCAGCACAGTTAACTTTCACTTCATAATATTAGAAATTGGTTACACATTACACTGACCACATACTTCTCGTGGTCTAACACCTACTTACTATAACTTGCTTAGGTGATTAGGAACTGAATTATAATTGTTTTTGACTTCATAGAGACAATCTAGCATCAATCCCCCTTTTCATCAGCTACCATTTTCTCATGAGTGACCATTGGGTAGTAACGTTCTTCACATCATCATTTTTGAACTTGGAGATGATTTCCTTCACACACTTAAACTGATTTATGAATATTCCATCAAAATTTTGTTGTACTTGCAGTCCAAGAAAGAAATTCATCTCTCCCATAGAGGTCATGCAATACTTTGACTTCATGACATTTTCAAATTCCTTACACATTTGTTCATTGGTTAAACCAAAAATGATGTCATCCACGTATACTTGAAGGATAAGCAAATCCTACTCTTCCTTTTGTAGAATAAGGTCTTGTCAATAACTCCTTTGCAGAAACCGTTGTCTGGAAGGTGGTTTGACAACTCATCATACCATGCTCTTGGAGCTTGATGTATTCCATAAAGAGCATTGCTTAACTTATAAACTCTGTCTGGATAATCAGGATCCCCAAAGCCTGGAGGTTGAGTGACATACACCTTCTCATCTATTCTGCCATTTAGAAATACAGATTTGGCATCCAACTGATATACTTGATATATTTAGAAGTTGCATATGCAAGATAAATCCTTAAGCTTCCAATCTTGCCACTGTTCAACGCATATTTGCTGCCTTCACTTAATGTATATACTGCAGGGGCAGTATGGTAATTTCTGTACTGCGGGTACAATTCCAATGTTATGTGTACGGGAGATTAATTTACAGGTGCTTGAGGGTATTCGAGTAAATTCAGCATGGGCACCTCAGTAATTTCATCTCGTACAAAGTGTTATGCAGCAACGCTGCTGATGCACATGTTTATAAAGTTTGTGAAGGGGATTTTCATTTAGTTGCAGCTGGCAAAAGTCTTAATGGTGTCATTTGTTGCGGGTGCACTAATTTATGAAAGGGTAGAAGGGTAATTTGCTGCTGGTTTATGAAACGTTGCTGCATATTTGTACCCAAACAACATGTGTTCGTTCAAGGACAAAATGGTACTTAATATTGTAGCTACTGAATTCAGATTTGCTACAAACAGAAAGTACAAGTTGCTGTTGAACATTTGTACAGGGGAAAAAGGTAATTACTTTAAAATCTATGGGCAGTTTAGTTTTTTTTGTAGCTGGTACAAGTTAGTTTGCAGATGTGGTTCAAGGTTTAGAGGGGTTCAAACAGTTAAAAAAAAATTGTTGCTGATATGAGACAACATCTGAAACATAAACAGATGTTTGCTTATACGTTCTGTTCACGAGTTGCAGGAGCTGCTGTAGGTTTGTGCAGGGGCTTATTATTAATTAGAAAATGCAGTCAAGGGAAGTTTGTTGCACATAAGTCGAATAATGATGGTGTTGCTGCTGTTTTGTTTATTATTGGGGAATCTGAATATTAACGAACACTTTAAAGGGTTGCTGCTGCTGCGCATTTGAGGACTGTGGCTACTGATATGCATATTTACAAACAAAATACTGCCAATCTTGTTATTTTCTAATGCCGAAACTGCTGATCCGTTAATTCACAAGCTAATTATGCAGGGTTATTATGGTAATATTGTAGCTAATTAGAGTTTTTTAAATATGCCTTGAACAGTTGATATTTTAGGCCTCAAGTACTTACTATATCGTCCCGAGTAGTTATTTTGCCCACGAGCACAAATGGTTTTTAAGTGTTTGTGGAGGGGATTTCACATTTACTCACGAGTACTTGCCATTTGGTCACGAGCATTTATCTGTCGGTGAAAAGTTTCTAAGTAATTTATCTACCCGTGAAAATGTTTCAAGATCGGTTACGAGTACTTGTAGGTGTTTGTGAATAAACATGAGTGTTTGTGAACAAAGTCAAGTGTTCATGAACGACTGCAAGTGTTTGTGACCAAAACGCAAGTGTTCGTGAACAATTTCAAGATTTTGGAAGAATGTTTGGAGTAATTTACAGAATTTGACAACAATTTCAAGATTTTAGATGAATTTTTGGGGTAATTTACAGAATTTGACTTTCAAAAGTCAAACGGGCCAAGTTTGTGAAAAGAATGTATACTTGTTTATCAATTGACTTTTGGAACAACTGGTCTGCATGAAAGATGTTTTCCCATGTATGATTGACCATTTCGTAGAGATTTTTCTAGTCAAATCGGCCGTTGACTGTACCGGGTCAACGAGGGACATTTTGGTCATTTTTGAAGTTTTTTGAGCAAAAATTGGGCAAAATTCATCAAAATTTCACGACTTCAACGTGGTTCTTACAAGATCAAGATGGTTGATTTTCCAGTTCATTTCAAGAGTTGATCAAGTCAAAGTCAACTATCAACCACAAAAAGTATTACTTTTATTCGTTTGTTTCTAATATTATCAACAATTCTTCATAGGGATGGTCAAGATTGTTTGAGTTGAAAATTTTAATATCATCCGCACTTAATTTGAAGACATGTTCGTTAATGATATTGCAACAAAATTGGGGAGAAGAATTATATGGAATTTCATCGCAAATTTTGGTCGAATCAAGTGTTAAACTCACTTCAATTACAAAAGATGATGAAGATGGATTCATAATTCGATGTTCTTCAAAGAAGTTTATTGATTTATGAGTTCTATGATTCCCTAGTACGTGTAATTAGTTGGAATCTCCTCCAAAGAAAAGAAGTCACTTGAAATTCAAGAACGAGTTATAGTTTGATTATGAATTTGGTTCTTAATTTGTGAAAGGCTTGAAGAGAGTTTGCAAAGAAAGAAACACACATTTGAAGAAAGTTGGATTATTTGAAGATCATATCGAGCTTATTTCCTTTCGTTTTGACCGATTTACTCGAAGTTAGTTATTGGAGTTTGAAGCATCGTCTTATGCCTATACAGTTGTATCCGAATTTAGAGTTAATATGCTTTGATTGTCTAAAAATAGGAGATGCTTATTGCGTGGGGGACTTTTAATGAAAGGCATCGAGTTATAGGGTGGTGAAAGTTATTCGATGGCATCTGTCTAAGAGGGAGATTATTGGGTTTTATATTTTAGACAGATGCATCTCATTTTGGCAAAATTAGCTTTCTTCTCTGTCAAACTATTATAAGAAGCCAAGCATTCTTCTTTTTAATTGTTTTTTATCAGGGGCCTTTACATGGGAAAGTGAATGCCTTTACATATATAGGAAAAGTGAATATGGGGCTATTAGACATTCAAGCTTATATGAAAAACTCATCAAAACTACGTCGTTTTGATTAATTGTACCAAAAAATATAAATTTTATTATTCTCCTTTCCTATTTTTTCTCCATTAGTTTTGATTGCTTATCCATTTTCCTTAAATATCTCCTTACAAAATTCTTCTCTGTTTTAATTGATCAAAAGTCTTCATTCGTTTAATCTGGACAACAAGAATCAAAATAACACTATTTGTATTTAAAATTTTGAGATTTACATGCTACTGATTAGAAAATTTAATATATCATATTGTAGATCTTCATTTAGAAGTAAATAGAAACTTTGAATTGATTTTCACAATTTTAATACTGAGTGATGTTTGTAAGTTACTGAGCGATGGAAGCTGGATGAATGGAAGCCTATGTCGTTTTTTCTGTTAGATGTTTGGTTTTTTCATTAGGGTATGGTGAATTGAAAAGGGTAAAAGGGTAATTATATATAAGAAGGGGAAATATATAAATAAATGTTTAGCTTTGGAGATATATGTAATAATGAAAGTTAGGAAGGGGATATATGTAAAAATCCCTTTTTATTATGATACAACCAGGCTTCTTTCATAGGCCTGTTGTTCTAAATATTTTGTCTTTGGAAGCTCTTGTTGATACAATCTTGTTGCTTCTTAATTAGACATAATTTGTGCTGCTTTTGCCAAAGCCCTTGCTGCCCCTTGCTCTTGACGACTGATTAATTCTTCAACATTCTCTGTCTTGAACTTTTTGGCAGGAGGAGATGATGCTGAATCTTCTCCTTTTGGCAGGACTAGGTTGAGTCTCTTGGCATAGAAGTGTTGATCCAATGGTATAATCATTAGTTGATTTACCTGTTGAGATTAACTTCTTCTTTTGACTTATCTCTCTCTCAAAAGTGAGAAGCATACCATGGAGAACAATCAGACTCAGATCCTTGAAATATAATAGCAAAGTTCTTAGTATAATAGCATGAGTGTCCCAATTTTCTAGAAGTAAAATCAGAAATCGGTTATTTAGAGCAGAGTTTGTAAATGTAACTTCAACCATTTTTAATCGTTTTGTTGCAATCCAATGGATCAACAGTTTTAGGGGAATGATGCCCATGAACAACTGATCTCCAACAACCATTGTATTGGTTGCATAAATGATGGAGCATTCTTCGAGCACATATTTTGTATTGACCTCGAACCAACATTGGTGGTTTGAAGGTAGAACCAGCATTGTGAGGATCATGTACAATCGACATGATTCTCAATTCAATTGGCTTTTTACTAAAAATAGAGTTTTGAATAGTTTTTTTTTTATCTTTTTTGAAATCCATAACTCGAATTTTAAATTTGAACTTAGGTCTTTGTTTCTGAATTGATTATTAGATCAAACTCAGAGATACATAGCTCTAATACCAATTGTTAGGATTCTAGATCTTAATATAAGCTAATGAACACAATTCACAACTAACGAAATAGTAAACAACTAAATTATTCTTTGTATGAATTAGTATCACTTTAATTGAAATCATATTTAAACTATAATTCAATTAGTATTTTAAATAAACAAATTATGCAACTGAAATCAAAAAGCTAATAAGTGGTTTCATATGGAAGAACAACTTTGTATTAATCGTAATTGGAAGATTACAATGTATCCCCCCCCAACCTTAGCTTATCATGCACTAACTGATTTCAGGTATAGAGTACACTTATAGGTCAATGTTGTGATGTGTGAAAGTGTTAATGAAGACAAGACTCTCTTCTTAATTTTATATATGTGTAAAACACCTAATAGCTAGAGGTGAAAGCAACATCTAGCAAAACGATTACAAACTACTGATGAACAAAAAGCTAACAACTGAATATAAAAGAATCCTATGCTAACTACTGATCTTTGCTCAAACAAATTGTGTTTGTGTCATCAGTTGTTAGTCTCCAGTTGTTTAGGTTTTCTTGAAATTGTTGATCAGCTGTTGAGTCTTCAGTTATTTCATATTAGCAGTTTTGTATTGTTAGATGTTTGGAGTAGCAGTTTGCCAAAACATGTTGAAGAACAATTGATGTTTGAGTCATCAATTGTTTGGTCTTTGTCCATCAGTTCTTTATAAGGTTCAACAAGTTGTTAGAAAGGCTTTTGTCTCTGCATACTCCATGGAAGAGGTGGTTAAACCCCTCATGTATGCTAAATCTTAAGTGGCTAGTGGCTTTGTAGTGACTAACTAGTGGATGCGGGTTTGAAACTCACTCCGTATGGAGGACAACAGTTGGGTGTGATACGAGGATTGTTGGGCTTTAGTTTGATTCATTTTTGTTGGTGCAGTTTTGTAACGCCCGTTAACTCCTGTTCCAAGAGTTAAAGCTTGTAGAGTATGTATAATTCTCAGGATTTATCCAACGTTTCTCGGAGGCCTTTACGTCATCTCAGTACGTTAAACCATTTAACTTTCTTCCATAATGCCTTATACTTCAATTTGGAGGGACTTGGATGTAACTATTTTTATTAGATAATAAAACAAATTAACCTAACCCTAAAATCCCCCTAGCGCCAATCGGACTAAAGAACCCCCCCCCCCCCTTGCGCGAAAATCTTCTGTCCAGCCAGGTTTCAGCCATGAAAACTCCAATTCCAGGACTCAAGAACCCCCCCCCCCCCCTTGCGCGAGGATTTTAGTTCGAAAACTAGGGTTTATCGGGTGTAGAATCGTCAATTGTTGAGTTTGATGCGTTAATCGTTTGAATGACCAACCGAATCAGTTTGTACAGCCCTAGGGGGGTTTAAGGGCTGAGGGAAAATTACTTTTTTGGAACTCGGGGCTGTTTAGGTTGGTGATTAGTTAATTGAGTCGGTTGTGCGCAAATTGTCATTTAAACATTAAAGTGAGTGTTGTAAAAAGGAACCGTCAACCCTATCAACTCGGGTGAAATAATTATGATGTATGAAAGGGTTAAGATGGGAATTTGGTCCATTTGGGGCTGATTTGTTTAACAATTGGTTTTTAAGATTTAGTACGCGCGTATTCAACTCGATTTGCATACCGACGGGTGAGTTGTGCATCATGGTTAGCCCCGACCATGATCGTAGGGTGTATTTGGTTAATCGAAAGGTTTTAGGGGCTCAGGTAAAGTAATTGGGTATGGGTTGGGCCTCGGGCCAAAGTGTTGGGCTTAAACGGACCATTAGGCAAGTGTGTTCTTACGGTCTAGTTTAGTGATGCGTTGTGTACAATTTACAGGCCCTTACTTGTGAGTGTGCACTTAGGGATTTCCTAGCTCGTTGCAGGTGTTCGGTTGATTTCAGGTGAGTTCTTAATGCCCCATTTAACTCTTTTTATGTTTTGGGCTAGCATGCACACCTAAGCGATTTTGCTTAATGAAATGTTTTAAACTATTTTGCATAGGCTTGCTAGTATTGGTAGGCCTTGGAATGTTATAGAATGTGTGTATATATATATATTATTGTATGGCCAATATTTGGCGAATGTTGTAGTCGTTATCGACTACGGAATGTTACGTATGCCTACTTCGTGTTTGCATGCGTTGAATGGAATGTTACGTGTTGGGGTTGTATGTTTTCTCGACCCTGAATGTTATTATTGAATGTTATATATATATATATTCATATATATAGGAATGCACGTATAGAGATGTTCATACGTATGGATGATTATTTACTAAATGTGATGACCTAACTGATGTATTTCCGTTTACAGTTTTAAAACCGTTGGAATGATTATTAAGACTTTTGTTACTTATTTAAAACTTGAACTCACTCAGCTTAAGTTGACTTTGTGTGCACGTTAGTGTGAGTTTCAGGTTAGGAAGAGGATGCCTTATCGCTTGGACGTGTACGAAGCTACTTGGATGGTGAAGGGCATACGGGATTTGAAGACTTTATTATTAAACATTTCCTTTTAAAAAATTTTATTAAAGATAATTAAGTTGGTTTTGGGCAAAATTCCCGGGTTTTGGGAACTTATTTTATTATTTACGTTTTCTACTGAATTTTACTCTGAAATTGGTTGCTTAATGGAACGATTGATTTTTTCTTTCTTTTTTAGTTTAAATATTTTATAAGTGTTTTGTATGATTACCAACTGTGGGGTTCTCGAGGTTCGGGGCCTTACAAGTTGGTATCAGAGCCTTTGTTCGAGGGATCCGAGCATCCCCGAATGCTAGGACTTGAACTGTAAGCAAAGAGACACGTATGCCCACCGCGAGTAGCTGCATGCCAAGAGGTAACTTTTAATTATTTAGTCTTTCCTTTAAATTTAAAATTTTCCGGTATGTGATTAACTGTTTAAGCGTTAGAAGGCGAACGTGGTTAGGGCATGGGGTGGTTAGGACGGGCGGGTAAAGTAAACGACTAATTACACTTGATCAACGTCATTAGTAGTTTACCCTTACCTTACATGATCAAATTACCACTTGTACTTGACCGTGTTAAAATTCAGTCTTTGTAGGGATAAGTCATGGTTAATACTCGAGCTGCTAAGAGAGGTGGTCCTAGTGTTCGCGGCCGTGGTCGTAAGCCACGTGCCGAAGCCGAGAGAGAGATTCCTACTCCCCAGCGGGAGGAGACCCCGATTCATGAGGAGGGGGATAACCCCGCCTTAGATCCTGCTATGCGTGCGGCAATCGCCGATGAGGTTTACCAGGTGCTCCATAGCTCCATTCCCGAGATCATTGCTGAGGCTGTTAGGGCCATGGAAGAGTCATTGGTTGGTAAAGGTTCGGATAAAGAGAAGAAGGGTAAGGAGACGCAGGTCGAGGAAGAGGAAGAGGTGTATGTACCGAGTGGGGATGAGGACGAGGTTCGGACTATTAGTGTATCTACTCGGGGTTGTTCGTATGAGGACTTCAAAAAGTGTGACCCTCCTTCTTTCGATGGTACTAAAGATGCTTTGGCAGCCCATCAGTGGGTGAGAGAGATGGAGGCCGTTCTGAGGGTTAGAAAGTGCAAGGGAGATGACATGGTCACTTATGCTACCGCCTCGTTTCGTTCCGAGGCATTATGTTGGTGGGATAATCTGGTGGAGGCTATGGGTGATCGATCGATTAGGAGGATGACATGGGATGGATTGAAGAAGTTGGTTCTCGATCAGTTCTGTCCTCCGCATGAATTGGATAAATTGAATAGGAATTCTTGACCTTGGAGGCGGGCAGTATGACACATCGGGAATACACCACAAAGTTCAACAAGATGGCTTGCTTATGTCCCGATCTGGTTACCCCTGAGGCAAAAAGGATTAAGAAGTATGTGAAGGGCCTTCCGGTGGATATTCGTAGGGGTGTGGTGACCACCGACATGAACTCTTTTCACTCGGTGGTTACCTTGGCTGGTACATTGTATGATCAGAGGGAGAAGTTACCGCCGACCGAGGCTAGGAAGACTTGGAACACTAATTCGTGTGGTAAGCGGCTCGGGGGAAACAATTTTAGTTCGTCTGGGAAAAGGGTGAAGACTGAGACTTCTGACTTTAGGAGGGAGGTGGCATTCAGTAATTGCAAGAAGTGCGGCAAACTACACAAAGGGGAGTGTAAGAGTGGGTCCGACACCTGTTTTCGTTGCGATAAGGTTGGGCACCCCATTACAAGTGTCCGACTCTAACTTGTTTCCGCTGTAAAGGTTCCGGTCACTTGTCATCAAACTGTCCTACCAGTAAGGCGGGGGGATCCGGTCAGGGGACTTCCTCAAGATAGAAGAGAAGCCGAAGGCCAGGGCAAGGGCCTTCAACATCTCCAAGAATGAGGCGAAGGATGATGCGGATGTTGTTTCAGGTACTTTTCCTTATTTAGTTTTCATTCCACCGTTATAATTTCTTGTTCCTTTGAAATCGTATGTGTTGACCGTGTAGCTAAGCAGTAGTATAATATCGTCCCAGGTACTTTTCTACTTGATGAGTTACAGGCGTCAGTTTTATTTGATTCGGGCGCCAGTAGAAGTTTTGTGTCTACCACTTTCTGTTCCTCGTTGAATAAATCACCCGAGCGCGTAGTCGATGTGTTTGAGGTTGAGGTTGCCGTAGGAAAATCCGTGTCCGTGTCTAGGGCTATTCAGGGTTGTTCCATCGAGTTGTCTGGGTATAGATTTCCGGTGCGGTTGTGTTTGATGCCACTTGGCTGTTTCGATATGGTGCTCGGGATGGATTGGCTCGCGAGTGTTGATGCTCAAATCATTTGTGGTCAGAAACTTGTTCTTCTGAGGGCCCCGGATGGGACCCAAATCACTGTCTTCGGTGATCGGAATGGTGTGATGCCACATATCATATCTATGTTTAAGCGGAGAGATTGATGCAGCGGGGTTACGGGGCGTATCTGGCGTATACTATATATATGAAAACCGAGGTGGCTACTGTCGGTGATGTTCCTGTTGTTCGGGATTTCCCGGATGTATTTCCAGAAGATTTGTCAGATGTGCCGCCGGACCGCGAGGTCGAATTCCAGATAGACCTTGTGCCGGGTGCAAAACCCGTTGCTCTAGCCCCTTACCATCTAGCACTGAATGAAAAGAAAGAACTGATGGCCCAGTTAGAAGACTTGCTCGACAAGGGCTTCATTCGATTGAGCATCTCACCTTGGGGTGCACCGGTCCTGTTCATTAAGAAGAAGGATGGTAGCATGCGAATGTGCATTGACTATCGTGAATTGAATAAGCTCACTATTAAGAATCGGTACCCGCTCCCGAGGATCGACGACTTATTTGACTAGCTCCAAGGAGCTAGTTGGTTCTCGAAGATCGACCTTAGGTCCGGGTACCATCAGCTGAAAATTCGGGTGGAGGATATTCCTAAGACTGCCTTCCGCAACCGTTATGGACATTATGAGTTCCTCGTGATGTCTTTCGGTTTGACCAACGCACCGGCTGCGTTCATGGATCTTATGAACCGGGTGTGTAGACCGATGCTCGACCGTTCAGTGATTGTATTCATCGACGACATCCTTGTGTATTCTAAAAGTGAATCCGATCACGCCGGTCATCTCTCGGAAGTTTTGGAAGCTCTGCGAAAGAACAAGTTGTATGCAAAATTTTCTAAGTGTTTCTTCTGGTTACGCGAGGTTCAGTTCTTGGGTCATGTTATTAACCCGAGTGGTATTTTGATTGACCCTGCAAAGGTGTAAGCCGTAAACGAATGGGAATCTCCTAAGTCTCCATTCTAAATTCGTAGCTTTCTGGGCTTGGCGGGTTATTACCGTTGCTTTATTCCCGATTTTTCAAAAATCGCTTCGTCACTGACCAAGTTGACTAAGAAGAGTGTTAAGTTCGTTTGGAGTACTGAGCAAGAGGAGGCTTTTCTTGAATTGAAGAACAGGTTGACGCATGCACCGATTTTAGCTTTACCTAATGGCACCGGTAACTTGGTAGTGTATTCTGATGCCTCTTATCAGGGGCTTGGGTGTGTTTTGATGCAGCGAGGTCGAGTCATCGCTTATGCCTCACGGCAGTTGAAACCTCATAAGGCGAATTATCCTACTCACGACTTGGAGCTGGCGGCGGTTGTGTTCGCACTTAAGTTGTGGAGGCATTATTTGTATGGGGTTCCTTGCGTTATCTATACGAATCATAAGAGTTTAAAGTATTTCTTCGAGCAAAAGGAACTAAGTATGCGACAACGTCGATGGTTGGAGTTGATTAAAGACTACGATCTGGAGATTATGTACCATCCGGGTAAGCCTAATGTGGTAGCCGACACGTTAAGCCGGAAGGAGAGACCAAAACCTATTCGTGTGAAATCCTATCAGCTTATTCTCAAACCCGACATGTTGAAACAAATAGCCAACGTCTAGAATGAAGCGTTGCAGGTAGAATGGATTATGTCAGAACGTATTTGGGGTCAGGAAAAGTTGTTGGAAGACGTCGGCGATGGGGTAAAGTATAAGGATGGTCGTTTATGGGTACCGAGGTATGGGGGATTCAGAGATAAAATTTTAGATGAAGCGCATAAGTCGCCCTATTCCATTCATCGGGGCACGACCAAGATGTACCAAGATCTGAAAAAGAATTATTGGTGGCCTGCGATGAAGTTTGAGGTGGCTCAGTATGTGAGTAAGTGTTTGACATGTCTACAAGTTAAGGCCGGACATCAGAAGCCGTTTGGGAAGCTTCAGCCGTTGGAAATACCTTAGTGGAAATGGGAGCATCTTACATGGATTTTGTGACTAAACTACCTCGTACTCCTAGGGGTAATTATGACACCATTTGGGTAATCGTGGATAGACTGACCAAGAGCTCTCATTTCATGCGAATTCGAGACACTTTTAATTCTGAACAGCTGGCCGATGTGTTTATTCGTGAGATCGTTTCTAGGCACGGGGTGCCGGTATCTATTGTTTCGGATATGGATACGCGTTTTACCTCCAGGTTTTGGAAAAAGTTTCACGAAGATATGGGTACCAAACTCCTTATCAGTACTGCCTATCACCCGCAGACGGATGGTCAATCCGAGAGGACCATTCAGACTCTTGAGGATATATTGTTGGCCTGTGTAATCGATTTTGGTGGTAGTTGGGATCGTCACTTACCGTTGGTAGAGTTCTTGTATAACAATAGTTATCACGCCATGATTGGGATGCCACCGTTTGAGATGCTGTATGGTAGGAGGTGTAGGACTCTAGTCTGCTGGGGTTCCATTGGCCAGAAACAGTTGGGTAGTTTGGAGGTGGTTGAGGCGACGACTGAAAAGCTCGATAAGATTAAGGCTTTTATGAAGGCCGCCCAGGATTGTCAAAAGTCTTATGCGGATAAAAGGCGAAGGCCTATTGTGTTTGAGGCTGGGGATCGGGTTATGTTGAAAGTTTCTCCTTGGAAGGGTATCATCCGTTTTTGTAAGAGGGGGAAGCTTAGTCCGAGGTTTATTGGTCCATTCCGTATTTTGTCCCTAGTTGGTGAGGTAGCATATAGGCTGGAATTGCCCGAGGAGCTCGCGTGGATTCATCCTACTTTTCACGTGTCCCATCTGAGGATATGCTTAGCAGATGAAGAGGCCCATGTGCCTCTTGATGATATTGAGCTTGATAGTAAGCTGAACTATGTGGAGGAGCCTATTGCTATACTTGACCGTCAGGAAAGGTGGTTGCGGAACAAGGTGGTTAAGCAGGTGAAGGTGCAGTGGAGGCACTGTAAGACTACTTGGGAGTCCGAAGACGAGATGATGAAACTCTACCCGTAGTTGTTCCTGTCGCGTCGGGATTCGGGGACGAATCCCATTGTAAGGGGGGTGGACTTGTAACACCCGTTAACTCCGGTTCCAAGAGTTAAAGCTTGTAGAGTATGTATAATTCTCGGGATTTATCCGACGTTTCTCGGAGGCCTTTACGTCATCTCGGTACGTTAAACCATTTAACTTTCTTCCATAATGCCTTATACTTCAATTTGGAGGGACTTGGATGTAACTATTTTTATTAGATCATAAAACAAATTAACCTAACCCTAAAACCCTCCTAGCACCGATCGGACTCAAGAACCCCCCCCCCCCCTGCATGAAAATCTTCTGTCCATCCAGGTTTCCACCGTGAAAACTCCAATTCTAGGTCGATTTTATGATTCCCCATGTCTCTTACACGTTAATTGACCTTTTTATTGCACGTATTGATCGAAAAACGTCTTGTTGTAGGCTAACCGGGTGGCTGTCCAATTAAGCTTTTCCGGGACTGTTTTGAGTGAGGTTTTTGCATCAAAATCCTCCTAAGTATGTGTAGTACATCATACTTAAAAACCATATTCGTTGAAGCTGTTTAGGTCGGTCAATCGATTTTAGTTCGAAAACTAGGGTTTATCGGGTGTAGAATCGTCAATTGTTGAGTTTGATGCGTTAATCGATTGAATGACCAACCGAATAAGTTTGTACAGACCTAGGGGTGTTTAAGGGCTACGGGAAAATTATTTTTTTGGAATTCAGGGCTGTTTAGGTTGGTGATTAGTTAATCGAGTCGGTTGTGCGCAAATTGTCGTTTAAACATTAAAGTGAGTGTTGTAAAAAGGAACCGTCAACCCTATCAACTAGGGTGACATAATTATGACATATGAAAGGGTTAAGATGGGAATTTGGTCCATTTGGGGCTGATTTGTTTAACAATTGGTTTTTAAGATTTAGTATGCGCGTATTCGACTCGATTTGCATACTGACGGGTGAGTGGTGCATCATGGTTAGCCCCGACCATGATCTTAGGGTGGATTTGGTTAATTGAAAGGTTTTAGGGGCTAAGGTAAAGTAATTGGGTATGGGTTGGGCCTCGGGCCAAGTTGTTGGGCCTCGGGCCAAAGTGTTGGGCTTAAACGGCCCATTAGGCAAGTGTGTTTTTACGGTCTAGTTTAGTGACCCGTTGTTTACAATTTACAGGCCCTTACTTGTGAGTGTACATTTAGGGATTTCCTAGCTTGTTGTAGGTGTTCGGTTGATTTCAGGTGAGTTCTTGATGCCCCGTTTAACTCTTTTTAAGTTTTGGGCTAGCATGCACACCTAAGCGATTTTGCTTGATGAAATGTTTTAAACTATTTTGCATAGGCTTGCTAGTATTGGTAGGCCTTGGAATGTTATAGAATGTGTGAATGTATATATGTTGTTGTCTGGCCAATATTTGGCGAATGTTGTAGTCGTTATCGACTACGGAATGTTACGTATGCCTACTTCGTGTTTGCATGCGTTGAATGGAATGTACGTGTTGGGGTTGTACGTTTTCTCGGCCCTGAATGTTATCATTGAATGTTATATATATATTCATATATATAGGAATGCACATATAGAGATGTTCATACGTAAGGATGATTATTTATTAAATGTGATGACCTAACTGATGTATTTCCGTTTACAGTTTTAAAACAGTTGGAATGATTATTAAGACTTTTGTTACTTATTTAAAACTTGAACTCACTCAGCTTAAGCTGACTTTGTGTGCATGTTAGTGTGAGTTTCAGGTTAGGAAGAGGATGCCTTATCGCTTGGACGTGCACGAAGCTACTTGGACGGTGTAGGGCATACGGGATTTGAAGACTTTATTATTAAACATTTCCTTTTAAAATTTTTTATTAAAGATAATTAAGTTGGTTTTGGGCAAAATTCCCGGGTTTTGGGAACTTATTTTATTATTTATGTTTTCCGCTTAATTTTACTCTCAAATTGGTTGCTTAATGGAATGATTTATTTTTTTCTTTCTTTTTTAGTTTAAATATTTTATAATTGTTTTGTATGATTACCAACTGTGGGGTTCCCGGGGTTCGGGGCCTTACAAGTTTGGCGTGCAGTATTCCATAAGTTTAATGTTTGTCTTGTCTATAATAAACGATAGTGTTACGTTTGTGTTTTAAGTTTTATCGTGTTTGTCTTAGGCGAAGTTAAGGTTTAGGTTGTGCCTAACTTCGCCTAGTCTGTAATAAGCGAAGATTTGTGGTATATTAACATATCTTCCGCCTAGGTTTTGGGAGTTCTTTCTTGGCGTGATCTTGTGTTTGTTAGTTTATCGTGTGCTGATCGATACAGTGCTATAATTCAATACAAGTAATCGTTTTATTTGATATTTGTTTCTTGTGATTTGTGTTTGTGTTCATACTCGTAAACAAATACTAAAAGGATTCCACACCGTTAAAGTTTATGATGAATTTTGTTGTCGATCCATTCCAAGGACCTACAATTGGTATCAGAGCGTTAAACTCTTAATTTTGTGGTTTGGAAGTATCACATAAGTGTCACACTTTAAATCAAGGATTATTCACAAGTTTTACGTTCAAAACATACCCAAAAATACATCCTTAGCCAACCTTTAAAAGGTTGTAAAAGTCGTTAGGCGGTCCTAGGCGGTCGACTGGGGAGTCGCGACTATTCGGGAATAGTCGGGGATTACTCGGAAAATACCTACTAGGTACTCGGCCGAGGCGTGGAGTACTCGATCTAGGTGGGGAGTAATCGGGGGGTACTCGGCCGCCTACTCGGGAGTTTTACAACTTTGCCTTTACCCACGAAAAACCATTACACAACTTACATTCAAAAACACAGCCGAAAAACAAAAAATCCAAATTTTCAACCCTCACAGCGAAGTTATCGCTAGGATTTCTTAAGGTTAGGCGAAGTTGTAACAGGCGAAGTTGTAACAAGTGAAGTTCTAGCAGGCGATGTTAGAACTACAAGAACCTGATCAGTTACTTTGCTAAAGCGAAGTTGACCTATTATTTTTCTTAGGCGAAGTTAACCAAATTGTTTGACTAGTGCAGATGCTGTTGAATCAAGAGAACCTGTGAACAACAACTCAAAGCCGTCACATGCTCCACTTCGACTGTAGAAGTTGAGACCGTTGTCTGCTTCTTACACTGCGAGGAAACAAGCCGGTTTCTTAAGAATTGACAAGCCGTTGTTGTAGACTTGAATTTGATCTTGCATCCTCCGTAGTCTGAATCAGTATAAGTGGTGAGATCAAACTTATCTTCCTTGGGGTATCAGAACCCGTTGTCGGGATTTCCCCTCAGATAATGCAAGATACGCTTAACTGCCGCCAGATGAGTCACTCGGGGGATTCGATTGGTACTTGGCACATAAACAAACAGCAAACATTATATCAAGACGTGATGCAGTCAAATACATAAGAGATCCAATCATAGCTCAATACAGGGTTGGATCAACGGTATCCTCTAATTCATCCAGTGACAAATTGTGACCCACGCGAAGTGGTGCCAAAGAGATTTTTCCAGCAGATATCTTAAATTGGCTCAAGACATCGTTCACATTTCGGAATCAGCTCAACCCCAGCCAGGGGCACTGCTTCTTGGACCCTGCTAGGGGCTGCTGCCCCTAGACCCCGCTACCAGGGGTGCTACCCCTGGACCCCCGTTCGTTGAGGATGTCATTGATTTAGATATAAGAAGTAGTAGTAATGGATATTTGACACTCGTAATGCGTTATACAGTTAGCCGTGCACAGCTAAAGAAGGGCATTACTATTAACGGCGAGAGAAACCGACTTCAGGTGAGTTTCTAGCCCCTTTATCAGTTATGTTTTTGGGGCTGTGTGCATACTCCTTTGTGATAGTTGTTAATACACTTAACTTAAGTTTTAAGTGTATGATATGTGTATGATATATGTTGACTAAGTATTGAATGTTATTACGGAATGTTTATACGAATGAATATGTACATATATGTATATACATGACCAGAATATATGTAAAGTATGCATGAATGAAAATGAATGTATGATCGAGTGACGTGACAAGTATGGTTATTGAAGACAAAGGGACCAGAACCTGATAATATCTGAGACAGAAGGGACCAGACCATGATAATATCTGAGACAGAAGGGACCAGACCCTAATAATATCTGAGATAGAAGGTACCAGACCCTAATAATATCTGTGATGGTAGAGATAGAATGGCCTATGGTAAATCACAAGGCCTTATGAAAGAAAGTATGTAAGCGCGTGTGCATGTATATAAAGTTTGTATGAGAGAAGTAAGAGTAAGTAAGGTATGAATACGTATCTTCGGATACGTATAAGTAAGAATGTGAATGTATTGTATGCTAATTGATTTTCTAGAATTCACTCAGCATAGCTGACTTTTAGTATGCACGCAGGCAAATAGGTTGAGGCAGCTGGCTTAAGGAGGGACACAGGGCATGGACTGAAGAGACTGGCATCCATGATGAAGTGTTATGACTGTTTTAATTAATTACTTATGAAAAGACAATTTGTATGTTAAGACAAGAATGAATGTTTTGTAATGTGATGTATGAAGTTTTAAATTATTCCGTGAAAGTTTTAATTAACTCTGATTTTAGAACCGTGTTTATGAGTAAATCCAACACCAAAGTAGGGTTACCGGGAACGGGGCCTTACATGAAGCATTCATTGACCATGAAAAATTCGTTCATGAGTGTAGTATTATGTTGTAAAGCTGACTCAAGTTTGACTTTGAGTTCAACACAATCAGTACACTCAGTAACAACTTGTGAAACTGTCTCCTGTGATTCATTCAAAGATACATTAAGTGAAGATTTAGTATATACCTCTTCAATCTTTGCCATACATGCAAAAGATTCGGTTTGCTTAGAGGACATATGATCAGAATCAGTCTCTAAATCGGACGTGTCACTTCCATCTGATATATTATCACCGCTCGCATCTTCAAATTGTTCGACTGATTCTACCATAGCAAGGTTTGCTTGATTTATCAGCAGTCTTTGAGACCAATCCAATCCTTCATTGGGAACGAGAGCTTGTGAGTTAGCCGGCTTATTCTAATCCCCTTCAGATGATTTCTTCTCATCAGTTCCAGACGAATTTTTTCCTGAAGATCTCTTAGCATTACGAGGACCCATGTATTCTTTCCTTAGCATATCACATTCTTTGGCGAAATGACCAAAATCTCCACAATTGTAGCATTTGATTTTCAATTTGTCGAACCCAACTTTCTTGTTTAGAGTCGGTACATCTTTTCCCATTCGTTGCATGAAACGTTTGACTTTCCTGACTATCATAGCCATATTCCACTTTACATCCATTAGCTCTAGATCATCAGGGTCGATCTGGTCATAATCCTCATCAGTTAGTTTAGTAGTTGCAATCTTATTCCCAACAATTTGTTCGTAAGATGACATAAACGCACTTTAAAATGCAAACTGCTGCTCAGCTTCTTTCAGATTAACATTTGTTGGAGAACTTGAGGAACTTGCACCTGATCCAGAATTGACACCCGATGCCATAAAACATACATTAGATGAGCAATTACAATTAGAAGACTCTTCTTGTGATGTATGTGTGAAGAAAACGGTGATCGGGACTGAACTTGAAGCATTACTTGCTGGTAACGAACCACCATAGAGAGAAGGATTCTGATTATCCTTCAACGAACTTTGGCATTTCAAGTTATATTCTCTTTCTTATAACTTGTTTATGAATTGCTCGGAAGTGAGTTGATCGTTACGAAAATAACCATTTTCTTTTAGCACAAGTAAGAAAGTTGAATACGAAGGTGGTAATGCATTCTTCAAAGTGTCAATCTTGTCCACCTCAGTCGGTTCTAGTTTAACAGTAGTCATTTCTTCAACAAGATGACAAAATCGACTAATCATCTCTTCCACAATCTCATTTTTCAACAAAGTAAAATTTCGAAATTGAAATTTCACTAGTGTCTTTTTGCTCTCGAGTGTGTTTCCTAGACTTCGAGTCTTCAAAGTGGCAAATAGAGAAGAACAAGCCTTTATATTGTTGTGTTGATGAAAAATGTGCTCAGGCTATGCCATCGTGAGAGTATAGTAAGCTTTGGTCTCACTCTCAGCGTCATTAATCTCATGAGCTTCGTAATGCTGATGATCCTTCTCAGTCCAACCAAGTGTTTCACTTCCCACATGAGGTGCCTTATAAACAACCTCCAGATATTGCACACTACTCGGATGTACTGAACCAAGATGAGCATGAAACCTCGGTCCCTCAATGAGCAAAATTAGATAATTTCAGAAGTTTTGGACATTTATTGCGTGACCCGATTTCATTATCCATCGATAACAGCTGCTGCGTTAACGCCTTTTGGGAGGCAAAAGCATAATACGTGGCTTGATTTTTAGAAACCATGATTTCACAAGATTGAATTGTCAAAGGACTAAACTTGCACTGTTCTCGAATGAGCACTGTATTAGCGAATGAAACAATGCGAATGTGTAACGAATGTGAATGATTACGTCTAACGAATGTGTAACAAATGCGATTGCTGGAAGGGTAACGAGTGAGGATAGCGAATGTGGTTGGGTAATGAATGAATTGAACGAATGTTTGTCTAGCGAATAAGGACTAAGCGAATGATTAACACTGTTCAAGCGAATGAAGCTGTAACGAATGATCAGTTAAACAATTTAATGAATCTGTCTTCAATTCGTAACGAATCACCCTTAAAACAACAACGAATCTGACTAACGAATCAGGTATTAGACTAACGATTCAGTCTTCAACTGATAACGAATCAGCCTTTAAGTATTCAAACCATATTGAAAATCAATCCTAAGTCCAGAAATGTCCAAATTAGTCCGAATTCAACAAAACCTATATCGAAACACTCAGAATCCAAATCCGAACCTCACAAACCCAGTCCGTTCTTACAACTCGTCCAAATCTAGACTTAATTAAACCTATTGGAACTTTATGTTAACCGCCATTAACGTCAAAGCTCAATTCAGTCCAATTTGTCCTCAACACTTAATCAATCCGCCATTTACAGTCAATTTACCTTAATATTGAAACTAATTACTGTTATATCAAACCAATTACTATTAATATGTAACCTCTATTTCACCAAAACCTTTCACTCGATGATTCATATCAATTCATGATGAAATCAATCAAATCAACGATGAATCAATACAACATAACAATGATTAATCACGAAGATCCGATCTAGTGGCTCTGATACCAGTTGTGAATACGTTATACGAGCCAAGATCTACTTGCAAATCGATACGTTAACTCGTGTTCAATACATTAAGGAATCGATACATTATGATGAAGATAAGTTACAGAGAAAATCCGCAGCATAACGTTACAGTGGATAAATATGGCACAGATCTCTATGCAATTCTACTATGGAAGGCCTATTTATAGGCATGTCCCATTCATTAAAATAGTGTTTACGAATGAGGTCTCTCATTCGTTAATTGTACTAACGAATGAGGTTTTTCCATAGCCCGTTCGATAAACATGCTTAGCGAATGGATATACTTTAATGAATGAGCCTCCCATTCACACTGTAGTAACGAATGAGATCCTAACTTAACTATTAGCCAAGTCTTTAACGAATGAGGCCTCATTCGCTAAACATCCTTAGCGAATGAGCCTTTATACATTAACATAAATACTAAACTACCCCTATTCTATTCGAACAGCTGCGGACACAAAATCTGTGAACTTACACTAACTAGTTTGTATTTTACCATCATCCATGGTCTCCCATTAGATCTAACTCCTCTTTCAGTATCCTCAACAAATTTACCCTTTTGAGGCTTGAGCAAGGTAAATTTCTCTTCTTTCACAACTTTTTCCAAATAATCTTTCTGAGCCAATCAGAAAAATTATTCTTTCCCCTACTAATCAGCTTCATTCTTGCTAAATTCTTTACCTCACATTCTGGTAAAGTATAAAATGATCTTAAATACATGTGAAAGTACTGAATCTCATCGTATCTTTTCAACACAAACAGTTTTATCTTCTCATTGTACAACCAACTAATGATTCTCTTCTTCGACTCACACAACCCCTTGATATTATAATACTTTTGAATGAGGTTGGACCCACTAGTTTCTTCTGTCTCACTAACTAGTTAGCACACCCTTATGTTGGGTTTTATATTTTAGACCGACGCATCAAACTATTATTTGGGTGAAAAATATATACTGTTTTATTATTATTATTTTTTTGTCTCAACCAAGGGTGGATGGGCTTGAAGACCAAGACAGGTTTGACTAGTATAAATAGATGTACTTGTTCATTTGACTAGTATGAGTGTATTGAGTATTGTATAAGCTAGATCTAGGCTTTTATCCCTAGTGAGAGTTTCCTCGCCAAGATGAGCTCTCCTGGGGTGGCTGATGTTTATTATGTATGTATGAGTGTATGCATGAGTGTTCTTTGTGAGAATAATTGGGTTAAGGAAATCATAATACGGCATCTATCTATTTGTGTTTCGATTACATATATATGTTCATCCAATATATTGATTATTTTAATCGAATTAGGCTATCTCTATCAATATCATTCATCCTTCCATTATTATATTTCAAGAGTGAATACAAGTTGTATGATTCGATCCTCTTGTTTATCACTGTTTTGACACGCTTCGGCACCGAGGCTCGGACTTGCCAATTTAAAAATTATATGAATTTCATTCTAAATTGTTAGCTTCGAATTTATTGAAAGGCTCGTATAAAAGAAAAGTTGATCAAGATTAATAATACAAGGTTCATTAGGGAAATTTCATTGTTTGTAAGTTTTCAGATTTCCTATTATGGATGAGAAGATAGAGTCATCACTAGTAACAAAGTTGAACGGATGGTTAGTAGAGTTTGACATCCTAAGAAAGCAGTCACTTAAACAATCAAGAACGGTTTATGGTTGACTTGAATTCTATCTTGATTTAGGGAATGGCTTGAAGATAATTTACAATGAAGGAAGAGTTGAAGATTATTAGATGATCGCATTAATTTTATTTTCTTTTGTGATCCATTTGTTACCTGCAGTCGATTATTGAAGTTCAAAGATTCGTTCTTATGCCCATACTATTATATGCAACTGTGATAAAGAAGAAGTTGTATAAAATGAACAACTTAAGTCACTTAATGTGAGGGGGAGAATTTCAATGAAAAGCGTCGGGTTTTAAGGTGATCATGGAAGTGATACGATGGCATCGGTCTAAGGGGGGAGATTGTTGGATTTTATATTTTAGACCGATGTGTCGAATCACTATTTGGGTGAAAAACATTTATTAATATTTTTTTTGTCTCAACCAAGAGTGGATGGCTTGAAGACCAAGACATGCTAAACTAGTATAAATAGATCTATTTGTGTATTTGTCTACTATGAGTGTATTGTGTATTGTATAAGCTAGATCTAGAGTTTTATCCCTAATGAGAGTTTCCTCCCGGGATGAGCTCTCCTGGGATGGCTGATCTTTCTTGTGTATGTATGTGTGTATGTATGAGTGTTCTTTGTGAGAGTTATTCGGTTAATGAAATCATACTACCACATCTATATATTAGTGTTTTGATTACATATATGTGTTCATCCGATTAATTGATTATTGTAATCAAATCAAGCTCTCTCTCAATATCATTCATCCGTCCATTACATCTTTCAAGATTGAATACATGTTGTACCATTCGATCCTAGATCCGAGCTCGTTTATCATCGTTTCGACATGCTTCGGCACCGAGGCTTGGACTTGTCAAAGATTTGCAGTGGAAGTTGAAGGTCTCAAAAAAATGTATACTAATGAAAAGTTGAAGTGTGCTGAGCTTTAAGTACAACTAGATTTTCTGAAAAATCTAGTAACTACAGGCAATGTCATTGATAAGTTGGAAGAAATTGAGACTAAAGACAAATACAAATGTGTTCCTCCACCATCCAATGAAAATTATGGTATTAAGATTGACAAAGAGAAAATAGAGGCTTATTTGAATCAATTCAAAACAGGTTTGATGAAAAGAAGGATTTTGTCAGGAATTATAACAAAGTTACAGTCAATGAAGATGTATAATTTGTTCTGTCTGAAACAGATATCAGTGAAACCAAATGAGATTTTTTGAATGACAAGACATGTGAAGCTTAATTAAGTGTTGTTGCTAAAAGCACTTCAAGCGATGATAGTAATCATGGCTCAAGCTATTGTAGCTCCAAGTGTTCCGTGAAAAGTGTGAATAAATCAAAGAAAATGGTTTCAAATGAATACAAGGAGAAGCCACATGTTTCAGATTCAAGGAACAAAAGATCAATTGAATCATCAAAGAAAACTCAAGAATTTCATCCAATTTATCCATTCTATTCAAACCATGAGGTGTTTGACATTTGTGGTGATCCATAATATTTTCCTAAAAGATATATATCAAGTTCTGCTTGAATGCCAAGAACAGTGGAAAATATAAACAGCCTCACAAAGTAAAGTTCAGAAAAGGAAATTTGTCTAAAAAAGAAAAGAATATTGATATTTTGCACCCGTTGCAATAGACTTTGATAAGTGTTTCACTCATCAGAATATATTTGGAGTAGAATTACCAATACCAAGTGAAAGATTAAAGATGGGAAATTCAATAGAAGATCATACCATCTGTTGGGCCTAGTTATTTGTTTTGTACTTGGTATGTTTGTTTTGTTTGGGCCATGAATGTAAACCGAGATCCATTTGGTTCTCGGTGGGCTTTTGGTTAGTATTGGGATTGAGTGGTTAGTTCCCTCTATATATAGAATACATTGTATAGGGTTGAAAGTTCGTTCACGTGTTTGTGGCCATCTAAGGGTTATCATAGACGAGTATTGTATTAATAGTGCTTAAGCACCTGACGTTAATATTAACGTGCGTTTTGAAGCCATTCTTGTGTTCGACGTGTTTGTGTTCTTGAATCATCTAGTGCTGGAATTCCGCACCAACACCTAGATTGTTGATATCATAATTGTAGTGATCCAGATTCGAGACTTACAATTGGTATCAGAGCCTTAGACCTATTCAGGCTCGTTATTGTGATATCAAGGATTCAAGATTTTGATCTTTGGTGGTTGTGGTTGATTTTCTGGTGATATTCTCGTCGAAGAAAGAAAAAGTTTTTTTTTTTGTTGAAGATTGACATAATCTTGGTTAAAATTCAAATCCCAGAGATTTCGGGATTTAATTTGTTACCAAAATTATCTGGTCAAAGCATCTCTGGGTTTTCCTGGAAGTTCTCGGACAATTTTCTCTGTTTTCGGCCAGTATTTGGTCGTTCTCGGGGAAATTTGGTGGTTCTCGGCCAAATCTGCCTGTTCTCGACCAAGTTTGTCAGTTCTCGGCTACGTCCAAGTGTTCTCGATTGACTAAGATTGTTCTCTGTTGATCTCCTTTGTTCTCGGTCAACTAAAAGTGTTTTCTGTTGACTTCATAGTTCTCAGTCAATAGTGTTCTCGGTCAATATTGGTGTTCTCTGTTGCCTGAAGGTGTTCTCGGTCAACCTTTAGATCTCGGCTCAGTAAACTGCAAGCTCTATTTGGACCTGATTAGTTGATTTGGACCCGATACTTGGACTAGGAATATAAAATCTTCTGGACCAAAATCAATTTTTAAACTAATTTAAAAATGGAACAGTTAACCAACAGCAATGTATCATCAAATTCTCTACTTCATCAAGAACTAGATTCAATAATGGGGACAACCACTCGTGTACCTCGCCTATTGTCTCATGAGGGGTTCAGTGAGTGGAAATTTTGATTTGAAAAGTTAGTTAAAATGAAAGATGCTAAGATCTGGAGAAGCATCGTTATAAGACCCCAAATTATCACGTATCAACGTGAGGATTCAACTGAGGTTGTTGTGAAGCCTGTTGCACGGTATGATGATGATGATTTTGCTAAAGTTGAAGAGGATGAAAGGGCCCTATCAACTTTAACTATGGCTCTCTCACCTGAGATCACTTTAAGTTTTAGAGAACTTCAATCTGCCAAGGAGTTATGGGAGGCGTTGATTGAGGTGTATGAACGAAATGAAGACATGAAGAGAAGTCGCCAAGATTTGTTGCGACAAAAATTTAATATGTTTAACCATGTGTTGGGAGAATCATTGCAGACACAACTTCAAAGATTCATAGCTCTTGTGACTGAGATGAGATCCGCAAGCATTTATCTGGCAACATCTGAAATAAACAACAAGTTGGTGAACTCATTACCCAAAAGCTGGGATATGAATGTGGCGGTTATCAAGAAGACTAAAGATCTCAACAGAATGTCTATCTCGGAGATGATGGCTACTATCAAGGCATGTGAAATGGACGACCAGCAACGTGCAATAAATCATGCAAATTCTTACAGTGCAGCTGGTTACAACGTTGCTTCCAACAGTGCTCTTATTTCTCAAGATAGTTTTTCCATGTTCAAGGTCAATTAGCAACCTCCCACCCAAGGAAAGGCCAGTCTTCCTCTACTCCGCCTCAACAAGCACCAGTTTTCTTCACCAAGTCTGCGCAACCTTCATCTGCTGGCACTGCTCAAGGTCAAAATTCAAGCCAGTTTCCCTCTATTACGAAAGAGACTCAGGAGAACATAGCTCTAATGGCAGGATTCATGAACTGCTATAATGCATTTCTAGCTGGAGACTTGGTTCAACCAGCTGTGGCTGCTGAACTCGATCAGATTCACCCTGACGATGTTGAGGAAATGGATATTGCTTGACAAATCGCCATGGCAGTGTTTCGTGCCAAGAAATTCACTAAGAGGACTGGTAGAATCAATTGGAACATGCCTAATAATCAGAAAGTGAGGTTTAACAAGAACACTCTAAGATGCTATAATTATCATGAGCCGGGTCATTTTGCTCGTGAAAGCACTAACCCAGCGAAGGAAGGAAACACAGAAAGGGCGCTGGTTCCAGTGGGTAATGCTAGGGGAGATGTTGGTGAGAGTTCAGGAAATGGTGGAAGGGGATTGATTGCTCAACAGTTCTCTTGGGAGGATTAGATGGCTGCTCTCAACATTGGAAGTCAGACTGCAAATTTTGCAAATGTTGAAGACATTGAGGAGGAAAACGCTGCTGAGGAGCAAGTCAAGGAACTTCAATTTGCATTCATGGCGTTCACTTCCTCCGGCTCATCTGAGGTAAGCTTTCAACCATGTTCCCTAGATTGTGTTGATAAAATCAACTTATATAAACTTCATAATGATAACTTGATCAGAGATATGGAAAGAGTAAAATCAGAAAACTTTAAACTTAGAAAAATGAAAAATCCTTCTTAGATAAAATAGAAGCATATAAAAAGGATCTCTATAAGCTTAAGTCTGAATTCAGTATAAAGTGTTGTCACCACCTAGATGCCTAGCAGGAAATTGTTGAATTAACTGCTAAACTGGAAGCCTCTAAATTGGAAATTTTGAACTTAAATGCTAAATTTGAAAGAGCTGAACTAGATTTTAAAAAGTTTGAGGGTTCCAGTAAGGTAGTTAATTCAATGATTGACAATCATTTATGGTGGAAGGAGAAGGAAGGTGAGGGATTAGGATACAGCAAGGTACCTCCACCTTACAATGACAACTATGGTCAACTTCCTGTCACCAAAGAACAGGAAGAAAAGGTACAGGACATGAAGTACGGTAAACATGATAAGAATGACGTATCTGATCATATGAGTGCATCCACCTCAGGAGTGAACGATACTAACGTGTTTACTTCATGTGCATAGAAATTAATTGTTGAGGATTGAACTGATGAGGATGATGAAGCTTGTGTTTCTTTTAATAAAGACTTTAATTCTGATGTTACTTTGAAACTACCTGCTTTGAATTCTGTTATTTCGACTGTTTGTGTGGGCTCTGTTTTAAAGAGCAACGATTCTTGTGTGGTTGATTCAGTTGAAACTTTAAATTCTGAAAATGTGGTTTCAAATAAAATTGAAAAATCTAAAAAATTCAACAAGTATCTACCACCTAAATTTGTTAAAGAGGGATGCTCTGATGACAAACAAGGTGATAAGTTTGACAATGTGAAACATGGTTCTCGCAAGTTTAAACAAACTGGTCCGCACAACCAGTCCAGACATGGAATTGCCTAAAATGATTTTTACATAAAGCGACAAACGTGTTTTAACTGTGGCACTCCCGGTCATATTGCCAGAAATTATCCACATCGTCCATATATTCCATATTACGGATTTTATCAGAGGAATATGCCCTATATGCCTCACAATTCATACAGACAAAGATTTAGGCATCATACGGCTAATCCCTCTGCCGGTGATTGGAACCTAAACAAATCTGGCAGGTCTAGTCCTCATCAGACCAAGCCTAACATGTCTCGGAAAAGGAGTGGAAACCATGTTCCTACTTCAAAAATTAACTCGATTTCTAAACTTCGGCCTGTCGGGAGAACAAATTTGTTTGTTCCCTCTGCACGCAAGCCAGAGACTAAACCATCCATTCGTACAAACAACAGTAAATCATACAATGGTAAATATAATGGATGTTGTAAGTCCCGAATCTGGATCACTACCATTATGATATCAACAATCTAGGTGTTGGTGCGGAATTCCAACACTAGATGATTCAATAACACAAATAAAACACAAACACGTCGAACACAAGAATGGCTTCAAAACACACGTTAATATTAATATATAGGGTACCAGCATACTAGTCCAACAGAAGCCCAAAGCCCACCGAGAACCACTAAAGTTCTCGGCTTACATAATATACCCTATCTAAGCCCAACCTACAAGCATAAACCACAAATATAGCCCAACAATCTCCCCCTTGGTTTATTGCTTGATTTTAGTCATGCTCGAGGATATCTTCAAAAATCTGATCTTGAGTTTGTTTAGCAGCATGAGATGGGCCTTGAGCTGTCTGAGCTTCAATAGTGACGGGCTCAGCAACAGTTTGCGTAGAATAAGATTGGTGGCTGGCTATTCGTCAATATCATCTTCAACATGTGTCGCAGTGACTGATTGAGGAGGTTTCAATGCAGTCAACTGGAGCTTTTTCTTGAACGCTTCGAACTCTTTAACTTGTTCAGCAGTAGGTACTGACTGTTGTACCTTTGAGCAAGAACCACATGTTCCTCAGCTACAGCTGCACAATATAGCATCAACATCTGCCTCGATCTCAGCAAATCTTCCAAACATGACCAACTGATGAAGGACCTTAGTAAACCACTGACTCCCTTCCAAACTTAATCAAATCTGCAAACAAAACCTTTTGAACTTCTGAGATACCCATCTAGGCCGAGAACCAGGATGGGTCGAGAACACCATTAACACAAACAACTTGGACCAAAAATGACTCGAACAATAACACAAATATTATGGACACATTCGGCCCAACTGAATGGCCCACGACATTGTTTGCAACCGTCAAATTTCATGATCTAAAAAACAATCCCGATTATTTGAAAACGATTTCTTAAGACATTTGTTTCGACACGAGTAAACATGAGGTAAAAACTAAAATTTAAAAAATAAAATTAGAATAAAAACTAAACTAAAACAAAATTTACCTATCCAGTCTTTAGAAAGTCAACGTATATTGGGATCAAATTTCAGCTATTTAAAAACGAACCACCTTTTTTTTATGAAAAGATCCGAACATGAAATCATATTGATTAAGGAACTTTCACAATGATTCATTTTCAGCATTATTGTGACATAGTGAAAAAGTTGATAGCGGGTAATTTTCATGATTTTCATTGCGATAGTGATATGATTAGATTCGATTAGGCATAAGACTTACATGGACATCACTCATGGATCTATGATGCCCTTTATCTATTCTCAAGGCGTATTTGGCTTTCCCCAGATCACCCCAATTTGACTCCAACCCCCTAGTACTTGATCAAAATAATTTTCTCTAGACAAAATGATTTTAAGCTTTAAGGTTGAATGTTGGACTTACATGCCAACCGGACTTACAAGCGTTACATTCGGGGTGTTTAGGACTTACTTGAATGCCCCACCCCTGTAGTTCCCTGAGACCCCTTTAAGCTTTTAGAAAAACAATTTTAATGATAAATTAAATTATTTATTTATTTTTATTTTTATTTTTTTTAATATGAAATATAATCTTTTTGGTGATCAAGATACTAACGGGCTCGTGTATGACTGGGTAATTGCTTTTCTGCCTATCATTTGGAGAGATGTATCTAGGAACATGCAAATATCTTCAAAATGACTCTCCACAATAAGTTTAGCAAATTTAGTTTATATCACTTCAAACTTTTAATTATTAAGAAAAGCTTCCGCACACATCAATAACTAATCAAAAGCCTTTTTTAGCCTAATAACTTCACACGTTAGGCACTCAAAATCAATTTATCTATCATTTCTCAAATGTTGGATCAATTTTCATTTGAAAAAATTTAAGCAATCTGAAAAGCTTTTAGCTGAATATTAATATCATTTCCCGGATGATATTCCAAAGATGATTTTAATCCAATCACCCCAGCTGCCTTTAGTTTTCAGGTGAATGACTATCCTATGTGTCTACAGGTAGACAATATGACCAAACACATAATAAAATGTGTCCATCAAACTTTAAATGGCCGACATAATTTTCAGTGAAAGAACTTAAACCGATAGTTAAACCAAAAAATAATTTTTTATGTATGTTCAGTTGCCCCGGTCACTTTCAGTCCTAAGGTTAATGGCTATCCCGTGAGTCAAGAATTGATGACATGACCAAACATATGAAATATTTCCGTTGAACATGAGTAACCGGCATGATTTTAAGCAAGAGAACAAAACGTTTTTGATTTTTTATTTTGATTTTCTTTTTTCTATTTTTATTAAGCGCACACACACACACACACACACTTTTTGTATTTTTCTTTTTCTCCCCTTAAATTTGTACAAAAAATATGTACACAATTTAAACCTCAAAAATACTCGGTCTTCAAAATGTAACATCTTAAGAAACCCTACAAGCACATTGAATCTGGCTATTCCGATCGGTTTTGTAAAAAGGTCCGCCACATTATTATCAGTGTGGACCTGTTCAAGATGAAATAGTTTCCGGTCATAACAGTCATGAATAAAATGAATTTTGATATCGATGTGCTTGGTTTTAGAATGCTGAACCGGTTTTTAACAAT
The DNA here is from genome assembly GCF_021521415.1 of Bidens hawaiensis. Classification (NCBI taxonomy): domain Eukaryota; kingdom Viridiplantae; phylum Streptophyta; class Magnoliopsida; order Asterales; family Asteraceae; genus Bidens; species Bidens hawaiensis. The sequence goes on along the minus strand of NW_027491728.1, from coordinate 560,717 downwards.
GACAATGGCAGCATCATTTTCATAGAAAATAGAAGTAAAGAAATTTCAAACCATGATCCAGCAATTTATGTTGCATCCAGATGACATGTGAACAGCAGGCAAAAGCAACATCATTCGCCTCGGCCGTCGAAGTGGACACCATTTGTTGTTTCTTGCACTGCCATGAAATGAGTCGATCACCCAATCAAAGTACCCTTCTCTCCTCCCACTAAGGAAAAATACCCTCCATTAAAAATTTGAATATCGTGTAGTTGAGAGATGTCTCCTGTCATGTGCCTGGAACAACCACTATCAACATACCATGGTCTAATGATATTCCTCCATAGCTGTTCCTGCACGATGTGCGAGATTAGTTAGTCTTAGGTACCTAGTCCATAGTCGTTCTGGGTAAATCTGACTTGTTCAAAAGTGTCACGGGTTGCCATGACATGTCTTCCTGATTTTCAAAAATCGAATAGGAAGGCTTTGATAACTTGTTCACTAGAGATTTAGGCAACCATCTGTATTTGGGTTTTAAAACTTTATTGTTTGTACAGACAGTTGGCTTTGTCTCTGGTTTACAGACGGAATGCAAATTTGACTTTGACTTTCTAACCAATTTTGATTCGGAGGCCCACTTTGGTCTTAGAGCCGAAACAGAATTCTCGTTCCGCTTTTGAACCGTAATAGGCTTATCTGATGATAATTTGACCTGTAAGCCTTGTCTCTCCTCCAATCACCATCGGAGGGCATTGCCTTAAAACACCTCGTTTTATGTGAGTTAAAGTTTCTGTAGGTATTTTGAGGCATAGTCCTCTGATAGCGTCTGTAATATGTAACATACGGGAGACGTGAACAATTTCTAGCAATGTGACCGGGAATGCCACAGTTGAAACAGGTTTGCTTTTTAGCGAAAAAATCGTTGTGGCCGATTCCCAATCTTGCTCTATTGCGTGAGCTTGTTCGTCTTCCTTTGGATTCACAGTGGTGAGTACATGAACATCTTTCTTTAACAAACTTAGGTGATAGATATTTACGCAAATTCTCATTTTTATCAAGTTTATTCGAAAGTAGATTACTGCTTTTAGAAGTTTTAGAAATATCAGCCACACAATTGTCTTTGCTTTTTAAAACAGAGCCTGCATAAGTTTTAGTAGCAACAGAATTCAAAACAGGCAAATTCAAAGAATCATGAGAATTAGTAGGTGAGTCATCATCCTCTTCAGTCCAATCCTCAACAACTACTTTCTCTGCACATGAAGTAAACACGTTAGAATCGTTCACTCCTGAAGTGAATGCATTCACATGATCAGATTTGTCATTCTTATCATGTTTACCGTACTTCATGTCCTGTACCTTTTCTTCCTGTTCTTTGGTGACAAGAAGTTGAACATAGTTGTCATTGTAAGGTGGATGTACCTTGCTGTATCCTAATCCCTCACCTTCCTTCTCCTTCCACCATAATTGATTGTCAATCATTGAATTAACTACCTTACTGGAACCCTCGAACTTTTTAATCAAGTTCATCTCTTTCAAATTTAGCGTTTAAGTTAAAAATTTTCAATTTGGAGGCTTCCAGTTTAGCAGTTAATTCAGCAATTTTCTGCTTGGCATCTAGGTGGTGACAACACTTTATGCTGAATTCAGATTTAAGCTTAGAAAGATCTTTTTTATTTGCTTCTATTTTATCTAAGAAGGATTTTTCAATTTTCATAAGTTTAAAGTTTTCTGATTTTACTCTTTCCATGTCTCTGATCAAGTTATCACTGTGGAGTTTATATAAGTTGATTTTATCAACATAATCTTGAGAACATGGTTCAAAATTTACCTCAGAGGATTTGGTGGTGAAGAAGGACATGAACTTACCTTGGATGACTGGCCCAACGAATTAGAAGCCCACTTGAACAAAATCCAAAGCCCAACTAGGTGAGCCCAATGCTTTCAAAAGGCCGAGAACCTTGAAAAGTAACCTAGAACACTGGAAACTTGACTGAGAACTAATTGCAGCAGAGAAAAGCTGCCGATAACTACAAAAATTGACCGAAAACCCAAAGTCAACTGAGAACTACCTTAGCCGAAAACTGGTAATAGTCGAGAACAAATTTTTGGTCGAGAACTAGGAAGTCAACAGAGAACACTCTTAGTTGACCGAGAACAATAGAAATCAACAGAGAACAATCTTTGTCAACCGAGAACACTTGGACTTAGCCGAGAACTGAAGGTTGACCGAGAACATCTATGTCGAGAACTTGTTGATTTGGCTGAGAACCGAGAACCAACAAATTTCACCTAGAACGACCAAATGCTGGTCGAAAACAATGAAAATTGCCCGACAACTTCCAGGAAACCCAAAGATGCTTTGACCAAATAATTTTGGTAACCAATTAAATCCTGAAATCTCTGGGATTTGAATTTTAACCAAGATTAGTTCAATCTTCAACCAAAAAAAAAAAATCTCCGACGATAGTATCACCGGAAACTCAACCACAACCACCAAAGATCAAAATCTTGAATCCTTGATATCACAATAACGAGCATGAATAGGTCTAAGGCTCTGATACCAATTGTAAATACCGAATATGGATCACTACAATTGTGATATCAACAATATAGGTGTTGGTGCGGAATTCCAACACTAGATGATTTAAGAACACAAATAAAACACAAACACGTCGAACAAAAGAATGGCTTCAAAACACACGTTAATATTAACGTCGGGTGCTTAAGTACTATTGATACAATACTCGTCTATGATAACCCTTAGACGGCCAAAAACACATAAACCAACCTCTATAACCCTATACAAAGACATCTATATATAGGGTACCAGCATACTAGCCCAACAAAAGCCCAAAGCCCACCGAGAACCACTAAAGTTCTCGGCTTACATAATATACCCTATCTAAGCCCAACCTACAAGCATAAACCACAAATATAGCCCAACAGATGCCTAAGTCTCCGGTAAAGAAGGTTTCTTCTTTCATGTTAGATAATCGAGAAGATATGTCATGGCAGCCCGTAACTAGTATAGATGAGTCAGGTGTACCCAGTGTCTCTATGGACTGGGTGCTAAAATCTAACTAATCCTGCACTTTGTGCAGGAGCATCTATGGAGGAATATCATCAGACCGTGGTATGTTGATAGTGGCTATTCCAGGCACATGACAAGAGATATTTCCCAGCTACACGACATTCAAACTTTTAACGGTGGGTATGTGTCCTTTGCGGGTGGAGAAAAGGGAAAGATCACACAGAAGGGTACTGTAAGTAACGGTGTTCTAAAATTTGAAAACGTAAATTTTGTTCCAGAACTGAAGCACAGTTTGTTTAGCGTGTCACAAATCTGTGACAAAGGGTTTTCAACTCATTTTACTAAAAAGGAGTGTTTGATTTTGAAACCGGGTATCATTATACCAGAAGAGTGGATTCTTGTTCGATCACAACGAAAAGATAATGCTTGCGTGATCGACATAAACAAAAATGTTCCTGATGAAATAACATGCTTGTTTTCAAAAGTGTCGGAACACAATGCTATGCTTTGGCATCGTCGTCTTGGTCATGCAAATATGAAAAATCTAAACCGACTTGCTAAAAATGATTTGGTTCGTGGATTAACCGTTAAGGATTTTGTTATCATTGAAAAGTGTGTGGTTTGTGTTTCGTTTCGAGGATTGAGTCTTTTTGAGTGTAAACTCGTACATATCTTCTTAATATGTATAATTTTAGGGGGAAGAAAAAACAAAAAGCCAAAAATAGAGTGTGCGTGAATAATTAATATATATATATATATATATATTGCGTGTGTAAGGTTTCATTTTCGCTTAAAATTATGTAGGTTGCTTAAGTTTGAAGAAAATATACTTGTATATGTTTGGTCCGGTGATCTACTTGTAGAGTCATAGAGGATAGCCATTTGTCTAAAGACTGAAAGCATCTGGGGCGATTGTGATTTGTTTTGTGTTTTGAATTCTTTCACTTAAAATTATGTCGGTAACTCTAAGTTGTAAGGACATGTAATTTCATATGTGTTTGGTCCTGTTCACCACTTGTGGACATACGGGATAGCCATTTACCTGAAACCTAAGAGTGACCGAGGTGATCGAGTCTCAAAACTCTCTTTTGGGAAATGATATTACTATTCAGTTAACAGCTTTTGGGAAGCTTCAAATATTTTCAAACGAAAATTGATCCAACCTTTGGAAAATGATAGATATATTGTTTCTGTGTGCCTAACGGGTAAAGTTATTAAGCTCAAAAGGCTCTAGAAAGGTCATTGATTTCCATGGTAGCTTTCCATGATGCGTAAAAGTTGAAGTGATATAAACTAAGTCTGCTAAACTTATTGTCAAGAGTCATTTCGAAAATTTTTGCATGTCCCTAGACACATCTTTCCGAATGATGGGCAGAAAAGCAATTACCCAGTCATACACGAGCCCGTTAGTTTCTTAATCGCCAAAAAGGTTAAAAAAAAATTATTATATTTATCATTAAATTGTTTTCTAAAAGCTTAAAGGGGTCTCAGGGAACTACAGGGGTGGGGCACTCAAATAAGTCCTAAACACCCTGAATGTAAGGCTTGTAAGTCCAGATGGCATGTAAGTCCAACGTTCAACCTTAAAGCTTAAAATCATTTTGTATACGGAAAAATACTTTGATCAAGTACTAAGGGGTTGGAGTCAAATTGGGGTGATTTGGGGAAAGCCAAATACGCCTTGAGAATAGATAAGGGGCATCAGAGGTCCATAAGTGATGTCCATATAAGATTTATACTAAACTAAACCTAATTCGTATCACTGATGCGATGAAAGTCATGCTAAGTTTTGTTTTACCTGCTATCAACCTGTCTCTTTATGTCATAATAACGCTGAACATGAATCCTTGTGACAACGTCTTAAACAATATGATTTCATGTTCGGATCTTTTCGTAAAAGACGGCGCTTTTACAAAACTGAAATTTTATCCCATCATTCAAACAAATATGAGTATTTTTGAGGTTTAAATTGTGTACATAAATTTTTTTTGTGTCATGATTTCTGTACAAATTTAGGGGGAAAAAAAGAAAAATACAAAAAGAGTGTGCGTGTGTGTGTGTGTTAAAAAAAATGTATTCTTGTTTTCTTTATGTGTTAAGTTTTTTTTTATGTGCTTTATATCGAAATCACTCTCCTCAAAACATGTGATTTAATTGGGTCGTTTTCAATGTGTTTGTATTACTTTGAGCTTTAGACTGGATTGCCAGGTATGAGATTACATGTTTTTGGGCCGAAACAAAGGGTTGGGCTTGTTTATGGGCTCTCGGCCCATCTCTTTTTGGGTATAAATAATATTTATTCAAGATTTTATTCTCATTCACTCAATAACACTTTCAAATTCTCTCAGCCGAAAATCCCACAAACATAAGCTAATCACATTCTATTGTATGTGGTGCTCTTTTGATCGTATTACAGGTAATGTGAGATGCAAGGATTTAAGCCGTCATTGACTTGGAGAATTGTTTTAGGGTTAATTGTTGGAAGTTAAAGGGGTTGCGTTGCAGGATTAATGGAGATTTCAGTGATTTGGAGAAGACGACACACATTCCAAGAAGAAACCCAAAGGGTTCTCTGTTCCCAGCTGTCAAGGAGTTCTCGGTTGACTTTCGTTGACCGAGATCTCCCAGCCTTGACCGAGAACTCATGTTCTCGGTTGACTTTCGTTACCAAAAACGTTGGGATTAACCGAGAACTCATGTTCTCGGTCAATCTGGACAGAAAACGCTTGTTTTTGATAGAAAACCTTATTAGACCGAAATCTCTTATTGACAGAAAGCTGATTGTGGACCGAGATCAATTGTGACACGATTATTATATTTTTCTATTGGCCCAGCAAATGTGATCTTGTCATCATTGGCCCCTGATGTTTAAAAAAAAGTTTACTAATTTGCTTTCAAATATAACTATAGTCAAGTTTGTATTTACTAACTTGATTTGTTTGGTGCAGAAATGGCTGATCAAGCTCCGTTAAAGTTTGTAGACACACATAACATAGTTGGACATTTGTTTGATCCACCACTGGCCCACAAGGAATTCAAGTCTATGATTGTCGGCCTCAAAACTTGCAGGATCTCTCATGCATTATGAGAAAACCCTGTCATTTGCAGAAAGATGATCACCGATTTTTGGAATAATGCCTCAATCAATCCACGAGGAGCAGGTGGAGTTGTGTCGATAGACTCCAAAGTGCAGAATAAGCCGGTCGTCATCACAGAGACTATTATAAGGGATGTGCTTTTGTTTGGTGATCAACCTGATCACCGGACATAATACTCTGCTACTTCCGTCTCTGAGATTCTTATCAGAATGGGTTATGAGGGTGCTTATCCTCCAGCAATCAAGAAACTATTTGATGTGTTGTAAAACATACGTATTTTCCGCATGTTTTATCTATGTATTATATTGTATTTTATATGTTTTAACTCGTTTTAGATAGCTTTTACATAATTTTATTCATGTTGTAGGTTTTGGGTGAAAGAAAGAAAGAAACCGAGCTTTTGGAGTGGTTTACGAGCCTTTTACGCATACGTTTTCAAGTAAACAACTCAAGGCCCGACCCGTACGCATCATGGAGGCCCAAATCTTATATTATATTATAATATATAAAAAATAAAAAAACCCTAAGAGCTGGAACAGTGGCTGCGATCGGCAGGTTCAAGGAGAAAAGAAAAAATGTTTTTTGGAGCAGGGGTTTGGAGCTTTTGGCGGCTAGGGAAAGAAGAACAAGCAAGAACAAGCCTCGGTGGTCATTTAACATCCGTTTCACAGCATCAAGAGCACCCGAAAACCATCTCATATCCTTTCTTTAAACTATTGTTCATCAATCTTTTTTATACTTGTTGAATTGTTAACTAGTTTTGCAATTGCTTTAAGGATTGAAGTGTTATTGATTAGTATTGATTGTTGGATGATTATTATGATGATTGGTATGAGTTTAATGATGATTTGGTTGAGTGTTTGCTGCTGTCCAAAAATTATGAGAGGCTAAACTTGTTAGTTCTACCTAGGGACGATGATTATTGTTAGTGTTTAATAGGTTTTATGGATTGTTTGATTGATAGACTTGAATTGTTATTGTAATGTTTGATTAAGACATGAAATAGGTTATGTTTAAGGGCTGGAAATTTTGGTGATTCATTGCATATACCCCGTGTGTTGATTGATTAGTTTTGTATTGATTGATCGGTGCGTTGTTTGATTCTAGACTTGGTGTTTAGGGTTTGTTTGCGGTAGGAACAACCGTAGGGTTTTGTTGCATGATTTATTAGAATAAGTACAGCGGTTAGACACCTTCTTTGAGACCGAGAGGTGATAGGAAGTTAGGGTTGTCTCATTGCCTTTACATGCTAGAATAAGGATTGCGCGAGAGCGAGTTCGTCTCTTGTCAGGTTTAGGTGTTTTGAGCGACTAGTTGATCTATTTTAGTTTAAGTTGAATTGTTCCTCTATCTTTGGTTGTGTAGTTTTCATTGCCATTAGGGTCGAATGTTGGTGAGACCGAGAGGTGATCTAGCATTAGGACAAGTTATCAATTATTTCCCGGCTTGGTCGTTTTAGCCGATTTTGAGTAGTTAGGGTTTATTGAGTGAGACTGAGAGGTAATCTAGTGAGACCGAGTGATCCTTAGTCGTGTCATCTTTAGGGACCAGTGTCTTGATATCATTTAATCCATTAGCTTGTTAGGCCTACAATTTGATTCAGACCTAGGTAGACATTTTTCTCCATCCTAAGTTAACACAGTTAGTTTGTCGTTAAGTTTCTATTTTTGGTAAGTTTTGTTAGTCAGTCTAGTTAGTTCAGTTAAGTTAAAAGAAATCAAAAATTAATTAAATATTATTCTAAGTAGGTCTTATCTAGGGTTAGTAATCGTTAGCGTCTTACATGTCCACGTGTTGGATACTCGGACTTCCTAGGTTTATACTACTTGCGATCGGTACACTTGCCGGTTGTGTGTGGTTTTAGGATTTTCGTTTTAGTATTAAAACTTAGTTGTGAGGGTCATTATTATAGGGTTATTAGACACACATCAAGTTTTTTGGCGCCGTTGCCGGGGACACGGTTTTAGGCGTTTTGAGAGCAATCCGAGTTAGGACTTATCTTTTGTACGACTTGAAATTATTTTTGTTTTATGTGACATATTTGTTAGAATAGTTTAGATAATCTTATTTCTCATTATAGTTTTTATTCGACAGACTCGATCTCGTGGACCACCCGACACTGAGGCATTCCCCGAGCCAGAGATAGAGTTTCGTGAGAGACATCGTCCCGTTTCACCCTCGTCCACTTCTTCATCCGTTGACCCCGACGATAGGGATAGGATCATGGGCGACATTCTACTGAGGAGGACAATTGCGGATCGGGCCCGACCGGCCAATGCTGGCGCGAGATCAAGCATCGCACCACCTGCCATTGGAGTTGGTACGAACTGGCAGATCCCGTCGAACATTCTGATTACCATTTCTCATTCTTCTTAGTTTCACGGGTTGCTTCATGAGAACCCGCACTCTCATCTCACCCGCATCGTGCGTATCTGCGACACTTTCCATCTTGCGGGCGTTTCCGATGACGCCGTTAAGCTCCGCGTCTTTCCGTTTTCACTCGCTGATCAAGCGAGTCTGTGGCTCGAGTCCCTCCCACAAGGCTCTATAGCTACTTAGGCTGCCATGCAGACCCAATTTCTTGAAAAATACGATCCTCCGGCTAAGGCCGCTCGTTTGCGTAACCAGATACATTCTTTTCAAATGGAGGACACCGAGAGTTTTTACGAGACCTGGGAGCGATTCAAGAATCTATTAGCGTTGTGCCCGAACCACGGCTTGCAAGATTGGGCGGTCGTCGAGAAATTTTATAATGGAGTGACGTACGCGACGCAGAGTATGCTCGACACGGCGGCGTGAGGAAATCTTTTGACAACTAAGGACTCTGATGAGTGTATCGCTTTATTTAACGGGTTAGCTATGAATGGATACTAGAGACCACCCGCCAGAGGAGGTAAGACCGTCGAATCCATCTCACGAGGCATGTATTCAGTGGAAACCACCACCGCACTGACGGCACAGGTCGAGGCGTTGGTAAAGATGGTGAAGGACTTGCAGACGAAGAGCAAGTTGTGCGAGATTTGTGGAGGTGGGCATGATAACGTTCAGTGCCCAGTTAGTTCGCAGGAGGAGGCCGACGACTTCATAGGAAATTGATGTGTTGTAAAACACACGTATTTTCCGCACATTTTATCTACGTAATATATTATATTCTATGTGTTTTTACTCGTTTTAGATAGGTTTTACATACATTTATTAATCTTGTAGGTTTTGGTTAAAAGAAAGGAAGAAACCGGGACTTTTCGAGCTTTTTACGAGCCTTTTACGTATACAAGTTCAAGACAAAGCTCAAGGCCCGACCCGTATGCATCATGGAGGCCCAAGACCATATTATGTTATACTATATAAAAAAAATAAAACCCTAATCAGCCAAGGGAGCTGCTGATCGGATTTAGCAGCAACAACAGCATCAATAGCAGCACAACAGCATCAACAGCAGCACAACAACAGCCAACAGCAGCACGACAGCAGCCAACAGCAGCACAACAACTGCTGATCGGAATTTCCAGCAAGAAAAAAGAAAGGAAAAGCTTTTGTGTGCTAGGGTTTTGATCGTGTGACGGCTAGGGAAGGAAGAACAAGCAAGAATCAAGCCTCGGGATCATTCACCACTATTTTTTACAGCATAGAGCAGCCCCGGAACACCTCATATCCTTACCTCTTTTTCATTGTTCATACACTTTTAGTTTCTTGCTTAATTGTTGAATTGTTTTGCAATACTTGAGAGATTGAATTGTTTATGATTAGGATTGATTGTTGGACAATTGTTAAGATGGTTGGTATGAGTTTTATGATGATTTTATTGAGTGTTTGCTGCTTTCCAATTAATATGCTTGGCTAATCTTGTTAGTTCTACCTAGGAATGATGATAATTGTTAGGTTTTGATAAGTTTTATGGATTGTTTGATTAACAGACCTTAATTGTTATTGTAAAGTTTGATTTAGACATGAAATAGGTTGTGTTTAAGTGCTGGAAAATTTGGTGATTCAGTGCATAAACCCCGTGTGTCGGTTGATTAGTTTTGTATTGATTGATCGGTGCATTGTTTGATTCTAGACTTTGTGTTTAGGGTTTGTTTGCGGTAGGTACCACCGTAGGGTTTTGTTGCATGTTTAATTGTATTAAGTACAGCGGTTAAACACCTTTCTTGAGACCGAGAGGTGATAGGAAGTTAGGGTTGTCTCATTACCTTTGCATGCTAGAATAAGGATTGCGCGAGAGCGAGTTCGTTTCTTGTCAGGTTTAGGTGTTTGAGCGACTAGTTGGTCTATTTTAGTTTAAGTTGAATTGTTCCTCTATCCTTGGTTGTGTAGTATTCATTGCCATTAGGGTCGAGTGTTGGTGAGACCGAGAGGTGATCTAGCATTAGAAGACGTTAGCAATTGTTTCCCGGTTTGGTCGTTTTAGCCGATTTTGAGTAGTTAGGGTTTGTTGTGTGAGACCGAGAGGTAATCCAGTGAGCCCGAGTGATCATTAGTCGTGTCATCTTTAGGAACCGGTGTCTATATATCATTCAATCCATTAGCTTGTTAGGCCTACAATTTGATTCAGACCTAGGTAGACGTTTTTCTCCATCCAAAGTCAGTTCAGTTAGTTTTCCGTTAAGTTTTCTATTTTTGGTAAGTTTTGTCAGTCAGTTGAGTAGTTCAGTTAAAAATCAAAAAATCAAAAATTAATTAAATATTATTCTAAGGTAGGTCTTGTCTAGGGTTAGTGATCTTTAGCTTTCTGACGTGTCCATGTGTTCGATACTCGGACTTCCTAAGTCTATACTACTTGCGATTGGTACACTTGCCGGTTGTGTGTGGTTTTAGGATTTTCGTTTTAATATTAAAGCTTAGTTGTGAGGGTCATATTTATAGGGTTATTAGACACACATCAAGTTTTTGGCGCCGTTGCCGGGGACAAAGTTTTAGGCGTTTTAAGAGCAATCCGAGTTAGGACTTATTTTTTTTTGCTACTTGTAATTATTTTTGTTTTATTTTGCTTATTTGTTAGAATAGTTTAGATAATATTATTCCTAATTATAGTTATATGCGACAGACTCGATCTCTAGGACCACCCGACACGGAAGTATTTCCCGAGCCAGAGAGAGAGTTTCGTGAGAGACGTCGTCCCGTTTCACCTTCATCCACTTCTTCATCCGTTGACCCCGACGATAGGGATAGGATCATGGGTGACATTCCACCACCGAGGAGGACAGTTGCGGACCGGGCCTGACCGGCCAATGCTGGCACGAGATCCAGCATCGCACCACCCGCCATTGGAGTTGCTACGAACTGGTAGATCCTGTCGAACATTCTGAATACCATTGCTCATTCTGCTCAGTTTCACGAGTTGCTTCATGAGAACCCGCACTCTCATCTCACCCGCATCGTGCGTATCTGCGACACTTTCCATCTTGCGGGCGTTTCCGAAGACGCCTTTAAGCTCCGCATCTTTCCGTTTTCACTCGCTGATCAAGCGAGTCTTTGGCTCGAGTCCCTCCCACAGGGCACTATAGCTACTTGGGCTGCCATGCAGACCCAATTTCTTGAAAAATACGATCCTCCGGCTAAGGCCGCTCGTTTGCGTAACCAGATACATTCTTTCCAGATGGAGAACACAGAGAGTTTTTACGAGACTTGGGAGCGATTCAAGAATTTATTAGCGTTGTGCCCGAACCACGGCTTGCAAGATTGGGCGGTCGTCGAAAAGTTTTATAATGGAGTGACGTACGCGACACAGAGTATGCTCGACACGGCGGCGGGAGGAAAACTATTGACAACCAAGGACCCCGATGAGTGTATCGCTTTATTCAATGGGCTAGCTATGAGTGGGTACCAGAGACCACCCGCCAGAGGAGGCAAGACCGTCGATTCCATCTCATGAGGCATGCATTCGATGGACACCACCACCGCACTGACGGCACATGTCGAGGCATTTGCGAAGATTGTGAAGGACTTGCAGACGAAGAGCAAGTTGTGTGAGATTTGTCGAGGAGGGCAGGATACGGTTCAGTGCCCAGTCAGTTCGCAGGAGTAGGCGGTAGACTTCATAGGAAATCCAAACCGAAATCCTAATTCTTTCAATTCTTATAATTCGGGATGGAGAGGTAATCAGAACTCGAACTGGAGGAGCGGCAATCAGTCAGGTTATCAGCAGCGTCAGAGTTTGTTTCAGGACGCCGGTGAGGGGGCGAGTAGTGGGGAAAAGAAGCCCACTTTGGTAAAGATGATGGCACAACAGACACAGATGTTGTCACAGCTCATGGCACGAGGGGATTCTCGACACAAAGTGACGCAGGAGAAGTTCCGCGAGCACGAGTAATTCATGAGGAATCAGGCAGCGTCAATTCAGGATCTCGAGCGGCAGATGGGGGAGATTGCCAGTCGGTTAAATGAGAGGTCGCAGGGTATGCTACCGAGTAATACCGAGCAGAACCCGAGAGGATTCGTGAAGGCGGTGACGACGACGAGCGGTGCAGGGGCACGAGATGAGCCCATGATTCAGCAGAGATCTAGAGGAGGAGTTGTCGAGGAGCCTGCAGTCGATGGAGAGGAGCAGGTGGATGAGGAGAGTCAGATGGAGTCTCCGCCGGCCCAGGTGCATCAAAGGAGCAGCCCAGGGAGTTCAGCACAGGTCGAGAGACAGCAGTCACCGAGCGAGCCACCGAGAGTTTACAAACCCCGATTGCCATACCCCAGGAGAGTCCGTAGAGATAGAGATGAGAAGCAGAACTCCAAATTCCTTGATATTTTGAAGCAGCTTTACCTTAATATCCCATTCCTTGAGGCACTCACACATATGCCTAAACACGCGAAGTTCCTTTAGGATATTCTTTCGAATAAGGAGAAGTTAGCTGAGGTAGCTTCCTTCCCTTTGAGTGCTAGTTGTTCTGCTAACTTACAGAGGAATTTACCAGAGAAGAGGGCCGATCCAGGGAGTTTCACAATTCCCTGCACCTTGAGTGATGATACGTTGGTTCATGCGCTGGCAGATCTTGGTGCCAGTATTAATCTCATGCCTTATTCCGTGTATCGCAAGCTGGGTTTAGGCGAACCGAGACCTACGAGGATGAGTATCTAGCTTGCTGATCGTTCCGTGAAGTATCCGCGTGGGATTGTTGAGAACATGCTCATTCGCATTGGTAAGTTCATCGTCCCGGTGGACTTCGTTATTCTTGACATGAATGAGGATGATAATGTTCCACTCATTCTGGGCCGACCTTTTCTTGCCACCGCACATGCGTTGATCGACGTTCGCGATGGCAAACTGATCCTTTGAGTCGGGGATGAGAACGTCACGTTTGACGTTCGACAGTCATCTAAGCATCCCAAATCGACTGATGACTCCGTATGCTTCATTGATACGATCATGACTCACGTGGGGGAGTTTTCCAGTGACCCCGGTGGAGGCCCCGCCTCAGACACACATTTCCTAGATAGGGAGACCCCGAAAGGTTGAGATGGTCGCCTTGACTGAACACCCCCCCTGATGCTGGCATATAGTCGTCTTCCTTTGATTCTGAATTATCTACCGGAGATCATCATGTTCATCAGTTGTTTGAGTTGGAGGAGTTACGGGACCGTACTTATGCGCAGTCAGATGGTTATAAGCAGCAGGTGAAGGAACTGCAGAATCGTACGTTAGAGGGTATTGAGCAGTTTAAGTGTGGGGATATGGTCTTATGGTATAATTCCCAGTTGAGGTTATTCTCGGAAAAGTTGAGGTCCCGTTGGTCAGGTCCGTTTATGATTACTGAGGTTTTCCCGGATGGCACTATTGAGATAAAGGACAAAGGCGGGACGTTTATGGTGACAGTGATGAACTGATGCACTACACTAGCGAGCCGATGACTGATCAGACGGTCGAGGTATTCTACCTTGACCCACTCTCCGAGACGTAGACATGTGGATGCATCACTCGGGAGACTACCCGAGTTGTAGAGTTTGTATTTTTGTTATATGTTTGTGCTATCTGTTTTATTTGTTTTGTCTATTTCAGGATGTTCCAAGATGAAACCGCTCGTACTCAATCTCCATTCGAGTCGGTCGATTTAAGGGGTGTTTCATTGAAAAAAAGAAAAAAAAATTAAAATTAAAAAAATTAAAAATTATAAAAACCAAAAACACAAAAATATGTTTATTTGTTTATGTTTTTGTTTTCCGTTTTGTACGCCGCTACATGCGAGCGAGTTTGAGTTTTGCAGGTTATATTATGCTCATGGTAGCTATGATGGCGTTGTGGAACAGGTTCTCCCGAGTTTGCGGCCGCGAAGGAAATGCTATACGGTCGTTTGGATATTACTCATCTGTTGAAGATTCTGCACACAAACCAGGGGAGTAACCCGTTCTTTGTTTTTACTCTTGTATACTTTTATTTTCTGTTTTATTTTTATTTTATTTTATTTATTTTCCTTATACCCATCGAGGAAGATTTCGTTCTAAGTGTGGGGATGGGGTTTATTTTACTTAGTTGTAGAAAAATTTTTGAAAAAAAAAAATAAAAAAATAAAAATTTGAAAAAATTTAAAAAATAGTCCTTTGAAATTTGTTTTCTCTACGTTAAACAGGAGATGATATTATTACCGAGTAGTGGTTATTTTATAAATTCTTGGTGGTTTCAAAAATATATATATAATAAATAAGAACAGTGCCCATTAGACCCGCACGTAATGTATGGTAACCGAACGGTTTGGACTCAGTAATCGTGTGTCAGTAGGCTCAACCTTTGAGAATGAAAGGGCGGTTTGGTTGTTGACCTAATTGAACCTTTTAAATGGCCTGACTATAGTGGGAAACATCTTAGGGGTTTTGTTTGTTTAACTAAGCTCGTGACAGGACTGGAATGAAAAGCCGGGTCATACTTAAGCCTCGAGTCACATGATCGTCTGTATATTATAATCTTTTTTATATATGTCTATTTTTGTGAAGCTCCGTACTTTGTTGCGCGGTGGCGCAGACCTGAATGTTGATGCTAGCAGAAGACAGTTTTGCTCGGCCCTCTGTTGCGCGGTGGCGCAGACCTGAGCCTTGATGCATTTCTGTAGTTTCGTCCAACATGGTATAATAAAAATAAATAAATAAATAAATAAAAAAAAAAAAATGCAAAAAGCCAAATGGCAGAAAAAATTATTTTAAATCAAAACCACCATGAAGGAAACTACTGTTGGTCGATCTTGACCAAGCTAGAGTTTATAGGTTGTATTTGAGTCGAAATGTTTTAATCATGTAGCAAAAGGTTTAAGTCAAATTGGGGTGGCTCGGCCCGGTAAAACCATAATGGAATTGGTGAAGTGGCAGCAGGGCTTTTAGGTGTGGGTTCCACTTAGTCATACAAATTAATAGAATTATCACGCCTTATTTGCCTCGGTAAGTATTAGGGGCATGGGTTTAAAATGGACAGCAATACCGGCAATCGACCTGATCTAGCTTATTAGGTGAAAGTTGGAAGGGGTAATGGGTCACTTGTTATAATACTTTAAAAAGAAAAAAAATATTAATAATAATAGTAAATAAATAAAACCAAGAGTTGTCGGTTGAACTCGGGTATGATCCTGTGTAGTATTCTTTTTCAGGGATGAAAAAGTCTTAAGTGTGGGGATATTTGATGTGTTGTAAAACACACGTATTTTCCGCACCTTTTATCTACGTAATATATTATATTTTATGTGTTTTTACTCATTTTAGATAGGTTTTACATACATTTATTAATCTTGTAGGTTTTGGGTAAAAGAAAGGAAGAAACCGGGACTTTTCGAGCTTTTTACGAGCCTTTTACGTATACAAGTTCAAGACAAAGCTCAAGGCCCGACCCGTATGTATCATGGAGGCCCAAGACCATATTATATTATATTATATAAAAAAAATAAAACCCTAATCAGCCAAGGGAGCTGCTGATCAGATTTAGCAGCAACAACAGCATCAATAGCAGCACAACAGCATCAACAGCAGCACAACAACAGCCAACAGCAGCACGACAGCAGCCAACAGCAGCACAACAGCTGCTGATCGGAATTTCCAGCAAGAAAAAAGAAAGAAAAAGCTTTTGTGTGCTAGGGTTTTGATCGTGTGACGGCTAGGGAAGGAAGAACAAGCAAGAATCAAGCCTCGGGATCATTCACCACTGTTTTTTACAGCCGAGAGCAGCCCCGGAACAACTCATATCCTTACCTCTTTTTCATTGTTCATACACTTTTAGTTTCTTGCTTAATTGTTGAATTGTTTTGCAAGGGAGCCGCCGCCCCAGGTGCATCAGAGGAGCAGCCCAGGGAGTTCAGCACAGGCCGAGAAACAGCAGTCACTGAGCGAGCCACCGAGAGTTTACAAACCCCGATTGCCATACCCCGGGAGAGTCCGTAGAGATAGAGATGAGAAGCAGAACTCCAAATTCCTTGATATTTTGAAGCAGCTTTACCTTAATATCCCATTCCTTGAGGCACTCACTCAGATGCCTAAACACGCGAAGTTCCTTTAGGATATTCTTTCGAATAAGGAGAAGTTAGCTGAGGTAGCTTCCCTCCCTTTGAGTGCTAGTTGTTCTGCTAACTTACAGAGGAAGTTACCAGAGAAGAGGGCCGATCCAGGGAGTTTCACAATTCCCTGCACCTTGAGTGATGATACGTTGGTTCATGCGCTGGCTGATATTGGTGCCAGTATTAATCTCATGCCTTATTCTGTGTATCGCAAGCTGGGTTTAGGCGAACCGAGATCTACGAGGATGAGTATCTAGCTTGCTGATCGTTCCGTGAAGTATCCGCGTGGGATTGTTGAGAACATGCTCATTCGCATTGGTAAGTTCATTTTCCTGGTGGACTTCGTTATTCTTGACATGAATGAGGATGCTAATGTTCCACTCATTCTGGGCCGACCTTTTCTAGCCACCGCACATGCGTTGATCGATGTTCGCGATGGCAAACTGATCCTTCAAGTCGGGGATGAGAACGTCACGTTTGACGTTCGACAGTCACCTAAGCATCCCAAATCGACTGATGACTCCCTATGCTTCATTGATACGATCATGACTCATGTGGAGAAGTTTTCCAGTGACCCCGGTGGAGGCCCCGCCTCAGACACACATATCCTAGATAGAGAGACCCCGGGAGTTGAGATGGTCACGTTGACTGAACATCCCCCTGATGCTGACATTGAGCCGTCTTCCTTTGATTCTGAGTTATCTACCGGAGATCATCATGTTCATCAGTTGCTTGAGTTGGAGGAGTTACGGGACCATACTTACGCGCATTCAGATTGTTATAAGCAGCAGGTGAAGGAACTGCAGGATCGTAAGTTAGAGGGTATTGAGCTGTTTAAGTGTGGGGATATGGTCTTATGGTATAATACCCGGTTGAGGCTATTCCTGGGAAAGTTGAGATCTCGTTGGCCAGGTCCGTTTATGATTTATGAGGTTTTCTCGGATGGCATTGTTTAGATAAATGATAAAGGCGGTACATTTATGGTGAACGGTGATGGACTAATGCACTGCATTAGCGAGCCAATGACTGATCAGACAGTCGAGGTATTCTACCTTGACCCACTCTCCGAGATGTAGATGTGTGGACACATCACTCGGGAGATTGCCCGAGTTGTAGAGTTTGTATTTCTGTATTTGTGTGTGCTATCTGTTTTATTTGTTTTGTCTAATTAGAAATTCAAAAAAATAAAAATAAAATTAAAGAAAAATAAAAATAAAAAGTATAAAAACCAAAAACACAAAAAATATATTTATTTGTATATGTTTTGTTTTTCGGTGTTTTACGCCGCTACATGTTAGTGAGTTTGAGTTCTGTAGGTTATATTATGCGCATGGTAGCTACGATGGCGTTATGGAACAGGTTCTCCCGAGGTTGCGGCCGCGAATGAAATACTATACGGTCGTTTGGATACTACTCAGCTGTTGAAGATTCTGCACACAAACCAGGGGAGTAACCCGTTCTTTGTTTTAGTCTTTTATACTTTATTTTTATTTTCTGTTTTATTTTTATTTTATTTTATTTCTTTTCCTTGTACTCATCGAGGACGATTTTGTTCTAAGTGCGGGGATGGGGTTTATTTTACATAGTTGTAGAAATTTTTTTTTTGATAAAAAAAGAGAATAAATAAATAAAATAAAAAATTTGAAAAATTTTAAAAAATAGTCCCTTGAAATTTGTTTTCTCTACGTTAAACAGGAGATGATATTATTACCGAGTAGTGTTTATTTTATAACTTCCTGGTGTTTTCAAAATATATATATATAATAAATAAGAACAGTGCCCATTAGACCCGCACGTAATGTATGGTAACCGAATGGTTTAGACTCAGTAATCGTGTGTCGGTAGGCTCAGCCTTTGAGAATGAAAGGGCGGTTTGGTTGTTGACCTAATTGAACCTCTTAAATGGCCTTGACTATAGTGGGAAACATCTTAGGGGTTTTGTTTGTTTAACTAAGCTCGTGACAGGACTGGAATGAAAAGCCGGGTCATACTCAAGCCTCGAGTCACATGATCGTCTGTTTATATTAGCTGTTTTATCTTTTGTATTTGTTTCTACTCAGGCAAAGCCATGTACTTTGAGATTTAAAAAAAAAAGAAAAAAAAATTGCAAAAAGCCAAAAGGCAGAAAAAGAATGCATTTGTAATCGGGTGCACTTGAAAGAAAGCTAGAGTTTATAGTTTGTATATGAGTCAAAATGTTTAATCATGTGGCAAAAGGTTTAAGTCAAGTTGGGGTGGCTCGGCCCGGTAAAACCATAATGGAATTGGTGAAATGGCAGCAGGGCTTTTAGGTGTGAGTTCCACTTAGTCATACAAATTAATAGAATTGTCACGCCTTATTTGCCTCGGTAAGTATTAGGGGCATGGGTTTAAAGTGGACAGCAATACTGGCAATCGACCTGATCTAGCTTATTAGGTGAAAGTTGGAAGGGGTAACGGGTCACTTGTTCTAATACTTTAAAAAAAATATATTAATAATAATAGTAAATAAATAAAGCCAAGAGTTGTCGGTTAAAACTCGGATATGATCCTGTGTAGAACTCTTTTCTAGGGACGAAAAAGTCTTAAGTGTGGGGATATTTGATGTGTTGTAAAACACATGTATTTTCCACACGTTTTATCTACGTATTATATTATATTTTATATGTTTTAACTCCTTTTAGATAGCTTTTACATAATTTTATTCATGTTGTAGGTTTTGGGTGAAAGAAAGAAAGAAACCGAGCTTTTGGAGTGGTTTACGAGCCTTTTACGCATACGTTTTCAAGTAAACAACTCAAGGCCCGACCCGTATGCATCATGGAGGCCCAAATCTTATATTATATTATAATATATAAAAAATAAAAAAACTCTAAGAGCTGGAACAGTGGCTGCGATAGGCAGGTTCAAGGAGAAAAGAAAAAAAAAAGTTTTTTGGAGCAGGGGTATGGAGCTTTTGGCGGCTAGGGAAAGAAGAACAAGCAAGAACAAGCCTCGGTGGTCGTTTAACATCCGTTTCACAGCAGCAAGAGCACCCGAAAACCATCTCATATCCTTTTTTTAAACTATTGTTCATCAATCTTTCTTATACTTGTTGAATTGTTAACTAGTTTTGCAATTGCTTTAAGGATTGAAGTGTTATTGATTAGTATTGATTGTTGGATGATTATTATGATGATTGGTATGAGTTTAATGATGATTTTGTTGAGTGTTTGCTGCTGTCCAAAAATTATGAGAGGCTAAACTTGTTATTTCTACCTAGGGACGATGTTTATTGTTAGTGTTTGATAGGTTTTATGGATTGTTTGATTGATAGACATGAATTGTTATTGTAAAGTTTGATTTAGACATGAAATAGGTTGTGTTTAAGGGCTGGAAATTTTGGTGATTCAATGCATAAACCCCGTGTGTTGATTGATTAGTTTTGTATTGATTGATCGGTGCATTGTTTGATTCTAGACTTGGTGTTTAGGGTTTGTTTGCGGTAGGAACAACCGTAGGGTTTTGTTGCATGATTTATTAGAATAAGTACAGCGGTTAGACACCTTCTTTGAGACCGAGAGGTGATAAGAAGTTAGGGTTGTCTCATTGCCTTTACATGCTAGAATAAGGATTGCGCGAGAGTGAGTTCGTTTCTTGTCAGGTTTAGGTGTTTTGAGCGACTAGTTGATCTATTTTAGTTTAAGTAGAATTGTTCCTCTATCCTTGGTTGTGTAGTATTCATTTCCATTAGGTTCGAGTGTTGGTGAGACCGAGAGGTGATCTAGCATTAGGACACGTTAGCAATTATTTCCCGGTTTGGTCGTTTTAGCCGATTTTGAGTAGTTAGGGTTTATTGAGTGAGACCGAGAGGTAATCTAGTGAGCCCGAGCGATCCTTAGTCGTGTCATCTTTAGGGACCAGTGTCTTGATATCATTCAATCCATTAGCTTGTTAGGACTACAATTTGATTCAGACCTAGGTAGACATTTTCCTCCATCCTAAGTTAACACAGTTAGTTTGTCGTTAAGTTTTCTATTTTTGGTAAGTTTTGTTACTTAGTCTAGTTAGCTCAGTTAAGTTAAAAGAAATCAAAAATCAATTTAATATTATTCTAAGTAGGTCTTATCTAGGATTAGTAATCGTTAGCGTCTTACGTGTCCACGTGTTCGATACTCGGACTTCCTAGGTCTATACTACTTGCGATCGGTACACTTGCCGGTTGTGTGTGGTTTTAGGATTTTCGTTTTAGTATTAAAGTTTAGTTGTGATGGTTATTATTATAGGGTTATTAGACACACATAACTATTTCACCCATACTGGTGGTTTTTGATACACACGTTCTTCACATGCGTGTCAGGAAGAAAGGGGGGATCTGACGAGATCAGTCATACTCAGATGTTTGCTATTGTTACTCTGATCATGGATTGGAATTACAACTATTCCAAGTTCGTTTTTAATGAAATGATGAGCAATCTGAAAGGGAAGAAGAAAGAGATGTTCCTCATGTATCCTAGATTTATACAAATGATTTTTGACT
The DNA here is from genome assembly GCF_021521415.1 of Bidens hawaiensis. Taxonomy (NCBI): domain Eukaryota; kingdom Viridiplantae; phylum Streptophyta; class Magnoliopsida; order Asterales; family Asteraceae; genus Bidens; species Bidens hawaiensis. The sequence goes on along the minus strand of NW_027491728.1, from coordinate 539,654 downwards.
CTCATTACACCGAACACGTCAAATCTGCTGAAGCCGGAGATGAAGAGCTTAGTGGTTTCACAAGATATTGGTCTGTATTACGAGAGTTCTCAGTCAGTTGTTACACCAATTCCCAAGATACAAACTATTTTTTTTACTAAAAACACGGGACATACTTTTGTGGGAAACACGCCTTCAATACCTTAATATAGTAGCAGTTACTCAGGCACCGTTCCAAGCAATAAAGCACCTTCTAGCTCGCAACATCAAGACGCTGATGTGTTATAGTGCAATATAGCTATACACATCAAGAATGTAAACGGGACGATAACAGAAAATGAGAAGGAACACATGGCCTTCTTAGGGTCTGTGTTGGAGTCCTATGAATGTCTAATTGCCTGCAGGATTGGTAACTACAACATGACCAAAGAGTACTATAATCAGATAGACTAGAAGAGATGGAGATGATTGACATCCGCTGGTGCATGCCAAATGTTATTAGGAGGGCACAAAATTTTAAGAAAATTACTGGGAAAAATGTTATAGATGGGTCACCGTCAAAGCTAGTGTTTGACAAGTGATGTGCTGAAAGCGGTCTATAAAAACTAAACCTAACCTAGACACTCTAGTTTTCAATTTATAAACCTAGACTCTCCTAATGCTAGACCACTTGACATACAAGTGTACATATCAACCGTAGTAAAGCCTAATGAAGTCCAGATAACCCAAAGGACACTAGCAACATCTAAAATTAGACTCTAACTTAAAAGTAAAATAAATAGATTTAATTTAGTTTTGTGTTTTTTATTTATTAACTGTAAACTAAGAGGACTTAAACTAAAATTGACACTGACTCTAACAGACTTTAACTCGATTATCTAAATGAACTCAAATACAGGAGAAACACTACCTACGTTTAGAATCCTTCTTGTCAATATTGGATCTCTATCTCGGCTATGGAAACTATGATGGAACCGGGATCTTAAAATACGAAACCCTTAGACAACCTAGTAGATCCCTGATCATTCTCCGCGTGTGACCTAAAAGGAAACCTAAGGGGCGTTTAAACTTACCATTTAGTTAGATTACCTGTCAGTCTCTCCAACAATACTAAAGTACCCTAAAAGATAAATTACCTGTCAGTCTCACTATCTCAATACACCTTAAAGTGTAAGGGGTAACATAAGAACAATTGGTAAGATACAGAATTACAATGAAACTAGGGAAATCTAGGAAACCTCCTGTCCGAGCGTTCTAGCCTAAACACCTATTTCCAAGGACAACCCGACTATCTTTTACCTCCCAGTCTCAAGATAGGTAGAATATAACGCTCTAAAAAACCACCAACCAATGTTCCTATGGATTACAACTTCTAGCAAAAGCATAAAATAATCACCAACACATAGTAAGCGACCTAAATATGCGTATATAAGTGAAATACGTTCAAAAAGACACATATGGAACACAGATCAATAATAAATCAAAATTATATACGCAAAACATCAAATCAATTGCAAAAAGATTCTTTACTTTAGTATTATTCAACACTAGATACCAAAAACCAAGATAACATCTGCAAATCGAAATGTAATCATCAAAAACCTAGGTAGCTAGGGGTTTACCCAACACTCATACTCAGGAATAAAGCAAAATAAATAAGTTCAACAACTGAATTCGTAATGAAAACAAGTAATCAAACCAAATAATAAAATGTTTCAATGAGTAGAGATAAAACCCTGCTTGCTTATTCTCTTCCCTCCTTGCGTGACCTTCAAAACCCAACAGGAGCCTTTTGCCCTCTGTACCGCGATCCACACCCTCCTAGGGCCTGCCTCCTTTTTCTTTCATACTTATTCTTATAATCAGGGCGTAACCTCCATGAGCCCTTTTTTTGTGATAGCCTAGTATAATTAAAAACAAATTCAGCCCAAGTCGTTTGTGGGTCCCAACTCTCTCCAATCGTTTATTTTATTTGTTTTTTTAAGAGCCCATAAAACAATCAGTGATAATCCATTTGATTTGCGTAAGGGATTCTTATCATCATTTGACTTCATTAACTTTAATTACTTCTGTTTTTATGTCCTGGCTCATCTAGGAATTATATGTGCACTTTGGAGACCAGCCTATACAAAACTTCAAATAATTAATTCCATTGATTTATTTATAAATAACTCAGCCATAAGAATTAGATTAATAGTCTTGTGACTTATGGATTCATATATGCATGTTTATTTTTTTTCATTGTTTAATTTGTTACGTAAATTCACCAAAGAAACAAAACACGTTAAAATAATATATTAGATTTATTTGAACATTCCCTCATTGGTTAAAGGTTTAGAATATGTACTCTATTTTAGCTCGTTGTCTCTTCAAACCAATAAAATCTAAATATGAACTGATTGGGAATAATATTCAGTAATAATCAACTCAAAAGTGTAGGAAATAGTTATTGAATTTATATATAATTTAGACCACATCAACAAGTTGAAGGTGAGATGCTTCAAGTGTAAGGAAAAAGGTCACTTCAAACGGGAATTCACAAGAAAGGAGATTGGTGATAATGGGGCGAATCCATTTAGTCGGGATTACTACAAATAGGAAATCTATCATAGATCGACACCAAATACTGCTGAGTCATCAAACAATGGGAAGAAACATTCTGAAGCTTCAACCTCACTGACCAAAGCCTGCCATGTATCTCAGGAAGATGAGGGATTTAACTGGAACACTACATTCCAAGCAAACGTTGCTGAAATGATGATCATGTTGACAAGGTTGTTAAAGCTGAACAGGAGGTTAAAGTTGTGTTTGATGAAGAGGTTGATGTGACAGTGGTCACTGGGTTGATAAGGACATGACTAGGGTCCAACAAGTTGCTGATGATGTTCAAGAGGAATGAAACTGAACAAGGTCAATATGGATATGAGTTCTTGGAGAATATTACATTTAAATTCATGGAAAAGACTGAGGATAAGGATGTAACTAATGACTCAGATGATGATCTGCCTCATACCTATAACATGATTCATTCTGTTCCCTCTGACTTTTTCCAAACCATGTTTCCTCATGATATTATTGAAAGTTTTGCAGGATGGTTTAATGGGGAGGAGTTCCCTCACGGTAAGATTGAATTTGGGGAAGATGAAAAGGATGAGCAAGCTAAGGAGGCACAGCAAGTTGAGGAAATTAAGGAGCAAGCTGATAGTGCTCAAATTGATGGTTTGGTTGAGGACATTACTGATGAGGTATCTAAAGTTTCAATTGACGAGTTTTTACCTATTGAACAAGCCTTCATGACAAATCAGGTAAATCCTTCGTCTTATGTGTGTGAAAAGTATGAGATACCACGTGAGGAGTGCGAATTTAAAAGTCTTGAGATAAAACATATTAAAAATCACTGTGACACTATCTTACTTGATCTTAAATATATTAAGGAAGCTTACGATAAGCTTCAAGTGTGTGAGAAAAAGTTGTGGGAGAAAATCCTACAGAATGAGAAAACTATTCTAATGCTAAAACACTTGGTAGAAGATAAAACAGATTGCAATTAACAGGCATATCGATGAGAATGCGACGCTCAAACTTGAGTTGCAAACTGTCCAAATTGAGACTGAGCGAGTGAACTGTTACTCATCTCCATCGTATGTTCTGGACCACATCATCCCTAATTCCTTGCATTGTGATAAGAAATCTGAGGATGATGAGGTTAAAACTAGGAAACCTGATGTTGGATATCATGTTGTTCCGCCTCCAATCTAGAACTCTTGCATTCATAAGAAACCCAACGGGTTTGATAAGGAATTTAACGTGTAGATCTCTACTACACTTCATGAGTCCACATCTAGGTTACCAGAATCTGTTGATGTGATGTTTGAGAAAACTGTTCATAGATCCGATTCTGAAAGTGAAATTGGAGTAAAGATGGCAGAAACTATCTTAACCGAAAAAATGTGTTAATGTAATGTCAAGCAGTGAGGGTTGTGCTAACATAGTGAGATTTGCCAATTGATGTTTTTATCACAAACGGCAAAACCACAGAGTTAACAAACCCAAGGAATTCAAGAAAATTTTATTTGTCAAAGGGACAACTTTTGAATCAGAAAAAGAGGCCCTTTTCCGAAAATATTCTAATCAGGAATTTTTTAAAGAAAAGGTTGAACGTGAATGTGCTGAAGCAACTGTTACAAACAAATTTGTGGACCGGAGGAGATGCTTCAACAGTCGAAGATTTTATTGAGTGAAGAAGGGTAAACAGTCGAAGAAACAGCATCCATAGAGAATGGTTAATTTCATTAACTTGCCTTATGGGTCTCTTATATCCGGAGAATGTCAAAAGTATCACTGGTGAACTTTATTGCCTTGTGGTTACTGATAACTATTAAAGATTTTGTTGGGTTATGTTTTTGCATTCTAAGGATGAGACCTTTGACAATGTTATGATCTTGTTCAAAAAGTTGGAGACTTTGTATAATCTTCCAGTTCAAAGAATCTGAAGAGAAAATGGGACTGGTTTTAAGAACAACAAGATGCTAGAGTAATGCAATGAATGGGGGATTCTTCATGAATTTAGTGCTCCCTACACTCCACAACAGAATGGAGTAGTTGAACAAAATATTAGAACACTGATTGACACGGCTCGAACCATGCTTGTTAATGATTAATGCTTCAACGATGTATGGTCTTATGGCCTTAATCTTGTTTTGATGGGATGCTTTGAGGTTCCGAACCTCATTAGATCTTTATGTGGTTTATCATCTGCGTATTCACTTTGGTGAATATTAAAATTCCACTGTTTATTTGCCAATATAATTCATTAAACTTTATCAAAAATGTACTTCATTGTACAAATACACTACTGACTTGATCAAACCACGCTATTAGTCATACATTGTCATCTTGCTCGCGTCTTATTACCATTAAGAAACGGAACATAAGGGACACAATGTATGCAAGCCTACAGATGATGAAATTGTGGATACTCATCCATGGGAAAGGACCTTGAGGTATTTCTTGATAACGGGGGTAGGTCTTCTAGTTGGGATTATTTGCTAGTATGCTTTTGTATAAATACAAAATCAAATGTTTTGATCTACTGATTCTAAGGTTTAAGTAAAGTTGGGTTGACATGGTAAAAATCAAATTAAGCCTGAATCGAGATTAGAGCTGATAGTTCCTAATATTTTGTGCTTAATTGAACTAAATTAAAACATATCACAGAAAATTCAGGAACATTTGTTGGAAGGTTTAGGTGGACGACAATACGAATGACTGACTTAACACAAGCCATAATAAGACTAAAAAAAACTATGATGGAAGGGCAATTTGGTCAACATGATTCCATGCTCAAGCTTTTAAAAATATGTAATTGTTTTGCATGCTTGTAAATAGTTCATTTTTTTGTCGTTTATTGCCTTATCTTTACAACCAAAAAGATTTTATTTTTGTCAGGACTGGGGATAGGGTGCAACCTTAGGTTGGTTGATAAGAGCACATAGATCCAATACCTAAAGGCCTATCGAATATCCCAACGGAATCAGGATATTCAACGGATAGGAACGAAGGTGTGATATAACGACAACGAAACACTAAAATAATATTTAGTAAGAACAGATTCAAAGACAAAGATTTCAATGTATTAAATATATCATTCTATGAAACATTAAATGGAATGTCTAGGGTTTCATGACGGCGGCGGCTGTACGAAGAAACAAAGAGAATATTCTTTGGAATGTTTGTGCCTCGTATTCCGTGCGTTGCCAGCGTCTCCTAAAATGGAAACCTAGGACGCTATTTATAGACCCTGACATTCCTTCTAGAATCCCTAATCATTACATAATGAAAGACAAATACAAATACAAGTGTAAGAGTCTTCCAGTATGATGTGTATCTTGCTCTAGCAAACTCAGTATGCAAGGTATGCTCGACGAGTGTCCTCGAGCGTACTTTAGTTAAAATATTTTCAGGGAAAATATTCTACTCTAGCAAGCTTCATTCTTCTTGACCAATCCTTGCTTTGCTCGAACTAGTCCATCGAGCAAGCCCATTCTTCTTGATGCCTTCAATCCTGTCTTGAGACTTATTGAATAATCTTTAGCATGCTCGGATGTAAATCTTGCTCGGAGGACTGAACCATGCTCAAAGTCCTTGCTTTGAGCATATGACATCTTCTTATTGCATCCATCCTTGTCACCATGTGCTCGGACATCCTGTGCTCGGAACACTTGGTTAAAACTTGAACGATCAAGTTGTTTCCTCGATTGGCAATCAATACTTAATAGAATTAAACTCTTACTCGTTGAAGTGTAGCTTGCTCGAAGCCTTAACACTTAGAAGAATTCACCATAAATGGTTCTGAAGACTATGCTCGAGGTAGTAAACCATGCTCCATAGTCCAAGCTTGCTCGAAGTCCATACTTAGCCGATTTCCAGAGGAGGTTGGGAAGATTCCAATCTTCCTTAGCAAATTTCCGACTCAAAAATCTCCCCCCTAGATTGGAACAAGCTCAGATGCACCAAAACACACCTGCATATAGTTACACATGTATCAGCCTTCTAAAGATAATCAATTTAGGCATAAGTATCATTTTATTACATAAAGTAATTCTGCCACTTGGGCATTACATATCAAATTTTACATGTCAAATTACAAATCATAAAACAAAATACAAAGATAAAACAGTAACAATATCTTCAAGCTCCATTCTGCTATCTTCTCTATTGGCTCCTTGCAATAGCTTTTTCTTTCTTAAGTTTAACCAGGGTAGCCTTTTGTTTGAACATGTCCAATTCCACTCCATCATCAGAATCAATTTGGAACTCTACATCAATTATATCTTGTAGGCCTTGGATGTGAATGAAGTTTAGATCTTCATCATACTTAACAATAACAATTGTTCCTCCAGATGCATTTCTGAGTGACATGGAGTCATTTTGTCTGTTGTAAGTAAAATTAGCTATCGTGCCTTTTCAGCAACTTTTCAATTTCAGGAGCATGCATTGCAGGATTCTTCAATATGCCTGTCGTAGTCTTCAAGACAACCAGTTTGACAACTGTTCCATATGATAGTTCAATCATTTCTTCTTCTCCTGCGTCTTGGTTGATTGGACCCAACCCGAGCTCTTGTGTTTTTGGTTGTTCAATTTCAGGTTCTTTAAGCTCAGGTTGTGTAGGCTCGGGCTCTTCATCTGTTTTTGTAGTTGGATTCTATTGTTCAACTGGTTTTTCTTTTAATGCCTCCAATGCAGCCCTTATAGCCTCATCAGCCTCCTTCCTCATTCTCTCTTCTTCTTCTTCTTGTTTCTTCTTCTTTTCAATGAGTGCTTCAAGTACTTCTTGATCAATTTTCTCCTCTTCCTCTTCAACCATCACCCTTTCTCTCTCTTGATTTATCATTTATATTACTGTTTGAACTGATTCAACTTCAGCAATATCCAGATCAATTACATCATCTTTTTGTAGTATCTCATCTCCAGATTTCAAAATTTGTGTAGACTTGGGATGTAAATCTACATCAGTTAAAGCGATCCATTTTCCTTTCTACTTCCTTTTCTCCATCTGTTTTGTGGTTTCTTTTTCTTTACCAGACTCCCCCTCATCTACAGCATCTTCCTCATACTCTTCATTGATCATCTTTAGAGCATTTGATATTCCAACAACTTCAGCTTCATCATGTGAACTGGCATATAAATCTTCATTCAATCTCAAGCCACCTGCATCTTCAATATTCTTCTCCTGTTTTTGGTGCATCTGAGGTCTTCTCAACCTCAGAGTGCTCCAGGGTTTGAATCTTCAACAAGGCCTGTTGTAGGGCAATCTCAAGAGCCTTGTTCCTTATCTCCAAAACAACATTTTTCTCTTTCAGCATAATATTCTCAAACTCTAATGCTGCATTTTCTGAAATGATGTCATAAATATTTGGGATGGATGGTGGTGTTTCTTGAGAGGGTTTAGGGGCTGGTTCTAAGAATGGTTTGGGTGAAGAGGTTTCTTGTGAGGGTAGTTTATCGAATTCAGGTTCGGTAGTTATCGGTTGGGAAGTTTGAATGGTTTCAGTAGGTATAGTCTCATTGAGAGGTGAGTTTGGTGGTGTTGTGATATGTAATTCTTGGGTAGTTTCGGCTGCTGGTGACAAAGGTGGGGATGAGGTGATTGGTTCTTGGATAGGAGATGTGGGTGGTGTAGGAACATGTGTCTCATAAATTGGCGCTGGCTCTGAATTTAGTGGTTTTGTTGTGGCTGGAGATGAAGGAATGTCATCATTAGCAGGTTCGGAGTCAAAAGAGTCAGTATCATCATTGTTTACTGCAGGATTTGGTGAATCTGGTGGGGTGATTTTCTGTATGGTTTCAGTCACATTGGATACCACATTGACTATAAAATCATCTTCATCCATATGCTCAGTTGCCATGTGACTGGGACCCACAACTGGTTCATCAACCGGGTTAGTAACTTCAATTTCCGGTCCTTTACCACCCTCTTAATCCTCCATGTGAACATCGCATCCAGCATCAGTAAAGTTGACCATCTCATTCCCTATAGGATCATTAGTATAGTTAATCATTGCAGCATTATGACGCACATCCTCAACATTTTCTGCCACATGGGTGATTGGTTCAATAATTGATTCATTATCAGCACCAGCACCTCCATCACCCTAATCATTATCATCATCATTTCCATCATTATTTTCTCCAACCTTCTCATCATCTTTATCCTCATCATTATGTTCTTCTCTATTTCCTGGGGTGTGAGATACATCAATAGCACCTAGTGCAGGAACTAGTAACCAAGGTATAACATCCCAATCAGTGTTATCATTAAATTTGCTCCTTGCATCTTTCATCCTCTGACATATGTTTGGGTCTTGCAGTCTCAATACCTCTCCTGTCAGCTGTAGGTTCTATAAAGACCTATTGATGAGAATCTGTATATAAATTGTGGATACATCAAAAATCTTTGATCCACCTCCTTCTCGGCGTTTGAAACTAAACCATTGAAGATAAGTCTTGAAACATTGAATGGTTGTTGATATAAGATAGCTAATGTCAAAGTAGCAAGTTCTCTACTCAGCAAGGTCCAAGTCCCACTCCTTGGAGACAGGGACTGGATGACGTGATGTATTGGGAATCGGTAGATTAGGGGAAAACTACCCTTCTGAAATTGTCCTTCCTTTACATCCACTTGATATCCCATGGTTTCTTGAAATATCCTTAGCAATCTTGGAACCGAGTAGAAATCCATCACCACATGATTGTCATTCAACTGTAATGCTTGTCTGATCGATGCTTCGGTGATTTCAATGTCTTGATTTTGGACCGAGGCTTCAACCCTCTTCCCATTAACGTCATCAACATATGTAGCAGATTCCCAAAAATCTGTGATGTGATTTCTATAGATGGTTGGGCTTTTTGTCAAGGCAACCTTCAAGTTGGAGTTATGAAGGAAGTTGATTATGAGCTCCAACTCTATGTTGTCATTATCTACCTCCAACCAGGCACACATATTGTGCCTCTTCTCGAATTTCAAGGCCATCAGTTCTGCAAAACAATTAGATAATCAGTACATATAAAGCATAGATGATCGCCGAGATTAGTTAGAGAAGAATGGTGTCTTCAGTAACCCGTTCCATAGTAGCATGCGTACCTACACAAATCAAGCAATCAATCAGTAATCCGTTAATAGAAACCCTAATTTCAAAAGTTGGGGTTACGTTAATGATAATAGATATCTTACCAAGGTCGAAACAAAGCTAATGGCTATATTCGAAGTAGAATAGAGCACAAATAGAAAGTCTTAGTAAGTAGGAGATGTACGAGCAAGAGGATTTCTAATTAGGTTGAAAGCGGGAGAAGAAATATGTGAAAAAGTTTCTAAGTCCCCTTTTTATACCTAACGTTTGGTTGGTACAGTACCATTTTGTCGTCTAGTGCATGACAGTTGTCATTTAATTCAAATTAACTATACCTCCATTGCTTGAGCATACAGCCAAATAAACAGCTGTCTCCCACTGTACTCGAGTACATATCTTAGTTCATGCTCAACGTACAATGAATATTGGTTTAAATGTTCATTTATTGTTTACCCGAAAGTAAGTATACTTGAGTGATACTTAGAAAAGGTTTATCCTTGAGATATTTTAATGTTGCGTTCGAGTACACCCATGCTCGAGACCCTTAACTAGTATCTAACTTTGCCAAATAATGTGAAGTCACGGACGCTCGAGTATAAGTTTATGCTCGAGATTTTTTCACAATCAAATACAACTTAAAGTTGCAACTTCAGTGTGCTCGTAAGAACAAGTATGCTCGAACAACTTCACATTTTCTAACCTTCAACACTTATGCTCAGAGCACTTAAGAAATAATCAGTTAAGCATTCATACTCGAGACACATTCAAAACAACAACTTGACTCTTACTCGAACATACATAGATAATCCTGTGAACACTATGCTCAAAGAGTATATGCATGCTCAACAACCATTAGAAATCTATCATGACATAACATTTGCTTGTGAAGTACATGCATGCTCAAAAACACTTTAACAGAAATTCATCATATGAACATACGTGCTCAAAGGCTACATATGAGATATATATGCTCGAAATACTTTTTAAGTATACAGAGCATATCATTGTACTCGAATGGCAACAAATGAGATATCTATGTTCGAAACACTTATCAAAGTTTTCAAAGCATATCATTGTGCTCGAAGAGCAACAAGTAACATATACAAGTAACAAGTGGGCTCGAAGTACACTCTAATCCTAGACCATACTCGAATTTACTTACACCAAACACAGATTGCATATGTGAACACGCCATCATTTGTCTAGCAGTCGAAACAAATACCACACTCAAACTTTGCTTAAAACAAGTAGATAGATCATTTGAACCCCTGTTTTATTTAAGCACAAGTTTAAGGTGAATAAGAATTCAAAATCTAGTTAAAAGTTCATTTCAAACCATTTTGGAGAGATCTCAACAAGGGATCAGATTGTCCAAAATCTTTCACACCAATTCATAGTCAGCCTTATTATGATCTAAGTCAGGTTGACATTAGGTAGCAGTAATTAGCATGATTATCATAACATTTGTGATATGCTTAAAGTTCAATTAAAGCTTAAGCAAAGAATGGTTACATCTTGGACTTCAGGTTGTTCCTAATCTCTTCTCAAAGCTTATTTAGCTTTCTCCAATCACCCCAATTTGACTTCAACCCTCTAATGCCTAGGTAAAAATTTGTTTTTAAGTACTATAAGCAGTTTATTAATAGATATATAGTTATATATTCATATCGGACTTTAAGGTTGAACGTTGGACTTACATGCCTTACATTCAGAGTGTTTAGGACTTATTTGTATGCCCCACCCTTGTAGTTCCCGTAGTGCCCCTTAAGTCATGATATTTTAATACTTATTGCTTTCAATACTGTTTTTGAAGCATTTTTCTTTTTCCATATTTTTCATTTTCTTTATTTTCTTTTGATAAGATTTTGTACAACAATACTTTTATGTCTGCTCGGATACTTTGTAAATATATTTTTGTGTGACCAAAACAACAACAGGCTCGTGTATGATTGGATATTTCCCTTTCTGCCTATCATTCGGAGAGATGTGCAAGGAAACATACCTTGGTCTTCAAATGGGTCACCACGTCAGACTTAGCATGATCATTATGTTTGACTCACTTATGTCATTACACTCATGAAAAGATACCATACAGAATGTCAATTTACTAAACAGAAACCCTTTAAGCCTGTAATCCATGGGTTAGGAGTTTAAACAATATATTATCATTTCCCAAAGGTTGGATTCGATCTCCACTTAAAGCATTTTCAGCTTCTTCAAAGCTTGGAACTGAATAATATTATCATTTCTCTTATGTATTCACCGAAAACTGTTTGCTTAGTCAAAAATTATTTATGTGTCAAAAATTAGTTTCTTTGAATAATTCATGTTGCATCTAGTTTTTGAAACACATTTTGTCATTGAAGCATATAAGACTTACAAACAGCACGCAAGTTACACACAATTTGCACACTCATTTAGTTTTGAGTGATCTTTCACTCGAGCACACAAGTATCCTATCGAGCAAACTTGAAATTTATCATGTCAATACGTGGGCTTGATGGACCTTAAAATTTATCATTTCAAAGCATGTGCTCGTTGGATTTTATAGAAGTTTCATTTTTGCTTGAGTACAAGACATGTGCTCGAGATACATAGAGATGATTCAAGACACTGTCATTGCGAGCCACAGATATATGCTCGAAAAACAAGAAAATGCTTTCAAGACATATTTCCATGCTCGAACATTAGATACATGTCATCTGTGCTCGAAATACATAAGATTTTCAAGTATGATTGGTTGTTCTCGAGGAGCAACAAACACAACACCAAGCACAGATCCATGCTCGAAATACTTAAAACCACAAAATATATCATGTAAGCTCATATTTAAGTACTAGAGACATGAATATCACAGATACATCAAATCTCACACAAACAAGTTACAAAACATGATTCATTCAATCAAAATTATCTATCAAGCATAGCAACAAATCATGCAAACATTCACAGTGAGTAGTTTAGATAATCAGTAAGCATCTCACTCAAGCACACATCATCAATCATATTTCATCAGCATTTATCATACCTAGGCATTTTAACAGAAAATGAAACCTGGTTTTATCTAAAGGTTTAGTGAACAGATTAGCTAAATTATCAGATGTATCTACCTTTTTCATTTCAATAAAGCCTTTTTCACTACAGTCCCTAATAAAGTGATGTCTAATCTCAATGTGCTTAGGTTTAGAATGTTGAACAGGATTCTTAACAATAAACATGGCAGTAGTTTTATCAGTTAAGATAGGAGTAAGTAAGAAATTCAGTCCATAGTCCAGCAGTGGATTTTGTTTCCATAAAACCTATGCACAGCATGCAGATGTAGCAATGTACTCAGCTTCAGCAGTTAAGATAGACACTGTAGTCAGCTTCTTGCATTGCCAAGACACCAACCTGTTTCCAAGAAACTGGCATCCTCCTGAAGTTGATTTCCTACTCATGTTGCAACCATCATAGTCACTATCTGTGTAGGCCATCAAGTCATAGGAAGGGTTCTTTGGGTACCAAATCCCCAAATCTGGTTTTCCTTTAAGATATCTGAATATCCCCTTCACTGCCAACATGTGGGAGACCTTTGGATTAGCTTGAAATCTCGCACAGACACACACAACAAACTTAATATATGGCCTATATGTTGTTTCATACATCAATGATCCTATCTTGGCCTTATACTCATGCTGGTCCACTGGCTCCCTTTTCTCATCACGTACCATCTTCTCATGTGTGTCCATTGGTGTGGACACTGTCTTGTAATCCTGGCACTTGAATTTTTTGAGAATGTCTTGAACATACGTTGATTGATTTATGAAGATTCCGTCTGCCTTCTACTGCACTTGAAGTCCAAGGAAGAAGTTCATTTCTCCCATAGAACTCATCTTGTATTTTGACTTCATCACTTGTTCAAAGTACTTACACATTTATTCATTTGTTGAACCAAAGATGATGTCATCAACATACACTTGTACAGGCAGTAGATCTTTCTTCCATTTTTTGTAAAACAGATTCTTGTCAATAGCTCCACAGCATAATCCGTTATCCAACAGGTGATTTGACAGCTAATCATACCAAGCTCTAGGAGCTTGATGTAGTCCATACAATGCTTTACTTAGCTTGTACACCTTCTTGGGATGGATTAGATCTTCAAATCTAGGTGGTTGTGTCACATACAATTCTTCATCTAACTGTCCATTCAGAAATGCAGACTTTACATCCAATTGATAGACTTTGTTGTTCATGGATGCTGCATATGCTAGAAAGATTCTAATTACCTCTAGTCTTCCAACAGGAGCAAATACTTCTTCAAAGTCTACTCCTTCTTGTAAGTACCCTAGAGCTACAAGTCTTGTTTTGTTTTTAATGACAATCCCTCTTTCATCCTTCTTGTTTCTGAAAACCCATTTGGTGCCATTTGCATATTTTCCTCTTAGTTTGTCACCAAATCCCAGACATGAAAGTCTCTGAACTGGGCTAACTCTTCCTGCATAGCTTCCACCCAGCTGTTGTCTTTCAAGGCTTGATTTATGTTCTTTGGCTCAACTTGGGATAGGAAACATGCGTAAAGACATATGTTTGCTCTTTCAGATTAACTTCTTGTCACTCTTTCATGCAAGTCCCCAATAATGATTTTTGAAGGATGATTTCTTTCCTTAGATGTAGTTTGAACAACTTTCTGTGCTGAAACTTCTTATTCAAGATTTATCATGTTCATATCATCAGTTTCATTCTCAAGTACTTGTTCAGGTTCAATAATCTCTTGGTGTAGAGTATCTCCAGATGACGATGCTTCACTTGTTCCAATCTGAAGAGAATCAAACAAAGATTGAAATCTATCTTCAATTATTTCTTCAGGTTAACTCTGATGTTGACTCTAAATTGGTTCACTCTCTACCTCACTTGGTCCTTCATTTGAGATTTCAACTGCAGCTTCTTGATCAGTCACTTGCATTTCAGTTGGTTTGCCATTTCCTCTTTCAAAGTTGAATCTTTGATTTTCTAAGGCAACAGTTGACCACAGCTTGTCCAGGTCAACTTGCTTTTGCTTTTCTTTCTCTTCAATGCTTGTCCTGAACATGCTGTCATCCAAATCCTCATTGTAGATTTTGAATGATTTGATCATCTTTTCCAGGTCAAACAGCCACTTGGGACCATCAACATTGTTAAAATGATTTTCATTGAAGATAATATATGAGGATTCAATCACCACCATGTGCTACTTGACATAGACTCTGTAAGCCTTTGAATGAGATGAATAGCCCATAAAAAAGCATTCCAAAGATTTTGATTGGAATTTGTTGAGATAATCTTTTGTGTTCAGTAGTGAGCATCTACATCTAAAAGGCTTCAAGAACTTTACTTAAGGTTTTCTTTTAAGGATTATCTCATATGGAGTTTTGTTTTGACTCTTATTCAATAGAACCCTGTTTTGCACATAGAAAGCAGTGTTAGTAGCCTCTGCCCCGAAAGTAACTGGTAGATTTGCATCAGCTATCATGGTCCTTGCAGCTTCAATCAATGTTCTGTTTCTTCTTTCTGCAACACCATTCTGCTTAGGAGTTCTTGGAGCACTATATTGTTGAAAGATCCCTTTAGAAGTGCAGAATTCTTCCATAAGTCTGTTCTTGAATTTTGTGCCATTGTCACTTCTAATCACCTTCACCATTTTCTCAAGTTGATTATCCATTTTCAACACATAGGTCTTGATTAGCTCTAGAGTTTCATCCTTGCTTCCCATTAAGAAAACCCATGTAAATCTTGAATAGTCATCAGTGATTACTAGACAAAATCTTTTCTTGCCAATGCTTGGAACCCTTACAGGACCAAAGAGATCCATGTGAAGTAGTTCCAATACCTCATCAATAGCGTTAATCAGTTTGTTCTTAAGAGAGGATTTGTGCTGTTTTCCTTTGAGACATGATGAACATTTTTCTTCCAGTTTCAATTCTCGTGTAGGAAGACCCACAACATGTTCACCTTTCACTAGCTTGTTCATGTTCTTCAGATTGACATGACACATCTTCCTATGCCACAGTTTTGTTTCATTCTCAGTAGCTTTGGAAACAAAACGTGAACCACCTCTTGATATTGCAGTATTCATTCTCAGCTCATAGAGGTTGCCATTTCTTAGAGACATCATCATGATCATTTCTGGTGGAATGACAAATCCTGGCTTTAGAATCAGGTAATGTTTATGAATTGAAGGAAACCTTGTATCCTTTGTCACATACTTGAGAAATGCTGAGTAAGTTATATTGTAGTCCTTTAACATGCAGCACATTCTCAAAGGATACTTTTGCCATTGGTGAATGTGCCTCTTCCTACAATCTTTCCTCCATTCTCATCATTCCCAAAGGCAACTGGTCCCTCATATTTTCTTTCATAATTCACAAGTGCTTCCTTATCACAAGTTATGTGTTTCGAATAATCACTGTCCATATACCATATATCATTGCAATTCATGGACTGTTCCTTCACACATATACACAAAAGGATCAGTTACATTCTGAATCACAAACTGCATTAGTTTGCAAATCAGAGTCAGTTTGAGTCTCATCAGGAGTTGGAAGTGGATCTTCATAGACTATTTCACATTCATCATCAGAATCTGTGCCTGACACAACTGGTGACTTGATACTATTTTCAATTTGATCAAGCACACAATCTTTCAATTCATTTAACCCTTGCTTTGACTTACACTGATAACCTCTTGGTTCAACTCCTTGTTTTAGCAAGAACTTTTCATCACCATTTAGAATAGCAGGTCTTAGCTTTGGTTTTTCCTTTTCATTTGACCTTTTTCTCTTCACAGTTTTGCTTGAGACCTTTGGTTCATCCTTGATCTTTAGCACAGATTTCAACCTTTTCTCTAATGTCAATCTGTTATCTTCTCCTTCAGAAGAGTTTCTTTCTCCATTCAGATACTTCTCATACATTTCCTTATAACCCTTCATGTCAAAACCACTCACAATATCAGGAATTTTAAATGTGTCTTCAACCACCCAACAAGAATCAGTGTGTTGTCCGTAGGAATCACACTTCTTACACCATACTTTAGCAAAACTTCCCATATCTTCAAGTAGTTGATTATCCTTAATCTTGTCACTAGGCTTGGGAAAGTCAAAACCTAAGGAGGTTTTGGGGCATAAAGAATTGGTGAAGTCCATCTTGACAGGCTTGTTGATGTCAGGGATTTGAGGATACTTTTCTTTCACAAATATAATCTTCTATAACTTAGATGGAGTTCTTGAAGAGCATGACTCTTGCTTTGTTGTATATCTTCTCATAGGAACATAATCAACATCCCCAATGTCAAAGAGTTCATGGTTTGAAAAAACTGGATAGATTGGAGGATGTGTTGATCATATGAGGATTTTCTTGAACCATCAGTCTTTCTTTTGATCTCAAATCTGTCACAAAGTTCAAACACTTTATGTTTTGTCCTCATTTTTTCATAATGCTTCTTGAGTTTAGGGGTTATCTTGGGCAACTTTGGAATCCTTTGATGATCTCTTTTGCTTTAATCCTTCTTCTGTTTTCCTTTTGAAGATTTGTCACTGCTGCAGCTGCTTGTGCTCCCTTAAATGGAGTATTCAGTCCATCTCTTCTTTTTGCTCAAATCAGTCTTCTTGGCTTCCTTCTCATCTGTCTTCTCAGGCTCTTTCATTACAAACTATCCATCTGTGCTTACAGTTAGGTTCTCATATTGTTTCACAAACTCAAGTTTGTCCTCAAACACATTCTTTAATTGCTTCAAGTACTCATTCCTGCTCTCCTTATCTACCTTCGGTGAATATTTTTCACAAAAAGGTGGTGGCACCTTCTTGTATTTTTCTTCTTAAGACATCTTTTCAACATACCCAACAATGTTCCCAGTTGACACCAAGTTCTTTAAGAAATCTATTTGAATCAATAACTCTGCATTCTTTAGTTTTTTATTATCATACATCTTCTTTAATCCATCAATCTCAAAACTCATTCTTGATTGAGTCATGTAGGCTTGCATGCAGTCTTCCTATAGACTCTTGATTTGATTTTCATATGTGCCTTCACATGACTCAAATTCATTCATAATAGCCTCTTTCCTTCCACACTTATATTTCCACTTTCCAATCTCATGATTTAGTTCATCAATGGTTAAAAGAAGATCAGAAATAAAAAGTTCAGAATGTACCTTTGAACCAGAAGATTCTCCTTTCTCTTGGATCTTTGCCATAAAATCAACATTTGTCTTTTCCATTTCAGCAGCATGGTTTCTCCAATCAAAATTCCCAACCTGTGGCCCCCTTGTAACAGCAACATTTCCCTAGTCTCTTGCTTGATTCACCACATTGGTATTTCCTTTGTTTTGGCTGTTCTGAATCTGCAATTGATTGTTCCTTTGAGGCTGGACCTGTTGTTGCTAGGGTCTGTTCTGACTTTCGTAAGGATTTTGATTAACCATTTGATTTCTCTATTGAGATCCTTGGTAATTTTGGTGTTGATTTTGATAGAACTGGTTTTGATTGACTTGATTACCAAACTGCTTTGGTTAATTACACTCTCTAGCAAAATGTCCTGGTTGCTGGCAATTGTAATATATTGCTTTTGATTTATCAAATCCTATTCGGTCATTTGGCCTAGAAAATGATGATCTTCCAGTTCGGTTATACAATCTCTTGCTTCTGACTACTAACATTACGGCTTGCCATTTTATATTCATGTCCTCCAGCTTAGCTGCATCAATCTGTTCCAAGTCTTCCTGCACTACACTTGTGTGAATGATGTTCTTTGCCACAAATACATTGTAGGAATCAGTGAACAGTGAGAATAAGGCATGATAATAAGTTCCCTGGCCTGAATTGTTTTGCACATAGAAGGATGTCCACTAGTTGTAGAGGCAACATCATCTTCAATTAGTTGGCCATTAAACCTTGATTGTCCTCCACACACCGATCCTGATTCAGAAGTCTCTTCAACGATAGGCTGTTGATTGGACTTAACAGAGAGATTTCCCACAGGTGCCACTAAAGCATTTGTCATTGAGATGTTAGGCTTCTCTTCTCTTATCATATGATTTTCTATCATTTCATGTTCAGCAGCCTTCAGAAATGCTATCACATCATCTAGTGTGAAGCTAGGAAAACTTGCTTTCTCTTTGATAAACTTACTTGCAGTTTACCACTCTCCAGACAGTGAAGACAACAATTTCTTGTTCAGTTCGAAATCAGAAATCAGTAAATCAGTTGTTCTGATTTCATTCACTACGGTTATAAACCTCTGCAATACTGATTTTAGTCGTTCGCCTTCCTTGAACTTGAAACGGTCAAGTTACTGCTTCAGTCTGTCTTTCTTAATGTCTCTTAACTCAGTGTTTCCTTCAAGCATGTCAATGACAACATCATACATCTCCTTAGCTGTTTTGTGATGATTGACACTGGTTAATATCTCCTAAGATAGAACAAGTTTTAACATAGACAATTCCTTATCATCCCTTTTCTTCATTTTGAGATCTATTGTTGCATTGTTGTTTGCTGCAGTGAATGAAACATATTGTCCTTCTCTAATAAAAGTCCAAAGTTCAGGGTCATTATAGTTAATAGCTGCTTCAAATAAAACTTTTATTTGATGAAGTTTTCTTAACCTAAAAGTTTGGGATCTA
The DNA here is from genome assembly GCF_021521415.1 of Bidens hawaiensis. Taxonomy (NCBI): domain Eukaryota; kingdom Viridiplantae; phylum Streptophyta; class Magnoliopsida; order Asterales; family Asteraceae; genus Bidens; species Bidens hawaiensis. The sequence continues at coordinate 520,415 of NW_027491728.1, read as the reverse complement.
GTTTGTTGATACTTCTTGATCATCCATCTTGCTCAGATCTGAGATGTTTCAGATGATGACCTTGTAAAGCTTCAAGCTTTATCACAAACCTTCAGTCCCGTGGCCTTCAGCGAGCTACCAATGGTTCTGATACCACTTGTCAGGACCAGGGATCGAGTGCAACCTTAGGTAGGTTGACAAGAGCACACAGATCCAATACCCAAAGGCCTATCGAATATCCTGGTGGAATCAGGTTATTCAATGGATGGGAACGAAGGTGTGATATAACGACAAACGAAAACTAAAATAATATTCAGTAAGAACAGATTTAAACACAAAGATTCACTGTATATTAAATATATCATTCAATGAAACAGTAAATGTAATATCTAGGGTTTCATGATGACGGCGGCTGTACGAGGAAACAAAGAGAATATTCTTTGGAATGCTTGTGCCCTCGTATTGCCTGCATTGCCAGCGTCTCCTAAAATGGAAACCTAGGACGCTATTTATAGACCCTGATATTCCTTCTAGAATCCCTAATCATTACATAATGAAAGACAAATACAAATACAAGTGTAAGAGTCTTCGAGCATGATGTGTATCATGCTCGAGCAAACTCAGTATGCAACGTATGCTCGATGAGTGTCCTCGAGCATACTTTACTTAGAATATTTTCAGAGAAAATATTCTTCTCTAGCAAGTTTCAATCTTCTTGACCAATCCTTGCTTTGCTCGAACTAGTGCATCGAGCAAGCCCATTCTTCTTGATGCCTTCAATCCTGTCTTGAGAGTTATTGAACAATCTTTAGCATGCTCAGATGTAAATCTTGCTCAGGGAATTGAACCATGCTCGAAGTCCTTGCTTTGAGCATATGACATCTTCTTATTGCATCCATTCTTGTCACCATGTGCTAGGACATCATATGCTCGGAACACTTGGTTAAAACTTGAACGATCATGTTGTTTGCTCGATTAGCAATCCATACTCGATAGAAGAACACTCTTGCTTGTTGAAGTGTAGCTTAATCAAAGCCTTAACACTAAGAAGAATTCACCATAAATGGTTTTGAAGACCATGCTCGAGGTAGTAAACCATACTCGATAGTCCAAGCTTACTTAAAGTCCATACTTAGCCGATTTCCAGAGGAGGTTGAGAAGATTTCAATCTTCCTTAGCAAATTTCTGACTCAATAATTTTTCTGGATTATTTTGACTGTTGATGACTGGAAAACTATCACTTGGGTAAAGTTTTACCGACAATGATGAAATGAGTATTTGTTTCAAAATTGTATCATTTGAAAAGTGAAAACGTTTAAACTGTTATTTACAATGTCATTAACTTGGACTTGTTATATAGTAACTTTTAGAAAATTGAGGTAATTTAAGTTATTATTTGTTTAATCAAGGTCATTCATTTGAACTTGAGTGAACACATGGGTGTAAATCGAAAAATTTCAAATATTGAGAATAAATGCTTATGTAGCGCATAAGTTTTCCAACTTATGCAAAACATAAGTTATGCGCCGTATAAGTTGCAATACTTGTACGCTACATATGAATGGGTATATATACAACTTACATGTCGTATAACTTCATTTGACTTATACGTTGCACACAAACTTTCTCTGGTTTGTCTCACTTCATTGATTATATTCAAACAGTTACACTGCCCGATTTTTTATTGTTTTGGTGATTTGCACAACACTATAATCTTTGAAGTTAATAACTGATCTTGATTTGTTGGTTTTGATGATGAACAGGGCCGACAAGATGATGAAAATCAATTGAGTTCTCAAGGCAAAGGGTTTTTTGAGTATGTTGTTTGTTATACCTAAAACCAACTATAACAAACATAGTAATACAACTTAATTGAGTTTTAATGTACTATATGATAGCAGATTTGATGGATTGAAACATTAATTCTGAAAACTGATAAAACTGTCATGGGTTATGGATTGTATTTAAAATTGAACTTAGTTATTTGTTTATCGGCATGAGTAGAGGATTGTTCACTAAAAGATTTTGATCATAATACTTAGATGCGCCACATAAGTTTGTAAAATACACGGCGTATAAGTTTCAAAATAAAACTTACACATCGAAACTGACATACACGCAGAGCTAAGCATATACGTGAACACATACATATATGTGGATGTACATATACGCTATTGTGTACGTATACGTCATAATATACTTATACGAGTCAATACATATACGTTCTACAAGACTTATACAGGCCAAAGACTTACGCGGCTAGAATGAAACCAAAATGATAAAATTGATTAAATTGTCAAATTTGATTCTAATAAACTGTTTAAATTTATGTTTAATTGTAGATGGTGAAAGGATCTAAAAATTCTGATCCAAAGGAAAATATTTGTGCGTATTTGAATGTGGCAGATAAAAAGTCTAAGGAGTTTGATGTAATAATGCTGTTTCTCAAGAATCTCGCATTTTCAATGCGATTTCTCACCTCAATGATCCATATGAGAAGATTGTTGAATAATTATGGACAAATGCACGGGAAGAGGGAAAGAACGTAAGGACTCTTCTAAACCGGTAGTTCAAGAAGTTGGTACTTCATCTATTATTGAACCAGTTTTGGTTGAACCAGTGGTTGCTGAGCTTGTTATTGTAGAACCGCCCGTTTTTGAACAGGTGGTTGGCCAAGTCATAGAACCAGTGATCAAACAAGCTGTTGATCGGGTGGTTGAACAGGAGGAAGAGAATGATGACGAAAAGATTATTTTGGTGACTCGCCGGAGCATGATGATTTTGGTGGTGATGATGATACACTAGACGATCCAAGTTCGGGAGGAGGTGTTGGTATTAATATAAATTCGGGCACTGAAGCTAATGTTGATGTTTCACATGCCGACCAATCTAATACTGGAGAACAAAGTCAGGGGGAGATATCCAAGGGTGAACACGTTAATGAAGTGTTGGATGTGTTAGATGTTGATCCGATATCATATAAACCTCTCGCCTTATTTTCTTTTGCTGGAGATGAATTGGAGGAGGCTGAAATCGAGATGAGAAGGGTTGATATTGCAAAAATTCTTGATGTTACTGAAGAGGAGTTTGTATTTGATTTTGAGCAAGACTTGGAGAATGCTAATAGTCAAGATATGGTTTTCGTGGGTGAACCTGTTTTGGAGGAAGTCTTATAGAAAGAACCAATATGCTATATGAACGAGAACCAGGAGTTTCCAGAACTGGATGAAGATTTTGATTAGGAGATACAAATTATTAGTCAGGAATTCGATAGTCAAGTAAATCGTGTACAGGTGGAGAAAGAGAAAAAGTCAAGTAAATCGTGTACCGGTGGAAAAAGAGAAGTCTAGAGAGGAGGAAGACGTAACAAGTGAACAACTTGATTGGTTTGAGAGACAGAAGGTGGAACCTAAAAGGCTATATTTGAGATCTCTCAAGTATTACAAAAAGCCAAAAGAGTTGAAGTGTGGTAAATGCGTGAGCGTTGCTTATTTGTTGAAGATCAAGAATATCGTGGTAAGGAGAATGTATGGTGTTCAATATTTCAACAGTTTGTGTGAATTAAAATCGTTGCCATGGATGGATGTGATGGATCTCGTGCAAAAACCACTTCTCATTTGTCCTAAAAAGGGTTCGGTGAAGGAGATCTGGGATTTTATTGTTAGACAGTCAAAGTGTAATTTCAGAAATTGGACTCCTCAGCGGCCATTCTTACACGAGTGAAGATTGATCCTGAAACAGAAGAGTTGGTAAAGACATTGAGATATCGAAAGCCAAAAACCTTGAAGATAATTCTTGTTTATCATATGAAACAATACTTTCATGTATATTTTCGGTGGTGGAATTTTGATAGTAACCTTGGATAAGCGGCGATTGTGTTTAATCGGGAAGGAAAATGAGATGTGATTGACGTGATGAATCCTATGTAATTATTTAATTATTCAGATAAAGACATAGAGGTATTATTTACTCAGAAGATCCAGATCGGTAGTGAGAAGGAGGTTGATCAGGCATTACAATATCATCGAGTGATCAAGGTATGTCATGCTTATAACATTCACTCGTGTCATGTGTGGAAGAGAAAAGGGAGAAAGCTGGCAGAAGAAGAAGAAAGGAAAGAGAAGGAGCAAGAGAAAGATATTAAAGAAAGTATGGAGTAAGCATGATGGTCGAAATACCAGTATAAACCAACTGGTATATCTATTCCTATAAGCTTGGAGGACCCGAAGAGACATTCATTGGAAGATATGAGACATGAGTATCGGGAGACTTTTTTTGGAATGAAGGAATGAAGACTCGAAGATAAAGACCTAGCGTATCTGAGGGGAGTTTGTTGGAGCATAACGTCAATAGCTAGGGTCTTGTACTTGATTTTGATGTATTAAATGTCATATTTTGTAAATTGTAAGTGCTCAAGCACATAAGTCCTATGGACCACATAAGTTATGTGACGCATAACTTATGCGCTGCATATACATGTGCACCTATAGGTAGTTCATCCATGTCTATAAATAGCTCAAACTTATGCGCTGGTCAATGAAAAAAAAAGAGTTCTAGAGAGAGAGAGAATTGGTGAGAGAATTAGAGCCTTGATATTATCATAATCTCTTGTACGTATCATTTGAAGTTTATCAAATGAGTTTAATTTTACTTGTGTATTTTTTGCCTTGATGGATTCCGCACTTTGAGGTTAAAACCAATAACACGCTAGAGATCCTACGTGCGTACACGTCAGAATCACAACCTTTCTTAGGGCTATTTTAGTAATTGTATGTAAGGCTCATTCACTAACGTTATATGTCACACTCCGTTAGGAGATTTGCGGAAGCTTAAAACGGAAATGTAACAGATACAACTGTTATCAAATACATTGTTCATAAAGAAACATTACTAACTAATTTACAACATAATACATCGTTCTACATCTTTTACAAACTAGGTGATACAATCAAAACTCGCTCTTAGCACCTAGTCCCATTTTACTAATTTGGTTGTAAAATCTCGTTTGTCAATTTTTGACCAAACAATTTGGCGCCCACCATGGGGCAAAGGTGCTTCAATCATTGAAATCCGTTTATTTCATTCACTTTCATCCTCTTGACAATGGCCACACAACCAAAAACCAGTTAAGTCTTCGCTCCGATGGTTACTGCTGCTTCAAATGTCAACCCAGGACCTCTACCAGTGCCAAAGAAAAACACTCAGCCCCGAGGAGAACTTCCACCATTCGCGGGATCCTCTACACGGGTAGACCCGGTTATTTCTAACTATGACATTTTTACTTTGACGAAACAAGTCAAAACACACATGGAGCAGCAAGAAAAGACCAACTCAAGGCTATTTAAGGAGATTGAATGAATCAAAAAGAAGCCAGGGCAGAAGGCTACTCCAATTATGCCCAGGATTCTTGATTTTGGTTTTCCAGGATCTTCCATCCTTTAGAATCCCGGATCCTTGGAGACACAATCAACAAGGACTCCGTCTAAGCAGCAGTCAGGATACTAGGAAATTCACCCTCATGCACCCTTGGAATTACCCAGACCAACGAGGCCAGACACCATCAACATGCAACCTCGTTCAACCATGCCAGCCGTCATATTCTCGTCAGGATCCCCCATGATGTCCTCTGAAGTGCATGTTGGGGATGATATCCCTATGCAGACGTCACCTTATCCATAGGATAAACTCGACGGAGGAACTGGTCGCCAAGGCTAAGGATACCAAAGGCCCAACCACGATCTCGGTAACAATTCTTTTAATGCAAATTTATACACTAATCGTGGATCTGTGTAGGACAAGGGAATATCCCCCGAGATAGCCAGGAAACTGTAGAAAATGAAGGATATGATTTCCAGTATCCCAGGGATAATACGTCCCATAGCTGAAGTGCCCGTAGGTAGCCACAAGTTATCCAAGTTTACTTGGCCTATATGCGACGTAGAAATACCCAAGAAGTTCCAAACTCCCAGCATGAAGCTATACGACGGCACTACGGATCCTGAAGAACATGTGACTCAGTATAGAGAAAGGATGGAGATCAACCCCATCCCCATCGACATCAAAGAAGCTTGCCTATGCAAGGGATTTGGTTCAACATTGACGGGGCTAGCCCTCAAATGGTTATTGAGTATTCCTTCCAACACTATTACCTCGTTTTCTCATTTGTTTAACTTGTTCAATTATCAATTATCTTGTAGTAGTTCTTTTGAGAAAATGACTGGTGACTAATATAGAATTGTTCAGTGTAATAATAAATCCTTAAGGGATTACATAATCAGATTTAGCAGAGAAGCTTTGGAAATTCCCAACCTTGACATGGCAGATGCTGTTGAAGCTTTCAAGATGGGATTAAGGAAGGATTATCCATTCTATGATGATCCTGTCATGACTCCATGCAGGAATCTTGATGAAGTCAGAAACTGGGCATTAAGATACATTCGGCTAGAGGATGACAGAAAGGCTCATGGAAACTTGGTTATGCCGAAGTATGAGTCTACCAAGAGGAAATCAGACTTTCCACAAAAGTTCTCAAGGCCAAAGCCGTATTCCAAACAGGATAATTCCAGGATTAATGCCGTGGAAGAAGACGAAGATGATGAAGAGTATCCTAAAATCTCTGAATATTGTTTTAATATTGATATTGGTGGTGTGATATGTGCCATGCAGGATTTAGGTGACAAGGCCAGATGACCTAAGAAAAATGAAAAGCCCGGATCAATCAAAGACAAGTCCAAATGGTGTGCATTCCATGAAGACTTTGGCCATCGCACTGAAGATTGCATAGCACTTCGGAAAGAAATAGGATACCTTCTCAGCAAAGGATATCTGAAGGAACTGTTTGGAAGAAACAAGAACAAGAGTCTGGATCCTATCAAGATACCTAAAAGGGCACCTTCTCCCCCACCCGGAGCTAAGGTTGTATCCTTTATCTCAGGAGGATCCGACATCAGTGGAACCTCATATTCAGCAGCTAAGAAGCGTTCCAAAGAAACAAAGATGGATAATGGAGAAAGACCTCTCCGCACTTCCACTCTGAAAACTCAAAGAATCATATCCTTCGATGAGGAAGATCAATGTGATCTTGTGGATCCAAACCATGATGGTTTGGTAATCACTTTATGTATAGCTAACTATTTTGTGCGCAGGATACACGTTGATGGAGGAAGCTCTGTGAACATTATCCAAATGGATGCCTTGAAGAAGAGGGATATCCCGGAAACGGAGATTATCCCGAGATCCTCTGTTCTTGTGGGGTTCAGTGGCAAGACCAAGAATACTTTGGGAGAAATCAAACTTCCAATATATATTGCGGGAACTAACTCTCTACAAAAAATTTGTGTTATTGACTCGTTATCTTGTTGTAATGTTATATTAGGCAGGCCCTGGATCCACAGCATGAAGGCAGTACCCTCAACTTATCATCAATGTTTGAAACTCCCAAGTCCTTGGGGAGTCATCAAAATTGAAAGTGATCAGCAAGATGCCAAGGAATGTTATGCTTTATCCATGAAGTGGACTACAAAGCCTACTCAAGCATAGCAATTAAAGAAACAGCCAGGGAAGGTCCTGCAAGTAAGAGAGCAGGATGTAAAGGAAGTATCTTTGGATCCTCAGGATGTCGAGATCAAAGTATTGTTTGGATCAAGTATTCCTGAGGATATTGAGATGGACTTGATATCCTTCCTAAAGAGAAGAGATTCTACCTTCTCTTGGAAACAAGAAGATATGACATGTATCTCTAAATCTATAATTACTCATAAACTTGGTATAGATAAATCATTCAGGCCGGTACATCAAAAGCGAAGGAAGTTTGCCCCTGAGAGAAACACTATAATACTAAAAGAAGTGTAGAAGCTGCTCAAAACCAAGATGATAAGAGAGATCCAATATCCTAGATGGTTGGCCAATCTAGTTGTTGTCCAGAAGAAAAATGGAAAGTGGAGAGTGTGTGTGGATTTCACGGACCTGAATAAGGCCTGTCCAAAAGACCCATTTCCACTCCCACACATCGACTCAATGGTGGATGCAAATAATGGCCACGAACTACTAACCTTCATGGATGCATCCTCAGGATTTCAACAAATTCAAATGGAGCCTTCAGATCAAGAAGATACAGCCTTCATGACTCCCACAGGTATATACTGCTATACTGCAATGCCTTCTGGACTAAAAAATGCAGGTGCAACATTCTAAAGGCTAGTCAACATGATTTTCAAAAACTAACTGGGGACACGATGGAAGTCTACATAGACGACATGGTGGTAAAGTCATGAAAGGCTGAGGATCATCTCAAAGACTTGGCGACAGCATTTGACATCCTGGATGAGTATAACATGAAGCTAAATCCAGCCAAGTGTCATTTCGGTGTCAAAGCACGAAAGTTTCTTGGATACATGGTCACCAAGAGAGGAATAGAAGCCAGCCCTGAACAGATCAAGGGCATCCTGGACATCAAATTGCCAAGAAATGTTAAAGACGTCCAAAGATTGACAAGAAGAATAGCAGCTCTCAACAGATTCATCTCAAGATTTTCAAAGAAGTATAAAGACTTCTATGATATCCTGAGGAAGAATCAACAATTCTAATGGGGAGAAAAGCAAGAAAGGGCATTGGTATCCTTGACAGAATACTTATCCTCAGCACCACTCCTAATGAAGCCAGTTGATGGTGAACCATTATCCTTGTACTTAGCTGTTTTCGGAAGTGCAATAAGTGCTGTCTTAGTTAAAGATCATGAAGGTCAACAACATCTGATATATTATCTAAGTAAAAGATTACTAGATGCTGAATCCAGGTATTATCTTGAAAAGTTAATTTTAGCACTTATAATGGCTTCTACTATATTAAGACATTATTTCGAAACTCATGTTATTCATGTAAAAACTAATTATCATATTAAAGCTGTTTTGAGAAAACCAGAAATGTCAGATAGGATTGCAAAGTGGGCTGTGAAACTTAGTGCATATGATATCTTGTATGAACCAAGGACAACCATCAAATCTCAGGTACTTGCCGACTTTGTGGCTGATTTAGCCAGGATATACTTGAAGAAGTAGAAAAGGAAGTTCAAAAATTGGAAATCAAGAACAGCTGGGCTTTGCATACTGATGGTGCTTCCAACATAAGAGGAACAGGTCTAGGTATCCTGCTAAAATCGCCACATGGGGACATTATACCTCTATATATATCTTGTGAATTTCAGACTACTAATAATGAGGCTGAATATGAAGCCTTAATAGCTGGCTTACAATTAGCTAAGGATATGAAGGTCAGGTATCTCCATGTTTATGTTGATTCATTATTATTAGTTAACCATTTTAATGGCTCTTATGCAGTGAATGCAGAAAACTTTGCAAAATATTTAGAAATAGTTAAGAAATTAACTATTTGTTTGGAAACATTCGATATCGTACAGGTACAAAGGGAAGAGAACACTGAAGCAGATGCCTTAGAAAATTTAGCATCAGGTCTCAAGATACCAGATGACATCAAGATACCCATCATACATATCTTGATTCCAGCAAGAAAGGAGAGCCACGAAGTCTTGGAGACTTTAAAGCCTAAGGATTATCCCGTATCCTAGACCCATACCGTAGTGCGGTATCTTCAGGATAACGAGATACCAGAAGGAGAAAATCCAAGAGCTTTCCGAATGAAGGTAACCCAGTATATTATCCTAAATAATATTTTGTACAGAAAATCACTTGTAGGTCCATACTTGAGAAGCTTGGAATATCAAGAAGCACAAGAAGTTCTCAAGGATATACATGAACGTGATTGTGGAAACCACACTGGGGGCAGAGCCTTAGTATCCAAGATACTAAGGACAGGATACATCTAGCCAACAATGAAGAAAGACGCAATGAATTTCTCCAAAAAGTGTGATGCTTTCCAAAGACACAGCAACATCTTGCATCAACCAGCTGAACCATTATATCCTATCATATCCCCGTGGCCATTTATGAAATAGGGAATGGATATTGTGGGAAAGCTGCCTAAGGCTCCTAGTGGAAAGGTCTTTATGCTGGCCATGACAGATTACTTCTCCAAGTGGATCGAGGCAGAGGCATTTGTCCAAGTTAAAGAAAAAGATGTGATCTCATTCATCAAACGCAGTATCCTGAAAAGATTTGGTATCCCGGCAGAGATTGTTTGTGACAATGGATTACAGTTCATCGGTAATAGAACAACCAACTTTTGTGAATGTTGGGGAATCAAGATGGTGACTTCAACTCCAGTACATCCTCAAGCTAATGGTCAAGCAGAGTTAAGTAACAAGATCATCATCAACAACTTGAAGAAGAAATTGGGATCCAGGAAGGGAAAATGGACTGAAGAACTACCATTTGTTCTTTGGGCTGATAGAACCACTTCAAAAAATGCAACGGGACAAACACCTTTCTCCTTAGTGTTTGGGGCCGAAGCTGTTATCCATACGGAGATGGTGATCCCCATAGCAAGAACCAGCATCCAGGATACTGAGTCCAACAGCCAAAGCCTTACTAAAGACCTGGATACCATAGATGAACTTAGAGATCTCGCCAGGATAAGAATGGCATCATACCAACAAAGAACAGCCAAGTCCAACAATAAAAATATCAGGATTTGGAGATTCCAAGTTGGAATGCTATAGGTTAATTACTATGGGAGGTGTTCCTATACCAAGAGTTTGGAATGCTATCCATCTTAAGGCATATTTTTTCTAGTATCCTTGACTGGTATGTTCGTATCCTCAACATTTCAGAATAAAGGTATGTTCCTTTGTTTATTTTTTCGTTATCACATATTTAAATTTTATCTCTAAATCATGTTTACTGACTTAAGCATTGGAGGGGTGTTAGCCAGGCTAACACCCAGCCCTCATTAAGAGCTTAGTGTTTTGCAGTTATCCCAAGGATATGTTATATTCACAACAGTGAGAGGCTGATCACCTCACACACGAATAAGATATCCCTGATATCTCCTAAGGTTTAAAGGTCTTTACCTTTCCAACGAACGCCTGGAGCGCATGAATAAGATATCCTGGATATCTTCTAAGGTTTAAAGGTCTTCACCTTTCTAACGCCGCCTGGAGCGCACGATGATTCGGATATAGTTCGAGGCAGGCGGACCAGACCAGCTGATAATCCGTTTGTTGTTGGCTATATACTGAATCCTTAAGATAAGTGGCAGACGTGTCACACATATGGTTTATAACATTTTCATGTTATCTAAGGTTTATAACATTTTCATGTTATCTCAAGTTTTGGCATTTACATGCCCATACGTTTGGCACTTTCCCCTGTATTATCTCAAGCTTAGACATTTTCATGTCTCCCAAGTAAAGGCCTAGTCACCAGTGAAAAGGCTTTATTGCCAGTACAAAGGCTTTGTTGCCAGTAAATGGGCTTTATCGCCAGGATTACCTAACTTTGTTTTGACAGATCGAAGATCGAACAAATCGCTAAATGTAGAGATATTGCAAAGTTGTTTTTAACTTAGCAAAATTCCAGAAAGCATGATACCTAAAAAGATCAACAGTTGGGGACATCATATGAAATTAAAAAGGCAAAACATGGGTGTCGTCTTCAATTAGTGGAAGATCCCTCCACCCAAGCATTGCTAGATGTTCAGAAATCGAGATACAATGGGCTTCATCTTGAAAAGTCAAGATCCCTCCACCTATGTTTCCTTATTGTCATATTATCCTAAGCATACTTGTTCCAGACAGAAAATAAAAATTGTTCAAATAGCCATTACAAACCAACATCTAACTGCAAACACAAACACATAAAAAATTGGGCTCAAACCTTTTCTTTACCGCCATCACTGCCCAATTGATCGGTATCACCAACCGCCTTCATTGGATCCTTGATTGCCACCTCCACAGCCTCATCCACACTCTTACCATCTAGCTCAGCCAAGACTCTCTCCCAAGTAGCCACATCCCTGAAAGGAGTATCGACACCAGCATTCTTAGCCTCCTTAGCTATCTTGAGACGAGATTGGAAGACTGAGATTGCCGCAAATTTTCTGGCTCCATCAGCAACTTCTTGGATCCTCATCAGAGCATTTGCCTCTTGGCAAACTAACTCCTTCCTGGCAACTATGAGTTCTTGCTTGAGGTCCTCATTCTCCTTGTTTTTCTTGTCGAGAAGATTGGTCTTAGTAGCTCCAATCTTCGACATCTCGTCAATACGAGAATTGGCCTCAAGGAGTTCATGATAGAGATCGTTGAATTTGGAGGATAACAATCCTAGATCCTACTCAAATCAAAATGTCCTCAGCATACATGATCTTAAAAATACCAGGATATTTTCGAAGAACATACCTTATTGAACTCGAGGTTGCAAGTCGGAGAAGAGTCAGAAACTTCTTCGGTCTTTCTTTTCTTGGGGGCCTTGGCTCGACTATTTTCGGGCTTTGGCAGATAACAGGAACGACTTCCTTCTTTTTGGTGCTATGGGCGGACACCATGCTATCAATATCGTCAAGAATGAAAATAGGAGCAGATTTGCCTACAAAGATAACGCAAGTTAGTATCTCTGATCCTTAAATTTTTTAGCTAACATGTCAATACTTCTTACCAAACATAGCGGAGCTCGCTGTCTGGGACGATTCTTGAATGGCTGACTGAAAGAAAAAGGCCCTCTCTTCCTTGTTGATGAGGTAGAAAGAATTTAGCTTGCTTTCTGTCTCCTTGCTAGGAGGAGCAATCTCAAAGAACTTCAAAGCTGCACAAACAAGATAAAGTATATCAGTTAGATACATATATCAGCATATGGCTTAAAGATAAGTTAGCTTACTTTTGGAAACCCAGAGATATGGAAAAGAAAGAAAGAAGAAAATTATGTGGATAAAGGAATCGATGAAGAAAAGCATTATGGACGACCTAGGGTGTACTCACTCACGGATTTCAAAAATTTTACAGCTGTAATCCATACCAACAATTGTTTTTGGGGACAATTGATAGGGCTCAGATTTTCAGCATATTCAGCAAGCAATATGTTCAGGAAAATTCCAGAATATGGTATTCTCCAAGATAACATGTATCCTAAATATGTTGTATAACTAACAATATTGTTCGCTATCTTTCCTTGTTCACCAGGTCAAGGGATGTCGCCATAATTGCCAAAAGACCCACACTTGCCGTTAATAGAACGTGACGAAAAAGGCAGCGTGATTTATGGCTAAATGGAATTAGTCTATAGTTTCCAAAAATATAGGAAAGTTTGGTAGACTCATTTTATTATAAATATAGCAATAACAGGTTTTTTCCTTGCAACAAATCTTTGTGTTCAAGCGATATTTACAAGCACCTAGTCCCATTTTACTAATTTGGTTGTAAAATCACGTTTGTCAATTTTTTACCAAAGCACTAGTTACCAAGGGCTTTTCCTCATATAAATATTCATGTTCATTGTCTATAATTGTTACTTTGATCATATTTTTTCATTCAAGCACCAATCCTCACATACGAATTTGGTTCATTGATCCTTAGACCGATTTTTAAACAAAACAATTTGGCGCCCACCGTGGGGCCTTTGATGCTTTAATCACAAAAAATCCTTATCTTTATTGTGACATTCGTGACAAAATCGAGTATGCCTTAGCATTTGTTTATCAAATAAGCAATTAACCACTTATTACGTATTGAACAAACGATTAATCGAAAGGGTCTGGTTATGCCCAGATATCCCGATGGGCCATCTATAAGTGATATACGTATATTGTAACCCAACATATTGATATTAAGGCCTTAGTTCGATAGCAAACTTGTTAAACGAAAACATGCTCGTTTAACGAAAACATAGTTCCGAAACAAGCATTGTATCATCCGTTAAGCCGAAAAAGATCTACCAAACACTTGTTGGGGATGTTTTAAGCGATCCGTAAAAATATTTTTGATTTTTACAAGCATTGTATCATCCGGTAGCCCGGAAATAAGGATGTTAGTTAATCCAGTTAACCACTAAACCTTGGAAAATGCCGTGACACAAGACGGTGTGGTTGCTTTTGATTTGGTCAGAAATAGTTTGTTGAGTATGCCCGTAGAAGCATCTAGTACAAAGTGAACCAAACGTGAAACAGGGGTACAAGAGATACAACCAACTAGACATGCGTGCCCTACAACTTAAACCGATACTTCGACCAGCTTTAAATCCGAACGAACAATATACAATAAACTTTCGTCAAAGTGTGGGAAGTGTAAATATATCACATAAGAGAATGTCGAACAAAGGAATGTCACAAAAGCGGGAAACTTGTACACTATGCCCGTAATTTTAGAACTATGATGAATATTATAAACCAACCGACCCAACTTTAGTAATCACAACTACCTCGGCCTCGGCCCTAATCCATCCGACAACAACCAACTCACCAGAACCAACCCATAATAAGCCGCTATACTTGCTATGAGTGTGGCAGTATGGGGCACGTCAAGAATGATTGCCTTGGTTTGAATCGAGTTGCAATGAGAAGACAAAACCAAGAACCAGCCGATGTCCATCCCGACTAGAGGGCGCGTATTGTGATTAAATCAGATAAAGTATATGCATTAACGAGTACATTCTGAGTCTAGTATACTTTAGTTTTTTTTTAATGCGGGCACTGATAGATGTATCGTTTCTACAAAACTTTACCTTGGAAAAATATACCAACTAGTAAAATAATAGATTCTTATATTATAAAACCCACTAAAGGTAAAACTATGACTGTTAAACATAATGTTCAAAACTGCCCTCTCAACCTAAACAACTAGCTATTCCCTGTCGATGTACTCCCGGTGAAAGTGAGGAGTCATTATGTAATAGTCAGTATGGACTAGTTAATTGAGTTCAAACGGAAGTTACATATGGTGATTGGGTGGATTGTTAACAATCATAACTGTGAAAACCGAAGAAATTCCTTAGTACAAGAACCGAAATTTGAACTTCAAACTTTTATAGTCTCAATACCTGGGTGATGAACGAAGAAAAGTCAGGCCAGATGTTCGGTTAGACTGAGTATTAGTGCAAGATGTAAAGATGTACAGGAAATCTACGGATAAACTGATATGAGAAAAATTATAATCACGTGGGATGTAAATGTGTACTATATATTAAGTTAAGGCGGAATAACACAAACTTTCGGGAATGTTACAATAGCTTGAAATACCCTAAGGGAGAGGGGAACGAATTACAGTGGACCTTGTAACACATGTTTCTAAAACATCCCGAGAAAGCAATGCAATATGGGTGATACTTCACTAACGGACACGGTCCGCATACATCCTTCCGATCTATGACAATTACCCAACTGAAAAACTCGACTTAACATAATCTTATCTTTGGTGAGTTGTGTATGAAACTTTAGATCCCTAATCGGCCTAAGCACGGTTTGTAATCCTCTAACAAACAATTAAACCAAATAAACTATTCAAACATTAGAGGAAAGTGAGACCGGTAATTTCAATCCTTACACACTAATAGTCATTGTAATATTGTACGAGCAGGTTATATACTACATTATACGAGAAAGAATATAAATTGCCACCTTATTAAATTGAAAAATTGACGATGTCCAAAATACAAATTCCGATTCAATTTCGAGAATCATAGATAAAGCTGGCAATATTAATAACAAATCGAAAGCCGCCTGAGGCTAACAACAGGGCTATACTGATAAACGCGAGAAGTAATCAAATTTTGAAAGTTGTTAGTTGAGTTGAGGAAACCGATGTGTTGATTCTAAAATATATGGAACTGTACAAAATTTTCTTAAAAGTTAACCCCGCAGCGTATTAAACAAAATTATTTCACTTCCTGATGTTTCATATATATATCAAATCAGAACGAGTGCCTTAATGACATGGTGGAATTAGTAATATTTGAATACCTTTATACATCTAAGCTCTATAAAGGGACTTGTGAAGATGTTAAGTGGGAGAATTCAAACAATTATGACACAATAAAATTTCATTACATAAAGCTCGGTGGAATCCACGACGGGGAAGCAAACGTGTTCGAAAACAGAACAACAAATTCTAAAGCAAATATTTAAAACTTTTCCCTAAAAAGGGCATAATTGGAATATTGAATTTCGATGACGAAATATCTTAACTGGGGGAGAATGTGACATTTGTGACAAAATCGAGTATGCCTTAGCATTTGTTTATCAAATAAACGATTAATCGCTTATTACGTATCGAACAAACGATAAATCGAACGGGTCTGGTTATGACCCAGATATCCCGAGGGGCCATCTATAAGTGATATACGTATATTATAAGCCAACATATTGATATTAAGGCCTTAGTTCGATAGCAAACTAGTTAAACGAAAACATGCTCGTTAAACTACCCGCTATGAATTTAAACGCGAAAGATAGTTCCGAGACAAGCATTTTATCATCCGTTAAGCCAAAAAAGATCTACCAAACACTTGTTGGGGATTTTTTAAGCGATCCGTGAAAATATTTTTGATTTTTACAAACAAATACTATATTTTTATAAATTTACATAAAAATTATCGAAAACACTTGTTTGGAATGTTTTTGCTTGTCATACCCGATAAATATTTCGCGCCAAAAACCGAACCCAAAATAAATTTGGACTTCGCTTTTCACTTCCGGGCATGCAAAACAAGGCATTTGGAACTAAAGAGGCCATGGGCCCTTTTTTTCTTACTTGCGGTCGGAAAGGGGTTTACCCCCCAAAGTTTTCTTTCTTTTTGTATGATACAAGATATTTTTACACTTGTTCTCATCACATGTCAGCTCTAGAACTTCTGGCCATTTCTAACAAGCTCAAACTTTGGTAAATTTCTTCATTATTAATCAACTTTAAACATGTTTAATCTTGTTTAATTCCATATAAACATAGTTTGATTACCAAAAATCATTCCTAACCATGCAAAAACCTTAAAAATAGTCCAAAAACATTTTTTTGATCCTACACATGGTTAGGAACCTGGTTTGAATAGTTTTTGGCCATAAACATGGATTAGAGGGTTTAAACGAAGTTTTTACAGTTCAAAAGTTCGGTTTAGAACCCTAACCGAAACCTAACTTTCATGACTGCTCTCTTGATGATACATGCTTTTTTTGTGATGTAGGACCTGTACTTAGCTTCTATAGAAGAACGAGAACCCGAATATTGGATTAAGAGAGCGAAAACGGGCGAAAACCGCAAAGGTAATGCCGAAACACTTGATTACGGGCTGTTTAGATTAAGGTTGTGATGTGCAAATTTTTAGGCATGAAACTTTGGAGGAACATCAGGGACCATGTCATTGAGTCCCTGTCCAAATTTGGTAATTTTTCGACCATCTGAGAATATTTGGCGAATTTATTACCGAATTGGGACGTTTATTTGGGAAAAATAGTTAAAATGCTTGAAAAATTATGAAATTTTTGGGGAACTCATATTTGATATATTAAGATCACATATTAAAATTTAGGGTCATTTGGGAAAGCCTAAATATGTTTTGTGCATTCGCGCTTATTTGGATTTTCATAGTCGTTTTTTACTCGAAAATGATATTTGGCAAGATTGTTATCTTTTGGAATTGATACAGGTTATTTTGGGAAGTGTTTTTATTACTCAAGAATTTTGGCGGATTTTTTGGAAATCATTTGGTATAAACGGATGATTTTCGGACTAATTATAGTACATAAAATGATTTTTTATAAAATTACAAAGTAGTAACTAAATACAGTAATATTTTTATAAAAATCCTCATATTTTATTTGATAAGTGTCTAAATTTTCATGATCTAATGATTAACGAATAACTAATTGTGCTAATTTGAAGATTAAACAGATTTAATTCTAACGAAAACCGACAAGTTCGTGATTAACGAACCTGTTAGAATATCAGAACATCAAGAGTGATCAAAAAGCATATTTTCTTATTAATTATGTAAAAACGAACTTTTCGCGAGAAATCCGAACAATGTGGATAGATTGTGCGAATTTTTCTCCAAATCAAACTGAATAAACGGAAACGAGCCCCGTAGCGAATCCAGAACCCTTATACGTGATCTTTCTTTAAAACTTAATCGTTTTATCAACCAACATGTTTACCTAAGTTTACTTCCCCATAACTGTTTTCTGAACGCATAAACGAGCAACTTGGCCCAGCGGCTGAAACGGGGAAACTGAACCAAGTTCGATTTTAAACATCAGACATTGAATAACATCACAAACTAAGCCTGTTTACAATTTCTGGGTGTTATAGTCATGCCCAGACTAGCTATACAGCCCAGCTTAGTATAGAGATTATAATAATATTAAAATATTAATATTATTATAATATTGACTATAGGGACTAAGTGATAGCAAGGGAAACGAACCCCGAGCTGACCTTGCACTGAGTGCCTACAAAACCGTGAGTTTCATGACCCCACCCTTTAAATTGTTTTACGAAATTTTTGGGTGAAAAACATGTTTATATGCATTATCTATCTGAAAATGGTTCAGAACGTAAAATACCTTAACCTTCGTAGATGAAAAGTCCCTACAAACATAATAATAAACTAGGTGCTGATGAATGGTGAATAGTATTCTTGAATGACAAATTAAGTGAATATGGTACGAATACCGAAACATAAAAGAAATTCCACGTGGCAACACATTTATAAAAATATGCTGTGTATTGTTAAGAACAACGTGGTCTGTAACGGCCATGGGTGAATAACATGGTCTGTAACAGCCATGGGTGAATAACGAGGTCTGTAACGACCATGGGTGAATAACGTCGTCTGTAACGGCCTTGAGGCTATTGTTGGTGGAAGGGGGGGCCACAATAGTAACAAACTAAAGTTGAGTATGGCCTATGAGCCAAGTTCTGCTGCAACTTAATAAACTACAGTTGAGTATGGCCTATGAGCCAAGTTTTTCTACAACTAAACAAACTAACGTTATTATGACATGAATGCCTAGAAAATATTGTGGTTATACATATTATGGGCGGAAGGGGGGCCACAGTGTTTGGTGATACGTGATAAATACTATATATGTATGTGTGTCTATACACATGCTATGTGAATAGGTGTAGGAAATACTATGTGAAGAAAATACTAATTATTGTGTGTACACTGTGTAATGTTTGAGTTTACGTGGAATCATTGTGGGCGGAAGGGGGGCCACAGTGGTTGATGTTACGAGGAACCGTTGTGGGCAGAAGGGGGGCTACAGTGGTTGATTTTATGTGGAACCGTTGTGGGCGGAAGGGGAGCCACAGTGGTTGATTAAACATGGAAAAATGGAAACACGCAATACGAACAAAAAGTCACGATTTTATCGTGATTTCGAACTTATATTATAAACTTACATAATATGTACACATAAGGATACGGCTGTACATATATATAAAAACGTAAATACATATTTTTACATACGCGCGTACATACAAACTATAACTGTGTGGTACGCAGAACTGATTTCGTTAAAACTTATGAAACTCACCAACTATTCATAGTTGACCGTTTTTAAACATGCTTTTCAGGTAATCAGAAAGGTGGAATAGATTGTTTATGTGTTTCGTGTTCAGGTTATGAACGTTGAAGTGAGCATTTGAGTTAGAAGTAAAGTAGTTAAAGAGCTAGTTTGAATTGTATCACCTAGTGTGTAAAAAATTTTTAGAACAATGTAATATATTGTTAATTAGTTGGTAATGTTTCTTTATCAACAATGTATTTGATACCAGTTTTATCTGTTACATTTCCATTTTACGCTTCTGCAGATCGCTCAACGGGGTGTGACATTTATTCAAACCTTACATTCACTCACTCAATGGCCTCTCAAGGAAAAAATGTTCCCACAACCGCTACTACAAGTGTCTCGGCTCAAATGGCTTTGCCCCCACTGCATGCGTCCACGAAGCTGCAAAAACCCGTAACCGTTGCTCAGACAAAGGAGGTTGCTGTTTTCTCCGGACCAAAATCCACTACCGTCTTCCAAATGGTAACTGCTAACAATGATGTTTCTGATTTGTGTTCGCAGATGAAGCACTATATGGAGCAACAGAATAATACCAACCAGAGGATCCTCCATGAGATCAAGGAAATCAAAACGACTAAGAAGGCAACTGAGAACACGAGTTCCATTATGCCGAGGATGCTTGACTTCAGCACTCCAGATTTCCGAGTCAAAGGTGTCCAACATCCACTTATCCTCAGCAAGGATCCTCTGACCTCTTCCAGAAGAGATACATGGACCAGTGTGCGCAAGGATCATCTATCCTTCAACAAGGATCATCAGGTCAACCCTTAGGATCATCCAGTCACCATTCGTAAGGATCCTCGGCCTTCTAATCTGGACACTTAGGATTCCGTCAAGGATCCTCCACCCATCAGCTTCTAGGATCCTCACTCTTTCAACTAGGATCTTTGGGTTTCCAAACAGAATCCATCATCCATCAGCATCCAGAATCCTACTATCCTTATGGGAAGGAACATCTAAAGGAACCACGATCCCGGCTATTAGAGGTCCATGAAGGCGACTTCATACCTATGCAAACCACTGCTACTGCTGAACCAACTCTTGATGGTGAGACAGTGGACCCTGGACGCAGCCATGGAGCGAGATCTTTTGATCACGCAAGAGGTAACACTTATGATAATTTATCTTTTGTCACTAATCATGGTGATGTGCAGGATACCGGGATTAATCAAACCATAGCCCGTGAGCTACAAAAGCTCAAGGATATGATATCGAGTGTACCAGGAGTCATCAAACCCATTCCTAAAGTACCAGCAGGAAGCCATAACATATCCAGGTTTTCTCCACCAATTTATGATGCTGAGATACCAAAGCGCTTCACTGCCCCTAGCATGAAGTTATATGATGGATCCACGGATCCTGAGGAACATGTGGCCTTATACCGTGAGAGAATGGAAATTAAGCCGATCCCAGAGAGATTGAAGGAAGCTTGCCTCTGCAACGGCTTTGGCTCAACCCTCACTGGATTCGCCCTCAAATGGCTTCTAAGTCTTCCTCCTTATTCTATTACTTCCTTTTCCCTTTTGATCAATTTGTTTAATAGTCAATTTTCATGTAGTAGATATTTCAAAAAATTAACTAGTGATTTGTATAGAGTTGTCCAACCTCATGGGGAACCTCTTAGGCAGTCCCTTACTAGGTTTAGAAGGGAGGTCTTGGAAATTCCAAACTTGGATGTCCCAATAGCTGTGAAGGCATTTAAGATGGGATTACAAAAGGACTCCCCATTTTATCAAGATCTTATGACGACCCCTTGCAGGAATTTAGATGAAGTCCGAAACAGAGCTATAAGATTCATCAGATTGGAGGCGAATCAAAGAATACAAGATCAACTGAACACTCTAGCAAAAAATGAATCTCAAGACAAGAAGCAGGGACCCTACTTCAGAAACAACAACTCTAAACCATATAACAAACCAAACGGCCAGAAGATCAATATTGTAGAAGAAGAGGACGACGATGAAGATTGTCCATGAATATCCGATTACTACTTCTCCGTAGACATGGGAGGAGTGATGCTGGCTGTCAGGAACTTGGGTGACAAAGAAATTTGGCCAAGGAAAAATGAGAAGGAACCAACCCCAAAGACAAATCTAATTGGTGTGCCTTTCACAAAGACTTCGGCCATTTGACAGAGGATTGCATAGCCTTGAGAAAGGAAATAAGCTACCTCCTCAGCAAGGATTACCTTAAGGAGCTGCTCGGTAGAAAAAAGTCCAGGACCCAGGATCCTGAATCAGTTCCGAAAAGGCTGCTCCACCTCCCCCGGATGCTCAAGTTATCAACATGATCTTTGGAGGATCTGATGTATGCAGAACTTCATATTCAGCGGAGAAGAAGTACGCCAAAGAAGGCAAACCGGAGAATGGTGAAAGGCTGATCAGGACTTCTACAACAGCGGAGCAAAGAATTATCTCCTTCGATGAGGATGATCGAGTCAATTTCCAGGATCCTCACCACGACGGTTTAGTCATTACTTTATTTTTTCTAACCATTATGTACGCAGGATACTCATCGATGGAGGAAGTTCAGTTAACATCATCCAACTAGAAGTACTTAGAAGGATGAATATCCCAGAGTCAGAAATTGTCCCATCATCCTCAGTTCTTGTAGGATTTAGTGGGGAAACGAAGAATACATTAGGGGACATCAAAATACCCATATATATAGAGGGAGTAAATTCTATTCAAAAGTTTTGTGTTTTAGATTCCTTATCTTTTTGCAATGTTATTCTTGGCAGGCAATGGATACACGAAATGAAGGCTGTTCCCTCTACCTACCACCAATGTGTAATGCTGCCTACCCCATAGGGGATAGCGAAGATCGAGAGCGACCAGCAAGATGCTAAAGATTGCTATACTTCTTCAATGAAGCCTACAAAAAAGCTTAGAGAAGCATAGCAATTACAGAAAGCAAGATGAGATGTCAAGGAGACTAGGGAACAAGATTCTAAGGAAGTGATTTTGAACCTAGAGGATCCTGACGTCAAAGTCCTAATAAAAGTGGAAATACAAGAATCCATTGAGAAGGATCTGGTGTCCTTCTTACAACGAAGAAAGTCAACCTTTGCGTGGAAGCACGAAGATATGGCAGGTATTTCTAAAGATGTTGTAACCCATAAACTTGGAATTGATCCTTCTTTCAGGCCTATTTATCAAAAAAGAAGGAAATTTTCTCTGGAAAGAAACGCGATCGTCCGAGAAGAGGTACAAAAACTACTAAAGGCAGGTATGATTAGCGAAGTAAAATATCCAAAATGGTTAGTCAATGTGGTTGTAGTTCAAACAAAAACGTGTAGGGTATGTGTCGATTTTACTGATTTGAATAACGCATGTCCCAAGTATCCTTTCCCTCTTCCCCACATTGACTCCATGGTGGATGCTACCACAGGGCATGAAATGTTGACCTTTATGGATGCTTCCTCAGGATTTCAATAAATCCAGATGAAACCATCTGATCAAGATGACATAGCATTTATAATCCCTACGGGCATATAGTGTTATATTGCTATGACGTTTGTTCTTAGAAACGCAGGTGCTACATATCAAAGATTAGTCAATATGATATTCAAGGAACAGTTGGGAGATACCATGGAAGTCTACATCGATGACATGGTGGTAAAGTCAAGGTAGTCGGAAGATCACCTTAAGGATTAGGAAGTAGCATTTGACATCCTTGACAAGTATAACATGAAGCTAAATCCTGCTAAATGTGTATTCGGTGTCAAGGCAAGAAAATTCCTTGGGTATCTGGTAACCAAAGGAGGAATAGAGGCGTGTCCATAACAGATTCAGGCTATCCTGAATCTCAAGTCCCCAACAAACGTCAAGGAGGTACAAAGGTTAACAGGAAGGGTGGCAGCTCTTAACCTGTTGATATCAAAATCCTCAGAGAAGTGTAAAGATTTCTTCGACATTCTGAGGAAAAACAAGAAATTCGTGTGGACCGAGAAACATGAGACTGCCCTCACCGCTCTAAAGGACTACTTATCCTAAACCCCCGCTTTGATGAAGCCTGCGAATGGAGAACCATTGATCTTTTATCTAGCCGTTTCCCTAACTGCCTTAAGTCCAGTCTTGGTAAAGGATCACGAAGGTAACCAACATCCTGTTTACTATGTAAGTAAAAGTCTCCTAGATGCCGAGTCCACGTACTCTCATTTAGAAAAACTTATTCTTGCTCCAATCATGGCTTTAGCTAAGTAAAGACATTATTCCGAAACTCATACTATTGTTGTAAAAACTAATTATCCTAAAAAGAATGTCCTTAGAAAACTAGAAATGTCGGGTAGAATGGCCAAATGGGCTGCAAAACTAAGTGCGTATGATATTCAATATAAGCCTAGGAATGCAATAAAGTCACAGGCACTAGCAGACTTTGTTGCTGATTTCAGTAGTGACATAGAAGAGACCAAGGATCCTTGGACACTCTTCACTGACAAAGCCTCAAATGTCAAAGGAACAGGATTGGGAATACTACTAAAATGGCCACAGGGGGACATACTACCCCATTCAATAGCTTGTGAATTCCAGGCCGCTAACAACGAGGCAGAATATGAGGCACTCAACGCAGGTATACAACTAGCCAGAGGTTTGAGAATCAGGTATCTTCAATTTTTTGTAGATTCATTATTAATTGCTAATCACTGTAATGGCTTATATGCAGACAAAGGTGAGAAATTAATTAAATATTTAGATATGGTAAAGGATCTTGCAGCATCCTTTGATTATTTTACCATTAAGCAGGTACCAAGAGAAGAAATTGCTGGGGCCAATGCCTTAGCAAACCTAGCTTCAGCTTTGAAGCTCCCAGAGAACATAAAAATTCCTATCATCCACGTTCTATCCTCTTCAATTGAGAAAGGCCAAGCAATGGAAGTATATGGGAACCTACACATGAATCCTTAGGATCATCCTCCTGATCGTTCATTCTGGATCCTTCCAATAATGAAGTATATCCAAGATGGAGAAATCCCTAAAGAAGAGAATCTCAAAGTTTTTAAAGCCAAGGTATCTCAATATACTATTGTGCATAATTTGCTATATATGAAATCCATTGCAGGTCCATATTTAAGGTGCATCGAAGGATTCGAGATCCAAGAGGTGCTGAAAGATTTCCATGAAGGAGATTGTGGCAACAATATAGGGGGCAGAGCATTATTCTCTAGGATTCTAAGAACCGGATACTTCTGGCCTACTATGAAGAAGGATTCCATGGAGTACTCTAGGAAGTGTGATGCTTGTTATAGACATGGCAACATTCTACATCAACCGGCAGAACCTTTATATCCCATCGTCTCTTCATGGCCATTCATGAAATGGGGAATGGATATAGTGGGTAAGCTTCCTACGGCTCCAGGGCGAAAGTCTTCATGCTAGCAATGACAGACTATTTCTCTAAATGGATCGAAGCTGAGGATTTCTCTCAAGTTAGGGAAAAAGGAAGTTATATCCTTTATTGAATGTAACATTATTACGAGATTTGGAATTCCTTCTGAAATTATTTGTGATAATGGTTCCCTACTTATTGGGAAAACAACTACTAACTTTTGTGACAGTTGGGGAATCAAGATGTGTTGGTACATAAATGTCAGTAGTTCATAGTCTAGCGTTTGTAATCGAGTCTGTTATGTAATTAAGTTTTAGTTTATGATTTTGTATGTAAGCGAAGTTGTCAACAAGTTCGCTTAGGCGAACTTGTTGAACAAGCGAAGTTGTTGACAAGTTCGCCTAGGCGAACTTGTTCAACGAGCGAAGTTACAGACAACTTCGCCTGAGGCGAAGTTGTCGTGTATTTAAGTAACCTACGAGTTTACGTGAAAGGAGTTGGTCAGTGAGAGTTTTGTTTAATCACGTGTATTTCAGTAAGTCAGTAGACGAGAGATCGAGTCTGTAATAGACGTGTTACAGGTTATAATATATAACGTGTTCGTTTGTATCGCGTGTGATTGTCTTACGTATTCTACGCTCGTAACTACCTACGCAGGGATTCCGCACCTGCGTATATAGCGATATCCCGTGTAAGATCCGTCCGGGAACCTACAATTGGTATCAAAGCTTAGGCTCGATTGTGAGGTTCGGGATTTCACGCGGGTGTAGAAAACGTCTCGTTTGACCTATTCGCGGGACACGTTTTCGTTGATATTGTGTTATACTCACCTTATACAGTCATATTCAAGCCATTACACCGACCGGAAACTGCTAAATCGTCGAAAACAGATCTGAATATTTTTAGTGTTCTTCGGGCGAAGTTGTTGTTCTTCAGGCGAAGTTGCCGTCACTGGAAGTAGGGTTTCGGCGAAGATATAAGGTTGAGCGAAGTTATCCACAACTTCGCCTACCTCATAAGTTCGCCTAAGCGAAGTTATCCTCAACTTCGCTTACCTCCTAAGTTCGCTTATCCTAAGCGAAGTTATTCTCAACTTCGCCAAGTCACGCGAATTTAAGGATTTTCCAGCGAAGTTAACACTTAAGCGAAGTTATCCTTAACTTCGCCTATAGTACTGTTTGGAAGAATTTTTGTTTTTTTTTTCAGGTTTTTCGTGTTCTCGAGAAGATGTCGCCGATTAACATCTCAGAGTTATCAAAATGGAAGTTGAAGCGGGGTCGGCTACTAAGGCCCCAAGGTTGATCAAAGGAACCGACTTTGTAGCGTGGAAAGATAGGTTCACTCAGTATATTAAATACCAGGATGCAAAGATGTGGTTGTGCATCCAGGATGGATATATTCCATCGACAATGGAATACGAAGGTAGGGATGTGATAAAGAAGTACAGCAAGATGGAGGAAGAAGAGAAGAAGATGTACGAGGCCGAGAGCAAGGCCCATGCTGCAATTACTATGACTCTTCCTCAAGAGATTCTCCATACATTCCGGAAGTAAACTTCTGCACGAGAGCTTTGGGATGCTCTTGAGAATAGATTCGAAGGGAACGTGGGTATTCGTGCCTCGAAGATTAAGCTGTTAAAGACCCAGTTCTCTGTCTTCAAGTATTTGAAGAACGAATCACTCGATGATATTATCACCCGATATTATCATCTAATGACAGAGCTGAACAACTATTCTATTGCTTACAGAGAGGAGGAAATAGTTGAGAAGCTTCTCGATGCTCTCCCACCAAAGTGGGAAATGTACACTGTTCTAATGAGGGAAGACAAAGACTTTCCTAATTACGACTTGGAGACAGCAGTAAACAAGCTCAGAACCTTTGAGCTTAATATGGTTCGTAAAGAAACACCAACGGATCAGGTTCAAGACCCTGGTATGTATGGTGCCAAAGTTAACTCAGGCTCAAGTTCGAAGTCTGAATCTGCTGCTTACTACTCCAAAGGAGAGTCTGGTTCTAACACTTCTCATGAAGGAAATGTGTCAGTAAACATGAACGGTGATGTTTGCTTTGTTGCTGGAGGATCAAGTACTTCGAAACCTCAAGTATCCAAGAGTAGTTACTCTCCCAGTGCTTCAAGCAATAACTACACTAAGATGCCAATGAGTGTCAAATCCGCTGAAGAGCAGTTTGCACTCTATGCATCTTTTATTGCTTCTTACGAGAACTACATACAAGGAAAGATTGTGGACCCTGCTGTTTTGGAAGAAGACTATGACCAGATCGATCCTGATGATCTGGAGGAGATGGATCTGCAGTGGCAGATGGCGATGATAGTCAGAAGAGTGAAGCGTTTCATGAAGAAGACTGGCAGAAAGTTCGTAGGTGGAAAGCCAGGATTTGATAAGTCAAGGGTGAGGTGTTACAATTATCAACGAAATGGACACTTTGCAAAGGAGTGCACTAATGCATGGGTAGAACGTAGTCAGGGGAGGACTACACAGCAAAGTGGAAATAACAATGGGGATAATGCCATGATGTCTGATGCTGGTGAATACAACTGGAACATGTTCTCTGGAGAACTCTTTGAGCAGGCACACATGGCGAAGGTTGCAGCTGAAGAATGTATGAAAGCTGCTGAAAATGAAAAAGCTTTTATGGCTAATGACCAGAACTCCGAGGTATGTACTAAACCTATCTGTACTAAATGTGAGAACTTGTCTGAACAGCTTGCTACAATTACTGATCAGTATGTTTAGTTGGATGCCGAATTTAAAACCTTGAAAGAAGATCATCACTTCACAAAAACAAGAGAAAATAATTATAAAATAAAAATTAAAGCTTGTGAAAAAGACGTTAAAAGTTTAAAAACAAAATTAGCTGAGAAAATTGACGTGATCGATCTAAGCTACGAGGTTTTAGAAGAGAAAACCAAGTTAATCGCTGAAAAAGAAAAACAGATTGCAGATCACCAGGTAAAAGTGGTGGAACTAAATAGGAAACTGGAGCAATTCCGGAATTCCTCTGCAATTCTTGATCACCTCGTTAGTGATCAAGGTTCCTCACCTAAAAGGGGAGGAATTGGTTACCATGAGGTTCCACCACCTTATAACCATAATTATACTTTCAATCCTAGTGTTCATGAATCTGTTAATTTTGTAGCTGATCAGACAGGTCCTGCTAAGGAAACTGGTAAAGTACCGGAAGTTAGTAAAGGCGAAACAAGTTCGCCTGTCTCAAAAGTTAAAATTTCTATTTCAAGTCCAGTCTCATCTGATTCGGATAAGTCATCCGAGTCGGGTAAGACAAAAGAGAAGGAAGTATTACCCACTAGTGGAGAAAAGGTTAAATCAACTAAAAGTAGTACTCCACTCAACCCATATGTCCCACCTTATGTGAGATGTACGGTTGGTAATACTGCCTCCACATCTAAAACATCTGCTGAAAAGAAAGCTGAATATAGGTGTTGTTTTAGATGTAATCAAACAGGGCACCTTGTTGCTGATTGCCCTCTAAAGCAACGTTTCAGAGAGGTGAGGCCCTCGAAAACTGAGACTAAGGTTTTTGGTAATCGTTTAAATGTTAAAAATGAAAACCATTCAAATTTGAGAGCTAATACAGGTTTTCAAAGAAACACATCTCGTTTTTACACTACTAATAACCAAACCAAATGCTATAATTCTTTTGATTCTCTTAATGTTCGTCGGTTTGGTTGGCCTCATTATCAGTCTCCAAGGAGGTATCCTGTTAGGACTCGTGGAAATTTTTCTAATGCTAACTTTGGTCAGCCAAGTTGTGTGAGTTCTGTTAAGAAGGTTAATCGACCCAAGACCAAGAGGTCTTGGGTCCCCAAATTTTAATAATCTCTTTTGTTTGTGCAGGAACAGTTGAACAGGGCTTCCAATAATCTTTGGGTTGTGGACAGCGGCTGTTTCTGGCACATGACTGGTAACAAGGATTTGTTACAAGATTTAAAACCTGTTCAAGGAGCAAGAGTCAGTTTTGCCGGTGAGAGTGGTGGCAAAATAACTGGAAGGGGTACGGTAACTAACGGGAAGATGACGTTAGAAAATGTGAACTTCGTTGAAGAACTGAAGCACAATCTGCTGAGTGTGTCGCAGATTTGTGATAAAGATTATACCGTACACTTCACGAAGAATGATGCGATTGTGTTGAAGCCTGGTTTTAAAATACCAGAGGAGTGGATTGTAATGAAGGCTCCACGTGATCGAAATACGTATATGATGGATTTAAGTTCAACTGAAATGTCAACGGAAGAATCGTGCCTTTTGACGAAAGCAAGCGAATCGGAATCTGAACTGTGGCACAGGAGAATGGGGCACATTCATCTTCGGAAGATGAACCATATTGTCAGACATGGGCTTGTGTTGGGTGTTCCCTTAAAAAGTTTCAATTTTGAGGACAAATGTCTTGCGTGCAAAAAGGGAAAGCAGCACAAGAAGTCCCATCTCACCAAGAAAGTAAACTCAATTGCCAGTACACTAGAGCTGCTTCACATGGATCTCTTCGGTCCTGTGAATGTAAGAAGTCTAGGTGGTACAACTTATTGCTTGGTGATCACTGATGACTACTCACGATACTCGTGGGTATACTTCCTGAAATCAAAGGACGAAACGGCTCAAATGGTGAAGAATCTGATTACCAAAGTTGAGAACATTATGGATAAACGAGTGAAGTTCATCAGAAGTGACAATGGTTCCGAGTTTAAAAATTTTGAAATGGAGATCTTCTGTCTGTCAAGAGGGATTGAACACCAATTCAGCGCTCCGTATACACCGCAACAGAATGGAGTGGCTGTAAGGAAGAATAGAACTTTAATTGAAGGAGCCAGAACTATGCTGGCTGATTCGAAGCTTCCAGTGGTGTTCAGGGCTGAAGCTGTTTCTACAGCTTGCTATGTACTGAATAGAGTTTTAACGGTAAAAAGACTTAATAAAACATGCTACGAGCTTATGCATGGGAGAAAGCCCAATTTGTGTGGACTTGAAGCTTTCGGGTCCCCGTGTTCAATTTTAAAGGCACATTCAAAGTTTGGTGAAGCAGCCGCTGAAGGAATCTTAGTCGGCAATGAAGTTGGGACTCCCAACATGCGTGTCTTTAATACAACGAATGGCAAGGTTGAGGTGGTATGTAACACCGACATTACGAGTTACAGATCGCCAAGACCGAGCATCGGACCTCCTGGGATTTTCGACTATGATAGGCTCTTCAAGTCTTTTAACATACTTGATTTGTTTTGTACAGAAGAAGAAGAACGTGTTGCTACGAAGATGATTCTAGATGAGGAGGAAAATTTGGCTCATAGGCAGCTATTTGATGATTGTCAACCTTCCTCATCAAATTCTATCGATTCCCCAGCTGTCTCTCCTGAAGAAGAGTTTATCAATCCTTTTCACTCTCAGCCAGAAACAACCATTGATGAGCTTTCTACTAATTTAGAAGATAATTTGCATGTTGGTGCTGTGCCGACCACGAGAATTCACATAGATCACCCTTTGGAGAATGTTATAGGTGATGTGTCCTCCGGTGTACAAACCAGAAGTAGCTTGAATGAGCACACCTGTGTTTATACGAGCATTAAGGAAATAGGTATAATGAACGAATGTTTGTACTCATGCTTTATTAGCCAGATTGAACCGAAAAATTATCAAATGGCTCTTAAGGACAGCTCGTGGGTCGATGCCATGCAAGAAGAGTTGGCTCAATTTAAGAAGATGGAAGTTTGGACTTTGGTTGAAAAACCAAGGAATGTGCATGCAATAGGCACAAAATGGGTGTTCAAGTGCAAGAGAGATGAAAAGGGGATTATTATAAGAAACAAGGTGAGGCTGGTCGTTAAAGGATTTAATCAGCAAGAGGGGATAGATTATAATGAAGTGTTCGCTCCGGTGGCCAGGTTGGAGGCGATAAGATTGTTTTTGGCGTTTGCCGCTTTTAAGAAGATGAAAGTGTTTCAGTTGGACGTGAAGAGTGCGTTCCTCAATAGGAAAGTTGATGAGGTTGTGTATGTTGAGCAACCTCCGGGTTTTCCTGACCCAGACTTTCCTGATCATGTGTACAAGTTGAGCAAGGCGCTGTATGGATTACACCAGGCACCTCGTGCTTGGTATTCAACGTTATCGGACTACTTGCTAGAGAATGGTTTTGA
Source organism: Bidens hawaiensis (assembly GCF_021521415.1). NCBI lineage: Eukaryota > Viridiplantae > Streptophyta > Magnoliopsida > Asterales > Asteraceae > Bidens > Bidens hawaiensis. Next base: position 489,478 of record NW_027491728.1, on the reverse strand, counting down.
AAGGGGTTTGATTGACAGCACACTGTTTGTGAAGAGAGAAGGAAGTGACTTCCTACTAGTTCAAGTCTACGTGGATGACATCATATTTGCTGCATCAAGAGTCTCCATGTGTCAGGATTTTGAGGCCGTTATGAAGAAAAGATTTGAGATGAGTGCTATGGGTGAACTAACGTTCTTTTTAGGATTGCAGGTTGATCAAAAGAAGGATGGGATGTTCATTCATCAAACAAAATATGTTCATGATGTCCTCAAGCGCTTCAAGATGGAGGACTCTTCTCCATTTGACACTCCAATTTGCGTCAACCACAAGTTGGGAGCTGAAATAGACGGTGACGCAGATGTGGACCCAACTCAGTATCGGGCTATAATAGGTTCTTTGATGTATTTAACTGCTTCGAGGCCTGATATAATGTTTGATGTTTGTCTTTGTGCTCGTTTTCAGGCAAACCCAAAGGAATCTCACATGAAGGGTGTGAAGAGGATTTTGCGGTATCTCAAAGGCAAGCCGAAGCTAGGGTTGTGGTACCCAAAGGGAGGAGACGTGGAACTGGTTGCTTATACGGATTCTGATTACGGAGGGTGCAATCAGAGTCGGAAGTCGACAACAGGAGGATGTCAGTTTCTCGGTGGAAGATTAGTTTCCTGGCAGTGCAAGAAACAGACATCAGTTGCAATCTCTACGTGCGAAGCTGAATATATGGCAGCATCCAACTGCTGCTCTCAGGTTTTGTGGATTCAGCAACAATTGCGCGACTATGGTCTGAATTTTTTACTCACTCCTATTTTAATTGATAACACTGCTGCCATCTCAGTAATTAACAATCCCGTGAAACATAGTAAAACTAAACATATTGACATTCGTCATCATTTCATACGGGATTGTGCTGAGAAGAAACTGATTAAGGTCGAAAAGGTCGATACGCTAGAAAATTTCGCTGATTTATTTACAAAAGCGTTTGATAAATCCAGATTTCAAAACTTAATTGAGCTAAACGGGATGATCAATCCCGAGTAACCATTTTTTTCTGTGTGTTTATTAAAAAAATAAATAAATAAAAAAATAAAAAAATAAAAAAACGTTACCATTGCTTAAAATTAGTCGGTTACCTCAGTTTGATGGACATATCCTCGGATATGTTTTGGTCCTCGTTTCTACTTGTAGAGAATGAGGGTCGTCGTTAACCAGATGACTGAAAGTGACCGGGGCGGTTATGATGTGTTTTCTTTCTGTCGCTGAAAATTAGTCGGTCATACTTAGTTAGAAGGACACATACTTGTATGTGGTCGGTCCAGTTGATCCATTGGATCTTCAGGATTTCCGTTTACCTGAAGACTTTGACGTGATCGGTGTGATATAAGTCAAATTTTTTTTGTGCGAAATGAAATTACTTTTCAAGTCTGTTACTTCGTAAGAAGTTAGTTAGCTATGTTAAACGAAAATTGATCCAACCATGGAAAATGATAGATATACTAACTTTGTGTGCTTAACTAGTGAAGTTATTAGGCTTAAAAGGCTTTAGGACAATCATTGTATGTCATGGTAACTTTTTATGGTGCGTAAAAGTAGATGTGATACAAATTAAATTTTACTTGATTTTATGTGGAAACTCCTTAAGAGTTTTGCGTGTCTTCATTTATATCTTTCCGAATGATAGGCAGAAAAGTGATTACCCAGTCATACACGAGCCCGTAAGTGTCTGATTCCCGTGAAGAAGGCGTTTCAAGACACTGCAGTGATCCAGATTCGGGACTTGCAGTTGTTTATTACTCTAAGGTCTATAAGTTGTTTGTAAAAAAAAAAAAAAAAAAAAAAAAAAAAAAAAAAAAAAAAAATTAGTACTTATGAAGTTATTGTAACATTCGAGAGTTAAAGATATCGAGACTTCTCAATCATGGAGCAAGAATGAGTACGGGAAGCAGACATAGAATACTTACAAGTTAATCAGACACTATGGGTCGAAGTCAATTCGGGGTGACTTGGGGAAAGCCAAATACGCTTTGATGATAGATAGGAGGCATCAATATCTCTGAGTTGTTGCCCACTTAAATTTTAAGGATTAATTGAACCTAACTCGTATCACAGAAACGATGAAAACCATCTTAAGTATATTACCTGCTTACAACCTGTCTCTATATGTCATAATACAGCTAAACACGAATCTATGTGACAGTCACGTAGTTAGTATGATTCCTGTTCGGATCTTTTCTAAAACGTAGCAGTCCCTATCGAGACTGAAATTTGATCCCTTATACTTTAAATTTATTACGTTTTTGTACTTAGATAGCTTTATGATTTTTTAACTAGTTACATAGAATTGATCATGTTATTTATTACTTAAAGGACAATTTTTAACTTAATTGACAACTGTTAAAATTTTAAGGGTTAAATTTTGAAATTTTAGGTGATGTTGTTGAACAGGCGAAGTTGTGAATAACTTCGCCTAGGCGAAGTTATCCGTAACTTCGCCTGTATAACTCCGCCTCTATATAAAGGATTTTAAGGGTCAAACTGTTCATCAGATTTTCAAGCGAACTTATTAGAAATTTCCGGCGAACATATATCGTTTCCGGCGAACTTGTTTCGTTTCCGATTTCGATCCTATTTCTCAGTTTCGTTCATAAATTCAAGGTGTGTGTTATCGATTAACCGTATATCCATCGACAGTGATGCTTTTCATAGGTCGGTTTGAACGGTTTCGTGACCTCGGTCCGGTGACCTTTCAAAACCGAGATTTACAAGCTTGTATTACGTGTTCATGGACAAACTGTTCGTCCACATAACCTTAATACCAAGTGTTTTTGAGTTCTTCATCGTCAAACCTTTGCCGAAACATCGGATTCTGACTGTTAGAATCTTAACAGTCGCCGATTCAGTTCAGGCGAAGTTAGGGTTTCGGCGAAGTTATCCTCAACTTCGCCTGACGATTAATTTCGCCTGAGGCGAAGTTATCCGCAACTTCGCCTAAGGCTTAATTTCGCCTAACCCTTATCTTCGCCTGAGGCGATGTTGTGAAGAGGCGAAGTTATCACTAACTTCGCCCAAAACATTTTACTTAAAATTAATTAGACGAACTTAAAGATGAAGCGAAGTTGTTCCCAACTTCGCCTCACCTTTAGCTTCGCCTATACAGGTTTGATCACAACTTCGCTCCTGGTAATCAAGCGAACTTGTGTACAACTTAATCGTTTATCTGACTTGGTTCGTTTATTGCAGATATGGCTGCGGTTGGAGGTGCAGGTGATGACGGTGATGATCAAAGACAATTCTTTCCAGCCCATAACCAGTTCATAACACTTGACCCAGATGCAAAGGGCGTGGAGGACTATAGGGAGATAATTACTTTTCTCCTTCGCTCAAGGATTTATCATGCAATAACAACTACCCTGCCTATTTCGCTACCGAACATTGAAGACTTTTGGCAGAAGGTAGAGTATGATTGCCGGGTTGAGCCCCCGGTTATGCGAGCCACCGTTAACGGTCAATTTGTTCAGTTTTCCTCTGAACATATTCGGGTGGCGTTGCAGTTTGGTGAAGAGACGAGGGATGACCCAACGGAGTTTGTTGCGCCATTCCGTGATGGGGCGTTCCACAGGATGGGGTATTCTGGTCTCTTAGGAGACACTCAACGGAGGAAGGGGTTCCTCTTAGATCAGTGGCGCTTCCTTATGCACGTCATGATCATATGTATGTCATGACGGAAGGCAGGCACTGATGGCATGGGTGCGACAATGCAGTCTGCTATGACTGCATTGACTTATAATAAAAGATATTCGTTCAGCCAGATGATCTTTTATGAGATCGATAGGCAACGAAGGGCTGTGGCGCGTGAGCGGTTTACAATGTATCCTCGATTCTTACAGATGATTTTCAATCATGTGGCTCCGACGCTGCCTCAACGACGCCCTATTCGATACGTGGAAAGTGTGACAAAACGTATCTTTGCACAGTGTCGCACTTCCAGCGCACGAAGCAAGCCTGAGCTGCGTCCCAGGCATACTCCGCTCTTTGGGTATCTTATAAACCCGGAGTATGTGCCTGCGGCTGGGGACGAGTTCAGAGACCCAATACCACAACAGGCGGCAGCACCCCAGGCTGTATCAGCTGCGCCTGCTGTATCTGCTGCTGTGTCAGCTGCTGAGATTGATCTTGATGCCATGTTGGGAGGCCACGGAATGTTTGATATGGACCGAGTTGATCCTCAAGAGAATATTCAAGTCTCGGGTCCACAGGCTGATTTTGATGATGTAATGGAAGAGGCTAGACAGATGATGGTAACGCATGAGAGAACGGTTGGGAAACAGAAGAGAATTGTTGACGATGACGACGAGGAAGATGATGAAGAAGAAGCTGTGCAGCTGGTAAGAAAGCGTTCACGTAGGGAAACGACAGGTATGGCTGTAGGAGCTGGAGAAACTTCACGGTTGGTACGTTTTGCTCCACCTGCCTTGTCTGGTATGTCCTTTGTTCCTACCTCTGTGCAGGTATCGAGTACAAGCGCTACGGTTGTTCTCGTAGTGGCTACATCATCGGCTGACATTCCACCGATCACAGCCGTCCAGACGTCGACTCCAGCAATTGTGTCTCTACCACCTCAAACGCGTACTCCATCGGTGGTAGTAGCACGATTTGTCGAGTCTACGGTCACCACTTCTGCAGGGTTATCGAGTACGGTACCACCTGCGGACACGCCCTCTTCAGACTCGGAACGGATAGCTTCACTAGAGCGCATTGTAGCTGAGCAGTCCAAGACTATTCAACGCCTAGTGGAAGCAAATCAACTGCAGGCATCCCTCCTGGCTGAGCACGAGAAAATAATAGATGCCTTGAAGGTGTTCTTGGCATCTCAGGGGGAGATGAGCTGTAGAGGAGATGAGTTGAGGACCAAGCGCCGAAACGATCAAGACGATGATCCCAATGCACCGGAAGGTGCAGGTGGTGAGTTGCCAAGAACTTCTATAGCTCTTGGGACTTCCACAGCTGAGGGGGAGTCTGCATCTGGTGATGATGTGGTAGATGTTGGTGATGATGTGGATGTGGTTGATGATATGATTGATGCGCTAAAAGAGATAGACGATATGTTAGAGGATGATGAGTTGATGAATGAAGATGATGTTCTGCCAATTGATGAGATTGAAAAGATTGGTGCAGAAATTGTTGTTGAGAATGTGATAGAAGAAGGAGAGATTGTTGAAGAAAATGTAGAGCATGAGATCCCTGTGGTTGAACAGTCGACTATATGTGAAGATGCTGCGGTTGACAACACTGAGTGGGAAGAACAGCCAAACTGGAAGGAAGGCTGCGCTCAGTGGTTTGTAAAGACGAAGAAGCCTGCAGTACCAACGATGTTCAAAAAGTCATATAATATAAAGGGATATGCAGAATCAAAGAAGGGAATCATATGCTGGTTGTACGATGAAGAGTTGAAACTATTTGTGATCAAACGTTACGACGGCATTCAGTACTTCAAGAAGATGTTGAGATCCCTGAAAACCTTACCGGAGTGTGAGGTGAAAGACTTAGCGAGACTGGGGCTGATAAACAGAAGTGATGATAATATGGCGAGAGTAATTGGGAAAATTGTTTGGAAGGAGGCCATTAGAGACAAAAAGTTTGAACTTCTAAAGCCTCAGAAAGGGAAGTTAGTAGAAGACAAAGATAGAGGGATGAGGGCAGACGGCAAACCATGGATGGTTATGAAGTATAAACCAGTCCGTCATTTAAAAGAAGTGCCGATGAAGGTGATGCCCAAGAACGTCTTGAAAGACTTGAAGTGGTGGTACGTGGATTGTGAAACTGCTGTAGCGGTCATGGAGGATGAAGATGAGCAAGAGATCATGAGAGTGTATGATCCTATGCACTTGGTCAATCTGTCTCAAGCCGACTTGCAGGTACTACATGCTAAGAAGATTTTCTACATTCCTGCTTGGAAAGAGGAAGCTAAGAAGTACCAGAAGTTGGTTTCTGTATGTGTTAGACAGGGAGTGCATGCTTGAAGAGATGAAGAGAGATGACGAAAGATTACAAGTCTCAAGCTTTGAAGATCAAGATATGAAGCTACTGCCAAGGGGGAGTCTGTTGGTACATAAATGTCAGTAGTTCATAGTCTAGCGTTTGTAATCGAGTCTGTTATGTAATTATGTTTTAGTTTATGATTTTGTATGTAAGCGAAGTTGTCAGTTGACAACTTCGCTTACATACAAAATCATAAACTAAAACATAATTACATAACAGTCTGTTATGTAATTATGTTTTAGTTTATGATTTTGTATGTAAGCGAAGTTGTCAGTTGACAACTTCGCTTACATACAAAATCATAAACTAAAACATAATTACATAACAGACTCGATTACAAACGCTAGACTATGAACTACTGACATTTATGTACCAACAGACTCCCCCTTGGCAGTAGCTTCATATCTTGATCTTCAAAGCTTGAGACTTGTAATCTTTCGTCATCTCTCTTCATCTCTTCAAGCATGCACTCCCTGTCTAACACATACAGAAACCAACTTCTGGTACTTCTTAGCTTCCTCTTTCCAAGCAGGAATGTAGAAAATCTTCTTAGCATGTAGTACCTGCAAGTCGGCTTGAGACAGATTGACCAAGTGCATAGGATCATACACTCTCATGATCTCTTGCTCATCTTCATCCTCCATGACCGCTACAGCAGTTTCACAATCCACGTACCACCACTTCAAGTCTTTCAAGACGTTCTTGGGCATCACCTTCATCGGCACTTCTTTTAAATGACGGACTGGTTTATACTTCATAACCATCCATGGTTTGCCGTCTGCCCTCATCCCTCTATCTTTGTCTTCTACTAACTTCCCTTTCTGAGGCTTTAGAAGTTCAAACTTTTTGTCTCTAATGGCCTCCTTCGGCGAACTTGTTGAACAAGCGAAGTTGTTGACAAGTTCGCCTAGGCGAACTTGTTCAACGAGCGAAGTTACAGACAACTTCGCCTGAGGCGAAGTTGTCGTGTATTTAAGTAACCTACGGGTTTACGTGAAAGGAGTTGGTCAGTGAGAGTTTTGTTTAATCACGTGTATTTCAGTAAGTCAGTAGACGAGAGATCGAGTCTGTAATAGACGTGTTACAGGTTATAATATATAACGTGTTCGTTTGTATCGCGTGTGATTGTCTTACGTATTCTACGCTCGTAACTACCTACGCAGGGATTCCGCACCTGCGTATATAGCGATATCCCGTGTAAGATCCGTCCGGGAACCTACAAGATGATCAATTCAACACCAGTCCATCCACAAGCAAATGGCCAAGCAGAATCAACCAACAAAATCATCATCAACAACCTGAAGAAGAAGCTTGGAACGAAGAAGGGCAAATGGGCTGAGGAACTACCCTTTGTGCTTTGGGCAGATAGGACAACTCTAAAGAATGCCACAGCACAGACGCCGTTCTCATTAGTCTTTGGAGCAAAGGCAATGATCCCCACCGAAATGGTGTATCCAACAGCCTGAACAAGCATCCGTGATCCTCAGACAAACAACGAGAATCTTGTCCAAAATCTAGATAATGTGGAAGAACTTAGAGATCAAGCAAGATTCAGGATCGCCGCCTACCAACAAAAGATAGCTGGTGCATACAACAAAAATATCAGAATCAGAAGATTTCAAGTCGGGGATTTAGTTCTCCGAAAGGCGTTCCAAAATACAACTAATCCCGCTGACGGGAATTTAGCACCCAAATGGGAATGTCCTTATTTAATTAAAGCTGAAGCAGGAAAGGGGCATATCGTTTGATGAATATGGAAAGTGACATGCTCCCAAGGGCTTGGAATGCAATTCATTTGAAAAAATATTTTTGTTGATAAGGATCCTGGATCCTAGTCAGTTATGCAGTCCATTACTTGGTAAAGTTTTACTCAATGTTTGTATTTATATACGTTATATTATATTCTTATTTTTTCAAGTATGTCAATTTACAGAAATGCCGAGTAATAGGGCCCTCAAGTGGAAAAAACGGGTTGGCCAACTCTCTCCTAAGTTTAATCGGCCTTGTCGCCAGGTTTATAAGGTTTTCACCCTATCTCCCGAATTAGGGTTCCACACCCTCGCCTGGAGCCCACAATTATCCGGGTATGATTGGAGGCTGTGGGACCAATGCACTATACGTGCCTGAAAATTTCATGGCTAAAAATTATATCTTGGATCCTACAAATCAGATAGTAGACGTACCATATACACAAGTTAAGGTCAACGCCGAGTTAGGCTCGTCATCGCGTACAATTGGGCCAACGCCATGGATCGGCTCGTCGATCGTATTTATTGAGCTTGTCCCCACGTTATATTAGGCTTGTCCCCATATTTTGTTGGGCTTGTCCCCACGTTTTATTGGGCATGTCCCAACGTTTTGTTGGGGTTGTCCCCAAGATAGTTGGGTTTAAATCAAGCTTTCTAACTATTATATTCTCTTTTGATGATTTATTTTAACAGGTAAATATCTTAAAGGGAAAAGTTCTAAGGATAGAGAATCCTCTATCGTAGTGACACAAATTATAAAGAAGAAATCTAAAGAGTTATATTATTAAAGGAAATAGTTGATCCGGGTTTCAGCAGCAAAACGTGGACCATCCACCCAGATCAAGCTACGTTAGAGTTATAACATGTTCATGCAGATATTTAAAAGACAAAGGCGGTTAAGGTTTCATCCCTATAAAGCTAAGGATCCCTCCACCCTAACCACCTTTGATAATTGTCTTATGGATCATTGATCCTGAGGATTACAACTACTATTGTCCACATAAAACCACCAACAAAAAACCATTAAAACTTCATAAAAAATGGGCTCTGGCCTTGTCTTTATATCCTTCATCGCCCATTGTCGACACCTACTACTTTGCTTCACCTCCGTCGCCATCACCAGCAGCCTTGATCTCCGGAGCATCCTCTTTTGTCCCACCCATCCCAGCATCCTCATCTCTCTTGTCGCCTCCAGAATCCTCACCTTTATCACCAAACCCAGCCAATGTCTTCTTCCACAAAGACACATTCCAATTGGACCTATCAAAGGTTGTGTCTTCAGCCTCCTCTACAATCTTAATCCTGGCTATTAACACCGCTTTGCTAGCCCACACCTTGGCTTGCTCGGTGACCTCAACCACTTGCTCCTGTGCTCGAATGTCAGCAAGAGCCAATTTATCCTCCAAGGCACCCTTCTCGGTCTGAAGCTCCATGATCAGTTTATCTTTGAGAGATATCCCGGTGTGGTACTTGGCTAGCACCTGTGTTGGCCACATTTCATCATACAGAGCCTTGAAATTGGCTACAGCCTGCAAGAAGTTTATAAGTTAGAGATACAACCAACATGTTTATAACTGTGGAAAAATAATCCTTACTTCTGAAAGATGATCAAACACGTGTTGGGCACTCTAGACCTCCACATAAGGATCTCTCTTTCTCTTCATGCTGGCCTTGTAACGAGTAGTCATGGTCTTTGGAGACACGAGGCTAGAGCTTTTCATCGGTTTCTTCTCAGATGAACGAGATGAGATAAGGCCGTCAACATCTTCTAGCTGGAATTGACCTAGCAAACTATTGGAAAGCTTGGACGATGACTTATGTGCACCTGCCAGAAAAATGATAAGTTCTTTATAAACTATTGTTTTTCCTTATTTACTGAATTTATGATTGAGGAATAAATTCTAACTTACTGGACATTGTTCTAAGGAACTTGCAGTCTCTTCGTGTGAATGACTTACCTCTTCAGCAACAGTCTTGAAGGTCCTATCAAAAGGATCCACAGACAAAAACACTTTTGCCTTCTCAACGCCGTCTGGGTCAACTGCAAGATCTAAAAAGTTGGATACTGCACAAGAAACAACAAACCTACAGTCAGCGAATCAATAATATCAGGATCATATGTCCTCTGGATCCATTATATTATCCTTAAGGATCCACCTGGATGGTAGCTGATTCCCGTTTGGGATGGAGTCTCTCTAAACAAAGAAGAACTGATTTTTACAGCTTTAGTCATTGTGTGTGGTTTTGTTGATCGGAAGAGGTTGAAAGGGTTTATTCATAAACACAATTCAGCTAGAGCCATGGGTGACTAAGGTATACAGATAAGATAGGGCTGAGATGTTGAAATTAAGGCCCTTTTTTCAACCAATCTATTGACGGTGTGCAGAGTTCTACATATCATCGGCATGGCCTGAATATAGCTCATGCCGGTAAATGATAAGAGGGTTTTTGTCAAGTCAGGGAAAGGATAAGAGAAACCGAGTAGGAAAGGGAGTGCTGGAAAAAAAACCCAGTCACTGGACATACAATCACTTCTAACCTGAGGGTCATAGGGCCTGAAAACGGTTCCCTCGGGAAAGCAAGTGGAAATATTCTCGATCTCCTCATCAGTGAATTTACAGATTTCGGATGCAGGGTCTGTGAGAAGATCTTGAGACCTAATTTCGGGAACTACTTCCCTAGGGTTCGAATAATAGGTGGCTTTCAAGTTTTTCTTCGGCATGATTGAAGATGTTGGAAAAAAGAAAAATAATGAAGGAAAGACTTGAGAGAAGAATGTTGAATACCTGAGGATTATGGTCGCCGGAATGTGAATTTGAATATGATAAAGGAGAAGTTACAAGGATTGAAGACCTATTTATTAGGGATAATGATGCAATGGCAGGCGACGATCACATCACGTTTTTAAGAACGGTTCCATTCAAAAATGCCTCAAGATAAACATGACAATTGTTCCCCATTCACACCTATCATGTTTGGGGGCAACTGTTAGGACAAGGATCTTTGATCCTTGAAGATCAATCATTATGGGCAACTGTTACCGGGACTAAGGATCCTCAGTGGTTTAAGGATCCTTAACGGTCGACTTCAGTTATATTTTTATCTATTTGTGTAGGTTTAACACGTGCTTACTGGAATCCCTATTCTTGTGGATGAGATATTGTACCTAGTCTTCTCTTCTAGTCCAAGCTCTTAAACGGTCAAGTTGAAGAAGTATAAGGAACGTGACCGAGTTTATAGCTTAGTTAGTTACTAGCCATTATATTTACTTGTATTTATAGAACGAAATATAGCTTATTAACACACACAATAACCAAGCACTTAGAACTCTTAGCAGAAACACTTGTACTCACGATCAGCTATAATTCCACCATTTGAAATCTTTTCAAGTTCAATATAATCGGTAGTGATAGTTTTCATTGTCTGAGGTTTTTATGCCGGCGAGATACTAGTTACCAAGGGCTTTTCCTCGTATAAATCTTCTTGTTCATTGTCTATAATTGTTACTTTGACCATATTTGTTCATTCAAGCACCGATCCTCACATACGAATTTGGTTCATTGATCCTTAGACCGATTTTTAACCAAAACAAACCGTACACTTTCTCATTCGTCACACATTCGTTAACCTTACTCAGTCACATTCTCTATACATTCGTGTATTCTCATTCACTATAAAAGTGTACATTCTTGATCATTGGGCATAATTCTTATCATTTCCAAGTTTAGTCCCTTGACTATTCTATCTTGTGAAATCACGGGTTCTCAAAATCAAGCCTCATATTATGCTTTAGCTTCACAGATTGCCTTGATGCAGCAGATGTTATCAATGGAAAATGAGATTGGGTGGCACAATAAATGTTCGAAACTACTGAAATTATCTAAATTCTCACGTTCGGAACCAAGGTTTCGTGCTCATCTTGGAACTGTACATCCGAGTAGTGTGAGATATCTAGATGTTATGTATAAGGCACCACTTGAGGGGAGTGATTCTTTAAGCTGGACTGAAAAGGCTCATCATATTTATGAAGCTCGTGAGACCATGGAAGCTGAGAGTGAGACCAGAGCACATCTTTCATCAATACAGCCATATCAAGACTAGTGTTTCTTTATTTGCTTCTTTGAAAATCCAAAGTCTAGGGAACACTCTCGAGAGCAAGAAGAGTCTTGTGAAATTTCAATTTAGAAATTTTACTCTGTTGAAGAATGAAATTGTAGAAGAAATGCTCAGTCGATTCTTTCATCTTGTAGCAGAAATGTCAGCTGTTAACCTGGAACCAACTGAGGTGGACAAGATTGATACTTCAAAAAATGCATTACCACCTTCTTACTCAACATTCTTACTTGTGCTGAAAGAGAATGGTTTTTTTCGTAATGATCAACTCACTTCTGAACAATTTATCAACAAGTTAGAAGAAAGAGTGTATGACTTAAAATGTCAAAACTCATTAAAGGATAATCAAAATCCTACTCTCTATGGTGGGTCATTGCCTACAAACAACACTTCAAGTTTAGTCCCGATCACTGCTTTCTTCGCACAGACAACTCAAGAAGAATCTCCTAATGGTAATGCCTCGCTTAATGTATATTTCATCGCGTCAGGTGCCAACTCAGGTTCAGGTGCAAGTTCCCCCAAGCTCTCCGACTAATGTTAATTTGAAAGAAGAGGAGCAGCAGTTCGCATTTTTAAGCGTGTTTATGTCATCTTACGAAAAACTTGTTGGGAGTAAGATTGCGACTAGTGAACTCACTGATGAGGATTATGACCAGATCGACCCTGATGATCTAGAGCTAATGGATCTGAAGTGGAACATGCCGATGATAATCCGTAAGGTAAAACGGTTCATGCAACGAATTGTAAAAGATTTATCGACTCTAAACAAAAGAGTTAGGTTTGATAAATTACAAGTCAAATGCTACAACTATGGAGACTTTGGTCATTTTGCCAAAGAATGTGATAAGCCGAGGAAAGAATACACGGGTCCTCGTAATGCTGAGAGATCTTAAGGAAAAAGTTCATCTGGAACTGACAAAAAGAAATCATCAAAAGGGGATCAGAATAAGACTGCTAACTCACAAGCTCTTGTTGTAAATGATGGATTGGATTGGTCTCAACGATTACTGGTGAATCAAACAAACCTTGCTATGGTAGAATCGGTAGAGCATTTTGAAGATGCGAGGGGTGATAACTTATCAGATGGGAGTGATAATTCTGATTCAAAAACTGATTCTGATCATTCGTCACCTGAGCAAACTGAGTATTTTTCCTGCATGACAAAGATTGAAGAGGTATGTACTAAATCTTCACTTAATTTATCTTTGAATGAATCACAAGAGACAGTAACTACCCAAGTTGTTACTGAGTGTATTGGTTGTGGTTAACTCAAAGTTAAACTTGAGTCTGCTTTACAACAAAACACTATACTTGTTGGGACCAGGATTCTTGATCCTTGTGGATAACCTATTAAAGGCAAACGTTTCCAGAAATAAAGATCCTTTATGGTTAAAGGATCCTCAACAGTTAATGCCTAGTTGAAGACATGCTCAAAGCATTGAAGATTGTAGATGTTGGAAGGAGTTACAACTCATTTATAACAAAGATATACAAGTCATAACCGCTCCAAGATTCCCGCCAGGAAAATTAATGCTCTTTATGGCTAGTTATTATTTAATCATCCTTCTTGTAACTATATATATAAGCTGATTATATCACATAACACACAACATAGCATACCTAGAATCATACTTGCAAACACTTTGTACTGACGATCAGCTCTAATTCCACCTCTTGTAATCTATTTAAGTTTAATATAATCGGTAGTGATAGTTTTCACTTCCCGAAGTTTTTATGCCGGCGGGATACTAGTTACCAAGGGATTTTCCTCATATAAATCTCGGTGTTCATCTTTTGAAATAGTCACTTTGATCATATTTGTCATACAAGCATCAATCCTCACATACGAATTTGGTTACTTGATTCTTAGACCGATTTTTGACCAAAACAATTTGGTGCCCACCGTGGAGCATTGGTGCTTTAATCCAAAAACATTCTTACCTACACTCAAAGTTATCACTAAATGGCCTCTCAAGGAAAAACTGTTTCTATAACCACTGCTTCAAGTGTTTCGGCTCAAGTATATTTGCCACCACTAACTATCTCTACGAAGCCACAAAAGCCCATAACTGTTGCTCAGAAGAAGGAGACTGTCGTTTTCTCTAGATCAAAATCCACTATTGTCTCCCAGACGGTAAATGCTAACAATGATGTTTCTATTTTATGTGCTCAGATGAAAAACTATATGGAGCAGCAGAACAAGACCAACCAGAGGATCCTCCATGAGATTGAGGAAATCAAGAGAACTAGGAAGACTACTATGGAAGCAAGTCCCATCATCCCGAAAATACTTGACTTCAGCACTCTAGATTTTCCTGGTCAAAGGTGCCCAACATCCTCTAATCCTCAACAGGGATCCTCAGATTTCTTCCAGAAAGGATACTCTTCCCAGTATTCGTAAGGATCATCAATCCTTCAACAAGGATCCTCAAGTCAGCACTTAACATCCTCCAGCCACCATTTTTAAGGATCCTTATCCTTTCAATCTGGACCCTCAGATTTCCATCAAAGACCCTCTACTCACCAGCCTCAAGGATCCTCTGTCTATCAACCAGGATCCTTGGGCTTCCAGACAGAATCCAACGTCCAACAGCATCCAGAATCCTACTATCTTTGTGGGAAAGAACCTTTGAAGGAACCACGATCAAGGCCACTTGATGTCCACGAAGGGGACTTCATACCCATGCAAGCCACTGCTCCTACTGGACCAACTCTTGACACTGAAACAATGCACCCTGGACACAGCTATGGGGGGGAGATCTTTTGATCACACAAGAGGTAACACTTACAATAATTTATCTTTGGCACTAATCATGGTGGTATGCAGGATACAGTAATCAATCAAACTATAGCCCGTGAGTTACAGAAGCTCAAGGATATGATATCCATTGTACCATCAGTTATCAAACCTATCTCTAAGTTATCAGTATGAAGCCATAACATATCCAGATTCGCTCCACCAATTTGTGATGCTGAGATACCAAAGTGCTTCACCGCCCCTAGTATGAAGTTATATGATGGATTCGCGGATCCTGAGGAACATGTAGCCTTTTACGTGAGAGGATGGAAATCAACCCATTCCTAGAAAGGCTGAAAGAGGCTTACTTATGCAAAGGCTTCGGCTCAACACTCACTGGATCTGCTCTCAAATGGCTGCTAAGTCTTCCTCCTTATTTAATTACTTCTTTCTCTCATTTAATCAATTTGTTTAATAATCAATTTTCATGCAGTATATCCTTTGAAAAATTAACTAGTGATTTATATAGAATTGTCCAACCTCGTGGGGAACCCCTTAGACAGTTCCTTATTAGTTTTGGAAGAGAGACCTTGGAAATTCCAAATCTGGATGTCCCAACAGCTGTTGAGGCATTCAAAATTGGATTACAAAAGGACTCTCCATTTTACCAAGATCTTGTTATAACCCCTTGAAGGAACTTAGATGAAGTCTGAAATAGAGCTTTAAAGTTCATCAGGTTAGAGGAGGATCAAAGAATACAAGATCAACTGAATACTCTGGCAATGAGTGAAATTCAAGATAAGAAACAAGGATCCTACTTCAGGAATAACGGCTCCAAACCGTACTCCAAACTAAATCGCCAAAAGATCAACGCTGTAGAAGATGAAGAGGATGATGAAGATTGCCCAAGGATATCTAATTACTACTTCTCTATAGATATGGGAGGAGTAATTCTTGCTGTTAGGAGCTTGGGTGATAAAGCGGGATGGCTGAGGAAGAATGAGAAAGCGCCTCCTCTCAAAGACAAATCCAAATGGTGCGCTTTCCACGAAGACTTCGGCCACATGACAGAAGACTGTATTACCTTGAGAAGGGAGATCAGCTACCTGCTCAGCGAAGGCTACCTCAAGGAGCTGTTCGGAAAAAAGAAGTCAAGGACCCAGGATCCTAAGCCAGTCCCAGAAAAGGCTGCTCCACCTCTTCCGACGCTCAAGTTATCAATGTAATTTTTGGAGGTTCTGAAATATGCGGGACTTCGTATTCTACTACGAAAAAGCATGCCACAGAAAGCAAATTGGAGAATGGTGAAAGGCCGATCAGGACTTCTACAACAGTCGAGTAGAAAGTCATCTCTTTTGATGATGATGATCAGGTCACCGTCCAGGATCTCATCACAATGGTTTAGCCATTACTCTGTTTATTTCTAACCATTATGTTCGCATGATCCTCGTTGATGGCGTGTCACACCCCGACTAGCACAATGCGGAAGCGTAAAACGAGAATGTAACAGACACCTCTGGTATCAACCACATTGTTTATATAGAAACATTACAAACTAATTTACAATATACTACATTACATTATTCTATCATTGTTTTACAATCTAGGTGATACAAACAAAACTAGTTCGTTAAACTATATGATCTTACTACTAATACCCTTGCTTCTATTCACATAGCATCAACCACACCTTGAACACATAGCAGATCACCAAGTTATTCCAATTTAGGTACACCTGAAAATCAGTTTAAAATGGGTCAACTACTAGAGTTAGTGAGTTTCACGAGTTTCAAGAAAACAGTTATGAATATTCATAAGTTAACATTTGTAATAATGATATAAGTATGTATGTATGTAAATGATGTAATTATGCTAAGCTACAGTGAAGCCTTGTCTGTTTGTGCTGCGTGAATCCATTTCCCACGCCCAATCAACAACTGTGGCCCCCTTTTCGCCCACAATATGCCCCAAGTAGTTATGTTTAACACTACATAGCGTGTTTGTGTATTTACTGTCATGTGCAAATGGGGTAAAGTCTCAGCAACACACGCCGGCTCCGTTTGGGTTTGTCAAACCAATAGTACTATTCACAAGGCACCGGCTTGAAGTTAATCACTGTGTTAGTGGGGACTTTCATGTGTTAACACTTAGATAATTTACATCAATACATGTTTCAGGTATGTATATGTAATCAAACATGCTTTTCACCCTAAAAGTTTCGTAAAACTGTTTAAAGAGAGGGGTCATGAAACTCACTGTTTAGTAGATAATCAGCATTGTATCAGCTCGCGGTTTGTTCGATTTGTTATCACTAGTTCCTATAATAATATTAATATTTTAATATTATTATATTCTTAATACTAAACTGGGCTGTATATCTAATCTGGGTATAGCTGTAACGCCCAGAAAGTGTCAATAGGCTTAGCTTGTGATGTTGTTCCATGTCTAATATTTAAAACCGAACTTGGCTCAGTTTCCCCGTTTTCCCAGTTGGGCTAAGTTGTTCCTTTATGAGTTCATAAAACCGTTATGTGAAAGTAAGCTTGGGTAAATGTGTTGGTGAATAAAATGATTAAGTTATAAAGAAAGAGCACACATCGGGGCTCCGGATTCGTTACGGGCCCGTTTCCTTTTATTCAGTTTGATTTAAGGAGAAACATGCACAATCTATCCAGATTGTCCAGGCTTCTCATAAAAAATTTTGATCACTCTTGGTGTTCTGGTATTCCCGCAGGTTCGTTAATCACGAACTTGCCGGTTTTTATCAGAATTGAGTTTGTTTAATTTTCAAATTAGCATAATTAATTAACCCTTAATCATTAAATTATGAAAATTTAGTCAATTATCTAATAAAATATGTTGATTTTAATAAAAATATTTCTGGAATTAATTATTGATTTATTAATTTATAAAAATTCAATTTACATGTTATATTTAGCTTGAAAATCGTCTGTTTATCCCAAAATATTTTCAAAAATTTCACAAAAATTCTTGGATGTTCAAATTATATCCTAAAATCATCTGTATCAATTCCAGAATGTAACAACCTTGTTCAATATTCTTTTCGGGCCAAATTCGGCTATAAAAATTCAATTAAACGTGAATGTACAAAACCGACTTAGTCCTTTAAAAATGCTCCCAAATTTCATATGTGATCAAAATATAACAAACCTGAACACCCCAAAGATTTTCATAATTTTTCAAGCAGTTTAACTATTTTTCCCAATTAAACGTCCCAATTTGGTAATAAATTCACCAAATATTCTCGGATGGTCGAAAAATTACCAAATTTGAAAAGGGACTCAATGTCATGGTCCTTGATGTTCCTGAAAAATTTCAAGACCTGAACATATGTACATCACAACCTTAACCTAAATAGCCCGTAAACAAGTCTTACGGTATTACCTTAGCGGGTCGCCTTTCTTATCAAGGTCTCAAGCTCTTATGCTTCAATACAGGCTAGATTCAAGTCATATATCACAAACCAAGCAAATTTTCATCAACATAACAGCCCTTGACTCAGGGTTTTGGCTAGGGTGTAAAAACTAATTTTTGAACCGTAAAAATGCCGTTTAAACCCTCTAATCCATGTTTGTGGCCAAAAAACTATCAAACCAGGTTCCTTACCATGTGTACAATCAAAACATGTTTATGGACCATTTTTAGGGTTTTCACATGGTTAGGAATGATTGTTGGCATTTAAATCATGTTTATATGATATTAAACTTAATCAAATCAAGTTAAAAATAAGGTAATTAATGAAATTTACCTAGGGCTTTTGTAAACTTGTTGAAGAAGATGAGTTTTTTTCCAGAAGTTGTTCACAAGTTTTCATGACAAAATTTCTCATAACTTAATATATATAAAAAAAAGGTTCTTATGGGGGGGGCAAAATTGCGGTCGGACCCTTCTTGGGCTCCCCTTGGGTCCATTTTGGCCCAACAATATGATTTTTCAAGCCCAAACACGAAATCCCAATTGTAAATTTACATCAGGTTCAGTTTTTGGCGCGAAAAATAAATCGGGTGCGTCAAACAGCGCGAAAACTAGCGTTTTTCGGCTAGTTTTGTGTAAATTTATAGAAACATACTAAACGTTTGTAAAAATCAAAAATATTTTCATGGATTGCTTAAAACATTTTAAATAAGTGTTTGGTAAGTCTTTTTCGGCTTAACGGTTGATACAATGCTTGGTTTGTAACTATCTTTCGCGTTTATATCTATAGCGGGTAGTTAAACAAGCATATTTTCGTTTACTTGTTTGCTATCGAACTAATGCCATGATACTAATATATTAGCTTATTTAAACGTATATCCCATATAGATGTCCCCTCGAGATATCTAGGTCATAACCAGAGCCGTTCGATTAATTGTTTTATCGTTACATAGTAAGCGTTTAATCGTTAAATCAGTAACTACGTACTGAGGTATACCTGGTTTTGGCTCAACTGTCACATTCTCCCCCCGTTAGAAAATTTCGTCCACGAAATTAGATTATTCCACTTTGTCTTTATTTGGAAACAAGTGCGGGTATTTCTTTTTAAATTCAGATTTTCGCTCCCACGTGAATTTGGGTCCCCGTCCTGAATTCCACCGAACTTTTACTAGAGAAATTTTGTTGTGTCTCAATTGTTTTATTTTCCCTTCCAATATTTCCACCTTTCCAAAATTTCCCCGTCCTGAATTCAACTGAACGTTTTACTGGCACGATTTCGGTTTCGTCGGTAAGGCACTTTATCTGGTTCGAAACGTGAAAGACATCGTGAATCGAACTTACGACGCTTCGTGTGGTGCCGCTTGAATGCTACTGTGATAGCTATTATTGTATGAAAATTCAACCAGTGGAAGATGTTGATCCCAGTTCCCACCAAAGTCTAGTACACAAGCGCAAAGTAAATCTTCTAAGGTTTGAATGGTACGTTCGGATTGACCGTCGGTTTGGGGATGGTAGGTGGTGCTTAGGTCAATTCGGGTTCCCGAGGCTTCTTTTACAACTTGCCAGAAACGAGAGATAAAATGGCTATCACGATCAGAGATGATTGAAACGGGTACACCGTGTCGGGATACGATTTCATAATGTAAATGTGAGAAAGTCTTTCAGTTGTATAAGTGGTACGGATTAGAAGGAAGTGTGCGGATTTGGTTAGTCGATCAACTATTACCCATATTGCATCGTTTCCTCGAGAGGTTTTGGGAATGTGTGTCACAAAATCCATGGTAATTTGTTCCCATTTCCATTGCGGTATTTCTGGTTGGTGCAACATTCCCGAAGGTTTTTGATATTCATCCTTAACCCTTGCACAAGTTACACATTTACCGACATGCGTAGCTATATCCTTCTTCATACCGGGCCACCAATAATACTCCTTCAAGTCCTTGTACACCTTATCTGTCCCTGGGTGAATGGAATATTTGGATTTATGGGCTTTTTCCATGATCAAGTCCCGTAAATTGTTAATAGTAGGAATCCAAACTCGACTTTTGTAGTATAAAATTTCGTCAGTTCTTTCTTCAAAATTTTGTTCGGTCCCGTGTAAGTCTTCATTTTTCAAGTGATCTACTTTTAAAGCTTCGTTTTGGGCAAAGCGGATTTGTTTAGTAAGGCTAGTTTGGACGACCATTCCAAGTGCTGGGACCCGTAGTGGTTTGATTCTGTCTTTTCTACTTAAGGCATCTGCTACTATATTAGCCTTGCCCGGATGGTATCAGATCTCACAGTCATAATCGTTCAGCAGCTCTACCCATCTCCTCTGCCTCATGTTTAGTTCTTTCAGGTCGAAAATATGCTGTAGGCTCTTGTGGTCAGTGTATACTGTACATTTGGTGCCATATAAGTAGTGCCTCTAGATCTTAAGTGCAAAGATAATCGCGCCTAGTTCCAAGTCATCGGTGGTGTAATTATTCTCATGTACCTTTAACTGTCAAGAAGCGTATGCTATGACTTTATTTCCTTGCATTAGTACGCACCCTAAACCTTTCCGCGATGCGTCACAATAAACTACCATCTCATCAGTTCCCTCTGGAAGACTTAGTATCGGGGCTTGGCATAACTTCTGCTTCAATAATTGAAAAGCCGCTTCTTGATCTTCTCCCCAATCATAGGCATGATCTTTTTGAGTTAAAAGGTTAAAGGTTGGGCTATGCTGGAAAAGTTAGCAATAAAGTGCCGGTAATACCCACATAATCCCAAAAAATGGCGGATCTCTTTCGGTGACTTTGGGGCTTGCCAATTTTTAATGGCTTCAATTTTGCTTTGGTCTACATGGATTCCATGCCGATTAACTGTTGGGTTTTAAACAAGTTTATCAAAGTCAAGTTAACCATATTTAACTAGAAAACGCAACGGAAGCTTATATCTTAATACTTGTTAAAGAACATACCATTATGTTAAAACTAAAACCCAATGAACAAGGATCAATATTACAAGAACAATATGCTCACAAAATGTAAATGTACCTCCTTATACCTTATAGGAAGATGTAGGTTGTTGAAGGGGATGATGAATGAAAGGCAAGCCTCCAAAGAAGAAAACCTCAAGAGAGTGATACCCCAAGCCTTTTGCAACAACACCAAGTTATTTGCTAGGATTCTTGAACACCAAAACAAGCTCACCAAGCTCTCCCAAAATGCCAAGGTTGGCCGTGAGTTTTAGGAGAGGGAAGGAGAGAGTTTTTGATTCAAAACTTGAATTCAAAATGGAGAGAGGAGTGATACTTTGCATGTGTTGTGATTGGAGATGTATAAAGGAGATGTCAACACAAAAGGACAAAATAATAAATGGACAAACCATCCACCCACATGGGGTGGCCGGTTTTGTTATTTTTTTTTTTTTTTTTTTTTTTTTTTTTTGTTTTAACATTTAAATATCTCCATCTCTTATTTTATAAAACTCATTTTTATAAAATGCACATACATTTATGTAATTATTTAACCAATTAAATAATTAATTTATATAAACAAATTATCCAGATAATTTATTTAAATCCTCAAGTGTGTTTGTTTAGAAAACCAATTTTCTAAACACGTAGTGTTCGGTATTCATTTAAATGATCAAATCATTAAAAGAATACATTTGGTGTCGTCTAGCTTGTTATTGGGTATGACCCGACTTGGATCAAACACAGTTAGCCACATTAGTATAATTATGTGTCTCGGGCATACGTAATTCCAACAATCTCCCACTTGCACGAGATACATAGAAAATTAATGCAAGTGGTGAATACCGCCTAACAACAGTTCACCACCCCTAATGTGTTTGACGAAGTGCCATTCAATAACATCATCCCTTCAAGTCCCTTACTTGATATGATTTAGGTGAATCTATCATTATATCCCTTTGTTACTAGATGTCATGTTGAATCTAAGAGACATAGGTGATCATTCTCTTTACAATTCAACTTTATCAGGCCTTAGACATCTAAACTCTCAACACATAAGAGGAACAAATTCCGTCTTGACTGTATACGCCTCTCACTATCACTTTATACTCCACCTGAGCTCATCCTTATGTACCATCTTTTACGAATAGCGAAGGGGAGAGTCAAAGTGTAATACTTGGTGAAAATCAAGACCCAATATACATCTCAGGTCTAAGGATAATATGAAATTCTCCTTTACTCAAAATTACTAATGATCAAGTCAATCGACTCCATGTAGTAATATTGAGAGCGGGTCAGTCCAATATTTGTATCCCACAAATATCTATGAACCTTGGCAGCAAACCTATGCTCCATATTCATTCCTTATGAATATCCACCAATCCTAGTTCATAATAGTCTTGCTTCATATTTGTTCCCACAAATGTGATCGACTACGGACTTTTAGAATAAGATAACTTATTCATGGATTAAACATGCAAAATTAGAATTTAACTCAAGATTCCATAATCATATAAAAGTTAAATTACAAAAGTCTTTTAAACGTAAATACAAAATAGATCAAATCCAATTACTAGAATATCGAAGTCCTAAGCCACTCGCATGACGCTCATGTTTCGGTCTTTCTAGGAGCTTCGTGAATGGATCCGCAAGATTTTGATCAGTTCCAACTTTGCGAATACATATCTTTCCCTTTTCAACTTCATCCCTTATGTAGTTGAATCTCCGCTCTATGTGCCTTGTCTTTTGGTGTGAACGAGGTTCCTTGATTTGTGCAATCGCACCCTCGTTGTCACAAAAGATTTCTAGGGGGTCTTGAATGGAAGAGACCACCCCTAGATCAGTAATGAATTTCTTCAACCATGCAGCTTCCTGAGCTGCTAATGAAGCGGCGATGTATTCTGATTCTGTAGTGGACAATGCTACCACTTCCTGTTTTGAGCTCTTCCAAGAGACAGCTCCTCCATTAAGAGTGAACACATACCCAGACTGTGATCGAGAATCATCTCGATCAGTTTGGAAGCTCGCATCCGTGTAACCTTTTATAGCGAGTTCCTCCTCACCAGATCCATATATCAGAAACATATCCTTAGTCCTCCTAAGGTATTTCAATATGTTCTTAACAGCCATCCAATGACTGTCTCCTGGATTCTGTTGGTATCTGCTTGTCATGCTCAAAGCGCATGACACATCCGGTCTAGTACATATCATCGCATACATGATGGATCCTATAGCAGAAGCATATGGGATTTGTTTCATCATGTCTTGCTCACCCTTTGAGCTTGGACATTGAGCTGAACTCAATATGGTCCCTCTTTGAATAGGTACAAAACCTTTCTTGGAGTTTTCCATCTTGAACCTTTTCAAGATTTTATCAATGTATGTACTTTGGTTCAAACCTATCAAGCGCCTTGACCTATCCCTATAGATCTTTATTCCCAAAATATAGGCAGCTTCACCAAGATCCTTGATGGAAAATCTACTTCCAAGCCAAGCCTTAACGCTTTCCATGGTTGGAATGTCATTTCCAAATAGTAGAATGTCATCGACATACAATACTAAGAAGGTAATTATACTCCCACTAGCCTTTTTATACACACAAGCCTCATCAGCGTTCTTGATGAACCCAAAATTTTTGATTTCTTCATCAAAACGATGATTCCAAGTTCTAGATGCTTGTTTCAATCCATAGATTGATTTCTTTAACTTGCATACCTTTTTAGGATGTTTCGGATCGACAAAACCCTCAGGCTGAACCATATAGACATCTTCCTCAAGATATCCATTTAGGAAAGCGGTCTTGACATCCATTTGCCAAATTTCATAATCATAATGTGCGGCTATGGCAAATAATATCCTAATAGACTTTAGCATTGCCACAGGCGAAAAAGTTTCATCATAATCAACCCCTTGAGTTTGAGTGAAACCTTTAGCTACAAGTCTTGCTTTATAAGTATCCAAGTTTCCATGCATATCCGTTTTTCTTTTGAAAACCCACTTACTTCCAACAGCTTTGGAGTTGAGTGGTGGTTCAACCAATTCCCAAACTTGGTTGTCATACATGGATTGCATCTCAACGTTCATGGCTTCAAGCCATTTGTCACAATCATTCTTGGACATTGCATCACGGTATGTGGTTGGTTCATCCGAATCTACCACGTAGCAACCTTCTACAAAAAATCCATATTTTTCAGGTGGATTGCTAATTCTACCAGATCTGCGAACGTTTTGTGTGTTTTGATCAACCACTTGATCACTTTCAACAACCTCTTGTTGAGTGCTAGTATCAACCAATTGTGTATCATCTTGTGATTCTTGATCCTCATCAAATTTCACTGTTCTACTATTAGTTCCTTCCTCAAGGAACTTAGTTTCCAAGAACTTACCCTTTCGAGCAATAATAACATTTTGCTCACTAGGATCGTAAAAGTAATATCCTAAATCATCTTTAGGATAACCTATAAAGATACACTTAGTGGATCGGACTTCTAATTTGTTTGGGGTGTATTGCTTTACATAAGCTTCACAACCCCAAACTTTTAAGAATGATAGCGATGGAGCCTTTCCATGCCATACTTCAAAAGGTGTCTTCTCCACTTTCTTGGTTGGAGCCATATTCAATATGCGAACAGCGGAAAGTAAAGCATAGCCCCAAAATGATAGAGGTAAAGTGCTTCTAGCCATCATCGATCGAACCATATCTAATAGGGTACGATTTCTCCTTTCAGACACACCATTATGTTGTGGTGTTCCAGGTGGAGTAAGTTGTGAAATAATTCCACAACTCTTAAGATGATCTTGAAAAACACTACTTAGGTATTCACCTCCTCTATCACTACGAAGTACTTTGATTGTGGTTTTGAGTTGTCTTTCTACTTCAGCTTTGAAGTCTTTGAACATTTCAAAAGCTTCATCTTTGTGTTTCATTAAGTACACATAACCATATCGACTATAATCGTCAATAAAGGTAATGAAGTATCTTTCACCATTCCTAGTCATTGGTCTAAAAGGACCACATACATCCGAATGTATGATACCCAATAATTCTTTTGACCTTTCAAAAGTTTTATTAAAGGGTTGCTTTGTCATTTTGCCTTGTAAACAAGATTCACATACATCAAATGAATCAAACTCATTGGTTTCTAGAATACCACTCTTGCGAAGAGTTTGCATGCGATTCTTGCTTATATGTCCAAGGCGACAATGCCAAAGATAGGGATCACCCAAGTCCTTCTTGAGTTTCTTGGTGTTGACATTATACATTGAACTACTATGTGACATACCACTTTGATCTATTTCATATATACCATTCATGGGTATAGCTTTAAAATAAAATATGCCATTCATCAAAACATGAATATCATAATCAATAAACTTAAGATCAAAGCCACATTGTTTTAAAAGGGACACGGAAATAATGTTTCTCCTTAACTTAGGAGCATACAAAACATTTTTCAAAATTACTTCCAAACCACTTGGAAGCTTTAACATGTAGTCTCCTTGAGCTTGGACTTCAACTCTTGCTCCATTGCCCATAAAGAGACTAATGTCCCCTTTGTTGAGTTGCTTACTTCTTTTGAACCCCTGCAACAAATTGCAAATGTGAGTTCCACATCCGGTATCAAGTACCCATGTATTTGAAGAAATAACATTTAGTTCAACATATATAGTAAAGATAATACCTGAGGTTTGCTCCGCATCCCTCTTATCTTTTAACGCTTTGAGATAGGTCGGACAATTTCTTTTCCAATGACCTATCTCTCCACACTCAAAGCATGGATCTTGCGTCGCAACCTTTTGCTTCTTTTCCTTCGGTTTGTAGGGCGTGATGGCTTTCCTCTTTCCCTTTCCTTGGACGTGGCCCTTGCCCTTAGCAACACTTGCTTTGGGGTTGGAGTTATGTCCCCTTTTGCCTTCATTGATTGTTAGAACGGGTAAAACCCTTTTACCCATTCCCGCTTCGGCCGTTCTTAGCATTGCGTGAAGCTCACCAATGCTTTTGTCCCACCCGTTCATGTTATAGTTCATGACAAAGGTTTCAAACCTTTTGGTCAAAGAGTTGAGGATCAAATCCGTAGCCAACTCATTAGAGACGGGACAATTCAACCTACGAAGCTTTTCAATGTAGCTTTTCATCTTTAGGACATAAGATGAGACGCTTTGGGTTTCCTCCATACGACATGCATGAAACGCTCGAACCGTTTCGAAACGTTCCGCTCTAGCTTGTTGAAGGAACATTTCCTTCAATTGAGTTATCATGTCGTATGCCCCATGATGCTCGAAATCCTTTTGGATTTCGGGAATCATAGTTCCCAACATGAGGCAAGAGGCTTGCACCGAATCTTTGGTGTACTTAACCCAATCGTAATAAGCCTCCTCATCTTCCACGTTAGGCTCGTCGGGAATGGGATCGTCTAAGACATATGATATCTCTTCTTGCTTGAGAACTATTCTCAAGTTGCGATACCAATCCATAAAGTTATTATGGTTTAGACGATCCTTTTCAAGGATGGTTCTTAAGGATAGGTTACGGGTGTTATGGGTAGAGGTGTTTGCATTGTTAGCGGCCATCTACAAAATTTAACAAAGTTTTATTTTAGTATTATAAACAATTTAATTATTAATACCCTTTTATTCCAAATTTTAAAATAATAATTAAATTCTAGAATCCAACGATAAATCAAATTTTGGTTAGGTGACCTTTATCCCGTTATTTGATTTAACAAGGTAGTCAACCTTGACAATTGCAACCCTTTGCAACTTCTAGAGGTATGGGACCATTCGAAATCCTTATTTCGTGTTGGCATGTTTATCCCATCAACACCATTGGACCCCATGCTTAGGTGACCTTTATCACATGGTTTCCAATTCAAGTCGTCCTACTTGTATAAACATGTAAGATTAACATACAAGTGGTTAGGTGACCTTTATCCCACAATTATGTTAATATTACCTTAAGTATATTAGTTTGCTCTAAAATGGTTAGGTGACCTTTATCCCATTTAAAGTTTCCTAATACGTTAAGTGTCTTACAAAAGGATGGTGTTAGACTTGTTTCCTTGGTAATTATGAAAAAGGGATTTTTAAGTTTTCCAATATTCTAGTTTGAAAAACATTATGCCATATCCTAACATGCATTTAGTAATATGGCGATTTTGAAAACCAATTTTCAAGGTTCTAGTTATAATAAAACCAATTTTATTATATGTGAGTAATCGCTTAGTTTTAATAAACCCATTTTATTAACTAATTGACGCGATATTACCAAATATATATTAGAACCCGTTTTATGCTAGTTGTCGTTCCTATGTGACGGTTTGGATATCCTAATATCTATCAACCACACATTACATAAAGTAAAACAAACAACCAAGCATACATGCAAAATATAGTCATAACCGAGAACCGCTAAGTTTGACCATACTTGTTAGCCGAAACAAGTATAGGTCATAAGTCTCACCTAAGGGACAAAACATGACACAAGGATGGAATGTTGACTCCCACTTGACCTTGCATCCAAATGCTTCAAGTATCCTTTCCAAGTTGTTTGTGTTCTTGTTGGGCTTGTAAATGGGCTCCAAACTTCCAAAAGTCTTCTTGGGCCCAAGAGTGAAATTTATGGGCTTAATGGGCTTGAATCCCATGATGGGCCGGTGAGGCCCAACAAGCCCAAAATTTGGTCCAAGGCCCAAATCCACCAATTCTTGCATCTTCAATTTTTACAAAATGTATCCTAATACATATTTTTCTAAAACAAAGAAAATGCAACTAATCTATTTATTACATACCAACTTATGAATAAATAAATTACACAAGCCTAAAATATGAATTATTACAACCATATTGAATAATAAATATAACCAACATACACATAACAACAATCAACACATCCAAGGTCTCGGTTTCGGTTATGACACATCCAAACATACCAAATGTTCTAAGCATGCAACCTAAGCAACCAATGCCTAAATACATCAAAAAAAAAAAGGCAGCCCCCCCCCCCAAAGGAGGCTACGGCTCAACCCCCCCCCCCCCCAAAATTTTGCAATTTTGATATTTTCAACATCCAAATGTTAGTAATGGTTTCCTAAGATCTTTGCATGCATGTCAAGATCTTACAAAACCATGAGGGGTAAAATCCACCAAAATTTCGGACCCCTTTTCACCCATGAAAAAACCGAAATCTATGAACATGCAAGGAGCATAAGTCCTTGTAACCGGCTCTTGATGCCATTGTTGGGTTTTAAACAAGTTTATCAAAGTCAAGTTAACCATATTTAACTAGAAAACGCAACGGAAGCTTATATCTTAATACTTGTTAAAGAACATACCATTATGTTAAAACTAAAACCCAATGAACAAGGATCAATATTACAAGAACAATATGCTCACAAAATGTAAATGTACCTCCTTATACCTTATAGGAAGATGTAGGTTGTTGAAGGGGATGATGAATGAAAGGCAAGCCTCCAAAGAAGAAAACCTCAAGAGAGTGATACCCCAAGCCTTTTGCAACAACACCAAGTTATTTGCTAGGATTCTTGAACACCAAAACAAGCTCACCAAGCTCTCCCAAAATGCCAAGGTTGGCCGTGAGTTTTAGGAGAGGGAAGGAGAGAGTTTTTGATTCAAAACTTGAATTCAAAATGGAGAGAGGAGTGATACTTTGCATGTGTTGTGATTGGAGATGTATAAAGGAGATGTCAACACAAAAGGACAAAATAATAAATGGACAAACCATCCACCCACATGGGGTGGCCGGTTTTGTTATTTTTTTTTTTTTTTTTTTTTTTTTTTTGTTTTAACATTTAAATATCTCCATCTCTTATTTTATAAAACTCATTTTTATAAAATGCACATACATTTATGTAATTATTTAACCAATTAAATAATTAATTTATATAAACAAATTATCTAGATAATTTATTTAAATCCTCAAGTGTGTTTGTTTAGAAAACCAATTTTCTAAACACGTAGTGTTCGGTATTCATTTAAATGATCAAATCATTAAAAGAATACATTTGGTGTCGTCTAGCTTGTTATTGGGTATGACCCGACTTGGATCAAACACAGTTAGCCACATTAGTATAATTATGTGTCTCGGGCATACGTAATTCCAACATTAACAACGTGCCCTAAAAATTGTACCTCTTGTAGCCAGAATTCACATTTTAACAGCTTGGCATACAACTTTTCCTGCCTCAACAGCTCCAAGATAGTTCGTAAATGCTGCTCGTGTTCCTTCTTGGTTTTCGAATATATCAGAATGTCATCTATAAATATGATAACGAATTTGTCAAGGTACGATTTACAAACTCGGTTCATGAGGTCCATGAAAACTGCGAGGGCATTAGTCAGCCCAAAAGGCATAACTAAGAATTCATAGTGACCATAACGAGTTCGAAATGCCGTTTTAGACACATCTTCCTCTTGGATTTTGACTTGATGGTAACCGAATCAGAGGTCAATTTTTGAGAAATAGTTTTCCCCTTAAAGTTGATCAAATAAGTCGTCTATTCATGGGAGAGGGTATCGATTTTTTATGGTAACTTTTTTTAATTTCCGGTAATCGATGCACATTCTAAAAATTCCATCTTTCTTTTTCACGAACAGTAATGGTGCTCCCCAAGGAGAATAGCTAGGACGTATGAAACCCTTATCTAACAACTCTTGTAACTGGTTGGATAATTCTTGCATTTCAGAGGGTGCCAATCGATAAGGTGTTTAGAAATAGGGGCTGATCCTGGGATTAGGTCAACACGGAATTCAACCAGTCGGTTCGGTGGTAATCCAGGTAAATCGTTCGGAAAGACATCAGGGTATTCACGTACAATGGGGATATCTTCTATGTGTTTCTCATCAGGGATCTTTATGGTTACGTTTGCCAAAAATACCATACATCCTTGGCGTAAACATTTCAACACTTTGAGATGAGACACGAGAGGTAATATTGAACCGGACTTATCTCCCTGTATCACGATCATCTTATCCGAAAGGGGAATTTTAACTATCTTGTCGTTACACACAATCTCTGCCTTATACTTGGTTAACCAGTCCATGCCGACAATAACACCGAAACTTCCTAACTCTACCGGGAGTAGGTCAATAAGGAATGGGTGGTCATTTAGAATAACGAAACAGTTTTGGGCTATTTGATTGACAGTTATAGAGTTACCGTTACCGAGTTATATAGTATAGGGATTTATTAGTTCACTAATCGGCATATTTCCCAGGGATACAAAATTAGTGGAAAGTTGCGAAACTATCGGCACCAGTATCAAATAATACAGAAGCGTATTGATCAGAAACTACAAATGTACATGTTACTACATTCAGGTCTTGTCGTGCTTCTCCTGACCCGATTACAAACGCGCGTCCTAGAGGCGCACCAGAAGTTGACGCTTGGTTTCGACCGGTGACTGCTCCTTGATTCAGTTTGGGGCAGCCCTTTTTGAAATGCTCCGTGCTACCACATTCAAAGCAAGCACGACGGGTTGCTGGGGCTGTGATTTGTTCAATAGGTTGTTGACGAATCGGTTGCTGTCTAGGTGGTTGCGGACGGCGAGGTTGAGTTGCTTGGGTTAGTCGGTTAATAATCTCCATATTGACTCTACAACTAGGTCTATTATCTCCCGTTCTCTCACACTTCTGACACACTAACGATCTGCACTCACCCACGTGATGAAAACTACATTTATCACATTTTGGCCATGGTCCCTTATACCGGTCTTGTTTCACCTCAGAACTGCTCATGACATAATTTTGTATTGTCAGGCGTGCACATTTATTTGTTTGCCTTCCTTGTGACCCCAATCCATAATTGGTTCGCTTCATACCTGATGAATCCCCGGCCATTTTCAACACTCTACTTCTTACCAAGTGAAAAGTTACAATGCCGGCTTGAGTCACGGCATTCTCAAACGATGTATGACCAACAGAGTTCACCAAACTCCTCACTTCCGGGGCTAATCACCAAATATAACGTTCAATTTGTTTGTCTTCAGGAGTTACTAACCATGGTACTAAGCGAGCCAGTTCATTGAAGCGGTTCGTGTATCCCAAATGATCCGCTCCTTTCATTTCCAGGCTCCAGAGTTCGTGTTCTAACCTCTGTATTTCGTTCTTTGGACAGAAATGATCTAGAATCAATGTTTTAAGTTCAGCCCAAGTCATGCGATTAATTGTGTCTTGCCCTTTTATCTGAACTGTAGTGTTCCACCACATTAAAGCGTGATCCGTAAAAGTAGAGGCAACATACTTAACAATACTCTCGGGTGGACAATTGCTAATATTGAGAACAGATTCGGTCTTCTCGATCCATTTGATCATCCCGTTTGGTCCTTCGGTGCCTTTAAATTCAATCGGTTTACAGGCCATGAAGTTCTTAATTGAGTATTCTCTACGAGGGGGATTAGGATTGTTATTGTTATTGTTTGGGTTCGGTGGAGGATTATTGTTCTTGACATTATTTGTATCAGGTGGGGGATTATTTGAATTGGGAGGAGCATTTGTATTAGGTGGGGGATGTTATTCGTGACAGTTTCAGTGTTTTTTTGCGGGAGCATTATTGATTGGTTGTTGGTTTGTTTGCATAATAGCATTTACACCGGCAGTTACTTGTATTGCAATAAGTGGGATTGCTGCCTGCATTTTCCAAGCAATCATCTCGGCTATTTCCGCTTCAGTCATAGGGGTTGCTTTCTTTAGGGC
The DNA here is from genome assembly GCF_021521415.1 of Bidens hawaiensis. Taxonomy (NCBI): domain Eukaryota; kingdom Viridiplantae; phylum Streptophyta; class Magnoliopsida; order Asterales; family Asteraceae; genus Bidens; species Bidens hawaiensis. Next base: position 457,781 of record NW_027491728.1, on the reverse strand, counting down.
CATTTTATAATGATAATCAAATATAAGCCAATTAATACTAATTCCAACATACAATACATTATAACAATAATCACAATTAAGATTGTACAAATAAATCAAACAACACACTGTATTTCATAAACTGTTCTGTACATTGATAACAAAAGGTACATAGACTTAGCCTGATAAAGGCCAGTGCTTGCATGTATATATCAAAATCTGTCACTAGATGACTACTAGACTTAACCCTGTAAGGGTCACTGCTTGTAATAATATACAAAATCATGCCCCATGTTAGCATAACATACTACTATATACATACATTGAGTGTCAAAAGACCACGTACACTGAAAGGCCCCGTTCCCAGTACCCTACTTTGGTGTTGGATTTACTCTTAAACACAGTTCTAAAATCAGAGTAAATTAAAAACTTCGCGGAATAATTAAAAACTTCAAACATCACATTACAAAACATTCATTCTTGTCTTAACATACAAATTGTCCTTTCATACAATTAATTAAAACAGTCATAACACTTCATCATGGATGCCAGTCTCTTCAGTCCATGCCCTGTGTCCCTCCTTAAGCCATCTGCCTCAACCTATTTGTCTGTGTGCATACAAAAAGTCAGATACGCTGAGTGAGTTCTACTTAATCAATTAACATATAATACATTCATACCCTTACTCGTACACGTCCGAAGATACGTATTCATACCTAAGTTTTCTATTACTCCTTTCATATATACCTTATATACATGCATACGTACTTACATACCTTCTTTCATAAAACCCTATGGTATACCATAGTCTATTCTACATTAAACATCACAGATATTGTAAGGGTCTGGTCCCTATCATCACAAATATTTTAAGGGTCTGGTCCCTAACATCACAGAATTTATAAGGGTATGGTCCCTACTTCCTCGAATAACCATACATTTATCATACGTTCATATTTTACCTGTCTCATGTATATAATAAAATATATATATATACATGCTCATTCATACTATCATTATATAGTAATAACATCCAATACATAATCATACATATATCATACACTTATCAATTAAGTAAATGTATTAACTATCACATAGGAGTATACACACAGCCCCGAAAACATTTCAAAGAGAAATGGGGCTAGAACTCACCTGGAGTCGATTTCTCTCGCCATTAATGGTAATTCCCTTCTTTAGTTGTGCACGGCTAACTGTACAATACAATACGCATGTTAATTATCTATTACCACTACTTCCTACATCTAAATTTATGAAACCCTCAACTAACGGGGGTCCGGGGGCAGCGCCCCTGGTAACGGGGTCTAGGGGCGGCAGCCCCTAGCAGGGTCCACGGGGCAGCGCCCCTGGCTGGGACTGTTTCGCTTCGCATGGAACTGTTTCGCTTTCACATGAAACTTTTTCGCTTCGCATGGAACTGTTTCGCTTCGCATGAAACTTTTTCTCTTCGCATGGAACTTTTTCTCTTTGCATGCTTTTTCACTTTGCATGGTCATGCGATGCGAAATTATTGATTTCGCTTCACATGGCTGTGCGATGCGAAATTCCTGCCTTTCGTCGTTTTTACCATTTTAAAGCCATCTTTCGACACATTCTGACCCCATGCACCTGATCCTGAACCCATATCTCTCATAGTCCAATGCCACCTTTTCATTTTAAAGTGTACCCAAAAGGTTATAACTTACCAAGTTTATAGTTTTCTTACATTTTACAACCCGATCTATCATTATATCTGTTTGCATGACGATTATAACCATAAAACATAACCATTTAAACCGAAACCCACCTTTTGCTTCGGGTTCTAGTTCAGATATGGACAATACGTAGATCTGGACGTGATTCTTGTTGCTTGACGATGTTAAACACGAGATTCCAGCCTTCTTTGGCTTGTGTTTTAAATCCGAGTGCTAGAGAGAGAGAGTATGTGTGTGTTTCTTGAGTGTGTGTGTGTTTGGATGAGAAAAGAAAAGAAAGGAAGAAGTGGTTGGGTTTATATAGAGGGGGGGTTTCATGGGTCCCACCACCCATTCCCAATTCCTACTCCAAATATTATCCAAATACTTAACACACGACTAACTTAACGACACACAGTTAATAACAAACTTTCTATTATGCATTATTTAACAAAAGTTGGGTGTTACATACATGGATCTGTAACACCCTGCATCTATCCATACAAACGATGGACTAACCATAAACATAAAAACAACAACACCGTAATCACCCAGTAACAGCTTCACAGTCGGACTGTCACCCTATTCAAGCACAAGTGGCGGTAAGCATCTGACTACTGTAATTTCAGTACTATCTGCTGCAACGTCAGTAAACAGTAGATCACGTCTCTCCTCCCCTGGTTAATGTTAGCTATGGCTATCGAGTGGTCTATCACATGGTCAGTCAGGACAGCCATCCAAGAATTGTTTACTATGTTTGGGAGATCAGGTTTAGAGGTAGGTATACTCAACGAACGGGAAGATGAAGTGTCTGCTTTAGGACGTGAAGGCTCTCCCCAATGGTGGGTAGATCTAAATGGAATTGAGGTAGGGTCAATCGGGGTTACCCTAATACGAGCAGTCTGACAGACTCGTGCAGTGGCTGAAGTAGTCGGGGATAGGTGGACAGGTGGAGTAGGTGACCTGGCTACTCTAACAGGTGAACGATACTGACTAGTAACTTCGTTCTGGCCTCTGTATGGTGACCTGGGTGGATAACTATCGCATCTGTAGCTGGGCAGGTCAGGCACGTTTCTGGGTAGCTCTCTGCATATCACTTTCTTTTCAATCTCTTCCTCATCCTCCTCCAGATCTTCCTCTGGATCCTCTTCTAGGTCCTCCTATGGGTCCTCCTCTGGATCCTCCTCCTCAACAGATATTACCTGTTCTTCATCCGGTACGTAGTCGTTATTCCTTGCCATACCTCTGCACAAAGGTTAGTTATAAGAATAATATCCATTGCTAGTGTTAACTATTGTCGGGAAGGTTAATTAATTAAGCCAAATTTAATATTAACTATATTAAAAATATAATATTAGTTTTCTTAAAATTAAAATTTTAATTATAATTAGAATTAATATTGAATATAAATGAGTATAATATCCATAATAAGGTTTACCGTTATTGGTAGTACAGTACGTACACGTATTCGTACACCTTGTTTCAGATAAGCACGTATGTGTTTTACATATATATATATGTACTTAGCATTAGTTTTTATACACATATGTTGCCAGGTTTACCTATATGCACGTTTCGCGATTTTTCCCCGAACTCCCTCGTACAAGCAAGTCTGTTATTATGTTCCGGACCACAGTAACTCACTTGTCTACAAGTTCATCCCGGCATCCATCAGTATATAATATTAATTATTTTCCCAGAGTTAATCGAGTCTACGGTTATATTTTAGGTACCCTAAGGGATAACCTAATCCTTTATAACCAATGGCTCTTATACCAACTTCTGTCACACCCCGACTAGCACAATGCGGAAGCGTATAACAGGAATGTAACAGACACCTCTAGTATCAACCACATTGTTTATTAAGACACATTACAAACTAATTTACAATATATTACATTACATTATTCTATCATTGTTTACAGTCTAGGTGATACAAACAAAACTAGTTCGTTAAACTATATGATCTTACTACTAATACCCTTGCTTCTATTCACATAGCATCAACCATACCTTGAACACGTAGCAGATCACCAAGTTATTCCAATTTAGGTACACCTGAAAAGCAGTTTAAAATGGGTCAACTACTAGAGTTGGTGAGTTTCATGAGTTTCAAGAAAACAGTTATGAATATTCACAAGTTAACACTTGTAATAATGATATAAGTATGTATGTATGTATGTAAATGATGTAATTATGTTAAGCTATAGTGAAGCCTTGACTGTTTGTGTTGCATGCATCAATTTCCCACGCCCAATCAACCATTGTGGCACCCTTTTCGCGCACAATATGCCCCAAGTAGCTATTTCTAACACTACATAGCGTGTTTGTGTATTTATGGTCATGTGCAAACGGGGTAAAGTCTCAGCAACACAAGACGGCTCCGTTTGGGTTTGTCAAACCAATAGTACAATTCACAAGCCACCGGCTCGAAGTTAATCACTGTGTTAGTGGGGACTTTCGTGTGTTAGCACTTGGATAATTTACATCAATACTTGTTTTAGGTATGTATATGTAATCAAACATGCTTTTCACCCAAAAGTTCATAAAATTGTTTAAAGAGAGGGGTCATGAAACTTACTGTTTAGTAGATAATCAGCACTGTGTCAGCTCGCGGTTTGTTCGATTTGCTATCACTAGTTCCTATAATCAATATTATAATATTATTAATATTTTAATATTATTATATTCTTATACTAAACTGGGCTGTATATCTAATCTGGGTATAGCTGGAACACCCAGAAAGTGTCAATAGGCTTAGGTTGTGATGTTGTTCCATGTCTAATACTTAAAATCGAACTAGGCTCAGTTCCCTGTTTTCTCAGCTAGGCCAAGTTGTTCGTTTATGCGTTCAGAAAACAATTATGGGGAAGTAAGCTTGGGTAAATGTGTTGGTCAATAAAATGATTAAGTTATAAAGAAAGATCACACATTGGGGCTCCGGATTTGTTACGGGGCCCGTTTCTGTTCATTCAGTTTGATTTAAAGAGAAACGCTCACAATCTATCCAGATTGTCCAGGTTTCTGATAAAAAGGTTCATTTTTACTTAATTAATCCAAAAATATGATTTTTGATCACTCTTGGTGTTCTGATATTCCCGCATGTTCGTTAATCATGAGCTTGCCGGTTTTTATTAGAATTGAGTTTGTTTAATCTTAAAATTAGCATAATTAATTAACCCTTAATCATTAAATTATGAAAATTTAGTCACTTATCAAATAAAATTAGTATATTTTTATAAAAATATTTATGGAATTAATTATTGATTTATTAATTTATAAAAATTCATTTTACCTGCTATAGTTAGTCTAAAAATCGTCCGTTTATCCCAAATGATTTCCAAAATTCCACAAAAATTCTTGGATATTCAAATTATATGCCAAAATCAGCTGTATCAATTCCAGAATGTAACAACCTTGTTCAATATTCTTTTCGGGCGAAATTCGGTTATAAAAATTAAATTAAACGAGAATGTATAAAACCTACTTAGTCCTTTCAAAATGCTCCCAAATTTCATATGTGATCAAAATATAACAAACCTGAACTCCCCAAAAAGTTTCATAATGTTTCATGCATTTTAACTATTTTTTCCAATTAAACGTCCCAATTCGGTAATAAATTCGCCATATATTCTCGGATGGTCGAAAAATTACCAAATTTGAACAGGCACTCAATGATATGTTCCCTAATGTCCCTTAACAATTTCAAGACCTAACAATATGCACATCTAAACCTTAACCTAAATAGCCCGAAAATGAGTGTTTCTGTATTACCTTAGCGGGTTTGGCTCGTTTTTGCTTTTCTAATCAAGGTTTCAAGCTCTTGTGCTTCTATACAGACTAAATACAGGTCCTATATCACAAAGCAAGCAAATTTTCATCAACATAACAGCCCTTGACTTAGGGTTTCGGCTAGGGTGTAAAAACGAACTTTTGAACCGTAAAAATACCGTTTAAACCCTCTAATCCGTGTTTATGGCCAAAAAACTATAAAACCAGGTTAGTTACCATGTGTACAATCAAAACATCTTTATGGACCATTTTTAGGGTTTTCACATAGTTAGGAATGATTTTTGGCATTTAAATCATGTTTATATGATATTAAACTTAATCAAATCAAGTTAAAAATAAGGTAATTAATGAAATTTACCTAGGGTTTTCGTAAACTTGCTAAAGATGATGAGTTTTTTCCAGAAGTTGTTCACAAGTTTTCATGCCAAAATATATATAAAAAAAGGTTCTTAGGGGGGGGGGGATTGCGGCCGGACCCTTCTTGGGCTCCCCTTGGGCACATTTTGGTCCAACAATATGATTTTTCAAGCCCAAACATGAAAGCCCAATTCTAAATTTACATCAGGTTCTGTTCTTGGAGCGAAAAACATATCAGGTGCGTCAACCAACCCGAAAACGACTGTTTTTCGGCTAGTTTTGAGTAAATTTATAAAAACATACTATACGTTTGTAAAAATCAAAAATATTTTCACGGATCGCTTAAAAAATTTCAAATAAGTGTTTGGTAAGTCATTTTCGGCTTAACGGATGATACAATGCTTTGTTTTTAACTATCTTTCACGTTTAAATCTATAGCGGGTAGTTAAACGAGCATGTTTTCGTTTAACTTGTTTGCTGTCGAACTAAGGCCATGATACTAATATAATAGCTTATATTAAATGTATATCACGTATAGATGGCCCCAAAGGATATCTGGGTCATAATCAGACCCGTTCGGTTAATCATTTGATTGTTACATAGTAAGCGTTTAATCGTTAAATCAGTAACTACGTATTGAGGTGTACGTGGTTTTGGCTCAACTGTCACATGGCGGGAGTTAAGACAACATTATACAATTAGAAGTGCTAAGGAAAATGAATATTCTAGAATCGAAAATCGTCTCGATATCCTCAGTTCTTTTAGGATTCAGTGGAGTAACGAAGAATACATTAGGGGACATCAAACTCCCCATATATATAAAGGGAGTAAATTCTATCCAAAAATTTTGTGTTATCGATACCTTGCCTTGTTGCAATGTTATTCTTGGCAGGTCTTGAATACACGAAATGAAGGCAGTTACCTCTACTTACCACCAATGTGTTAAGCTACCTACCCCATGGGGAATAGCGAAGATAGAAAGCGACCAGAAAGACGCTAAGGATTGACATACCTCTTCCATGAAGCCTACAAAAAAGCTAAAGGAGACATAGCAATTATAGAAAGCAAGAAGAAATGTCATGGAAACTAGGGAATAAGATTCTAAGGAAGTAGTCTTGCACCCAAAGGATCCTGACGGTAAACTACTAATAGGAGTTGAAATACAGGAATCCATTGAGAAGGATCTAGTATCCTTCTAACAACAAATAAAATCAACCTTTGCGTGGAAACACGAAGATATGACAGGTATTTCTAAAGATGTTAGAACCCATAAACTTGGAATTGATCCTTCTATCAGGCCTATTCATCAAAAAAGAAGGAAATTTGCTCCGGAAAGACAATGCGATCATCCAAGAAGAGGTACAGAAACTACTAAAGGCAGGTATGATTAGGGAAGTAAAATATCCAAAATGGTTAGCCAATATGGTTGTAGTTCAAAAGAAAAACGGAAAGTGGAGGGTATGTGTCAATTTCACTGATTTGAATAAGGCAGGGCATGAAATGTTGACCTTTATGGATGCTTCGTCAGGATTTCAACAAATCCAGATGGAACCATCTGATCAAGAGGACACAACATTTATAACCCCTACCGGCATAGATTGTTATATTGATATGCCGTTTGGTCTTAAATGCAGGTGCTACGCATCAGAGACTGGTTAATATGATAGTCAAGGATCAATTAGGAGACACCATGGAAGTCTATATCGATGACATGGTGGTGATGTCTATATCAAGGATCTAGAAGTAGCATTTGACATCCTTGACAAATATAACATGAAGTTAAATCCTTCTAAGTGTGTATTTGGTGTTAAGGCAGGAAAATTCCTTGGATATTTGGTAATCAAAAGGGCTATAGAAGCAAGTCCAGAGCAGATTCAGGCTATCTTAAATCTCAAGTCCCCAACGAACATAAAAAGATGCAAAGATTAATAGGAAGGGTGGCAGCATTGAACATGTTCATATCAAAGTCCTCAGAGAAATGTAAAGATTTCTATGACATCCTGAGGAAAAACAAGAAATTCGAGTTGACGGAGAAACACGAGGCTGCCCTCACCGCTTTGAAGGATTACTTATCCTTGGCCCCCACTCTGATGAAGTCTGTGGATGGAGAAACCTTGATCCTCTACTTTAAGTGCAGTCCTAGTAAAGGATCACGAAGGTAACCAACATCCAATTTACTATGTAAGTAAAAGCCTACTTGATGCAGAATCCAAGTATTCTCAACTAGAAAAACTTATTCTCGCTCTAATTATGGCTTCAACTAAGTTACGACATTATTTTGAAACTCATACTATAATCGTAAAAACTAATTATCCTATTAAGAATGTCCTTAGAAAACCAGAAATGTCAGGTGGAATGGCTAAGTGGGCAGTAAAACTAAGTGCTTATGATATTCAATATGAGCCTAGAAACACAATCAAGTCACAGGCCCTAGTAGACTTTGTGGCTGATTTCAGTAGTGACATAGAGGAACAAACCTATCTTGAAGATCAACAGCTTGAAAAAACCAAGGATCCTTGGACACTCTTCACTGATGGAGCCTCAAACGTTAAAGGAACAGGATTGGGAATACTACTAAAATCGCCACAGGCGGGCATACTACCCCACTCAATAGCTTGTGATTTCCATGACACTAACAATGAAACAGAATATGAGACACTCATTGCAGATATACAACTAGCCAAAGGTATGAAAATCAGGTATCTTCAAATTTTTGTAGATTCATTATTAATTACTAATCATTTTAATGGCTCATACGCAGTCAAAAGTGAAAAGTTAGTTAAATATTGAGATATAGTTAAGGATCTTGCAGGACCCTTCGATTATTTCAATATTACACAGGTACCGAGAGAACAAATGCTGGGGGCTGATGCCTTAGCAAACCTAGCTTCAGCCTTGAAGCCCCCTGAGAATAGAAAAATTCCCATTATTCATGTCTTATCTCCAGCAAACGAGGAATAAAAGGCATTGAAAGTAGAAGAGAAGATGCTCATAGATCCTGAGGATCATCCTCGGGATCGTTCATCTTGGATCCTTCCAATAATGGCGTACATCCAAAAGGGAAAAATACCGAAAGGCGAAAACCCCAGGGCTTTCAAAGCCATGGTATCACAATATAATATTATACATGATATGCTATACAAGAATCACTTGCAGGTCCATACATAAAATGCATAGAAGAATCCGAGATTCAGGATGTACTAAAGGATTTCCATGAAGGAGATTGTGGCAATTATACAGGGGGCAGAGCATTATTCTCCAGAATCCTAAGGCCTGGATACTTCTGGCCTACTATGAAGAAAGATGCTATGGAATACTCAAGGAAGTGCGATGCTTATTAGAAGCATGGAAACATCCTACATCAGCCGGCAGAACCCTTATACCCCATTGTCTCCTCATGGCCATTCATGAAATGGGGAATGGACATAGTGGGCAAACTCCCTACAGCTCCAGGAGGAAAAGTTTTTATGTTAGCTATGACGGATTATTTCTCTAAATGGATTGAAGGTGAGGCATTTCCTCAAGTCAGGGAGAAGGAAGTTATATCCTTTATTAAGCTTTATATTATTACTAGATTTGGTATCCCTTCTGAAATTATTTGTGATAATGGTTCCTAATTTATTAGGAAAAGAACTACTAACTTTTGTGACAGCTGGGGAATTAAGATGATCACTTCAACACCAGTCCATCCACAAGCAAATGGCTAAGCAGAATCAAGCAACAAAATCATCATCAACAACTTGAAGAAGAAGCTTGGAATAAAGAAAGAAAAATGGGCTAAGGAATTACCCTACGTGCTTTGGGTGTCAGGACCGTGAGTCGGGTGAAACCTTAGCAAAGGTTCGACAAGAACACACCGACTTGAATACCTAAAGACCGACTGAATATGCCGGTTGAATCAGGATATCCAATGATTGGGAATGAAAGGATTGTGAACAATGATCAAACACAAAACAGTAAATGCTATTTCAAAGACAAAGATTCATTATATTTAATGATTCATTAATGAAACAGTGAATGGAATGTCTAGGGTTTTGTGTGACGGCGGCGGCTATTGTACGACAAACAAAATGGAATGTTTTTCGTAATCAGTGCATGCCAGCCTGTATTCCGTATGGAAAATCCGTGCCCTAAAAGGTATCCTAGGACGTCTATTTGTAGACCCTGACATTCCTTCTAGAAGTCCAAATCATTCATAATGAAAGACAAATCAAATACAAGTGTTACAATCCTTGAGCAAGGTACATACCTTGCTCGAGTAAACTTCCTATACTAGGTGTGCTCGGTGAATGTCCTCGAACAGACTTTACTTGGAATATATTCTCTTTCGAAGAATACATATTCCCTTTGAGTATGCTTCGTTCCTCTTGACTTGTTCAAGCTTTGCTTGAATAAGTCCATCGAGCAAGCTCATTCTTCTTGATGTCTTCAACTTTTCTTATTCAGCAATCTTTAGCATGCTCGGATGTAAATCTTGCTCGGTAACTGAACTATGCTCGAAGTCTTTGCTTTGATTCACGTGACATCCTCTTATTGCATCCATACTCGTCCCCATGTGCTCGATCATCCTGTGCTCATAACACTTGGTTAGAACTTGTATGATCAAGCTGTTTGCTCGATTGGCAATCCATGCTCGATAGAAGAATACTCTTGCTTGTTGAAGTGTAGCTTACTCGAAGCCTTTAAGACGTAGAAGAATCAACCATTTAAGGTTCAGAACCTTGCTCGAAGTAGTAAAAACCATGCTCGATCATCTGGGCTTGCTCGAATTCCATACTTAGTTGTTTATGAGGAGGTTGAGAAGATTCCAATCTTCCTTGTAGAAAATCCGACCCAACAATCTCCCCCTAGATTGGAACAAGCTCAGATGCACCAAAACATACCTGCATAGAGTTACACATATATCAGATTTCAAGATAAATCATTTAAGAACATGTCATTTCATTACATAATTGAAATTCTGCCTAAAGGGCATTACTAACTAAAGTTTTTACAACTCAAACAAAATACAAAGATAAATAGAAATAAAATCTATAATCCTTTAGCTCCTTCTGCTATCTTCTTCCTCTGCTCCTGGCTTCAGCTGCCATCTTCAGTCTTTTCACATATGCAGCTCTTTGTTTCAACATGTCAAGCTCTGAGGAGTCAGAAGCATCTGTTGGAAATCTAGCATCAATTAGGTCTTGCAAGTCTTCAGGATGCATGTAATGCAGATCTCCATCTTCTCGTATGGTTGCAATAGGTATCCCGGACTCATTTCTCAGAGTGGTAGAATCATCATGTTGATTGTAAGTTATGTATGTGATTCTTCCAATTGCTGTACTCTTGAGTTGGGCTCCTTCATTACTTCCCTCATAGCCAAGAATTCCTTTAAGGTCTTCCTTTTGTGATGGGAGCTGCTTGCTTGAGTCCTTCTCTTCTTTTGATCAAACATGGAGAGTTCAGATATGTGAACTTCACTTATCCTCTTGTTTCTCTTCTCCCTCTCCGTTTGACTCTTGATCTCTCTTATCTTCTGCTTTAGAAATGGGAATCCCCTTTCTGCTTGTTCCTTGATGAATTTTGGGAGATCATTTCTTGGTTGACCAGATGGCACGCTTCTGTGTTGATTGTCATTTAAAGGTAATTCGGCCATCTTGGTCAGCTGTTCAATTGTAAATTTTCTCAAATCATCTCTGAAGATGATGAGATGCTCTGTTTATCTTCAGTCACCACCCTTAAAGTCTTGGATCTTCTGTCAAAGTAAATGTTCATGCGTAGGTTTAGACTTCTTGGTGGTACAGACCTCACAAACTCAGGCCTTGTGGTTCGGCTTGTACTTCCTTGGATATTTCATGATTGTGAACCAAGCCCCTCCTCGTTATACCATCTTCTTAAAGTTTCATCAGTTTGATTTAACAATCTGCCCATTCCAACCCCTTTCTTGTGTAGAGCAGCCATCATCTCGGCTCTCACTTCTTCTTCTGCCTTCCTTGTTGCTTCTTGCATTCTTCTTTGAGTTTCCAAATACAACCTCTGCTCTCAATTGTAAATTTCCATCAGTTGTTCTTGAGGCATAGATTGGAGTTGTTCTTCTGTCATTCCCTTGCTCAGAACAAGCTCTTTCAGTGTTTCTAATCTTTCAGGATCTTCAAACCATTTCCTCATTTCCTCTTCCTTCTTCTTAGCCTCTTCTCTTTCTTTCTCCCTCTGTTCACTCTCCTTTTTCTCTCTTTCAATATTTGCAGGCTTTCCTTGTTCAGCATTAGACTCTTTCACATTCTGCACTTTTCTTTTCAGACTTTCCAGAGAGAGTTTGATAAGTGAGTTGTAATCATATCCATGCACTATGAGGAAGTTGATTTCTTTCATTTTCGCTCTTAAGTTCTCATAGTCAGCATTGTCACTCTGTTTTCTTTTCTGATTTGCTTTCTTGACATGTTATGCAATATCATCCACAATCATTTTCTTGTACATCTTGTCTATATTCTCAAAGGATTGTAAGTTTAGGAATGCTGGTTTGTGTCCAGCCTTCAACAAGGCTTCTATTCTTGTTGTTCTTTTTCTCCATTCCTCAGTATCTCTTGCTATATTTTCTTATGACAGTCTTTTAATGAATATTGGATCATACCCCAGACTGATCAGGTATTCTTTGTCTTCATTTTCCAATTTAGTCTTCTTCTCACCTTCATCCTCATCTTCATCAGCATCATTCAAATCAATAGTTTCTTCAAGATTATGCAGGGCATCAATTATTGGTTCTTCATTTTGTGCAGCTTGTGCCCTTCTTCTTTGCTCAATCTTGTCTAACCTCAGTTGGTAAACCCTTTTCTTCAAGGATTTATGTCTTTTAGCTTTATGTGTCTCAACTTCATCAGTGTCTTTTCTTTTCAAAGGTGATGGAGTGGTTGTTGGAATGTTATATTCATTGGATTCCACTTCTGGCCCTTCTAAGATAATCTCTTCATCTACTGACTCAGATTCTTCATCATCCAGATTATCTGTGTGAGTCTCTTTTGTTTCTTCAGCCACTTCTTGAATAATTGGTTCATCAACCTTTTCAACTCTTGGTTCTCTTTCTTTTCTTTGGTTGATAAATTCTTGTTTGATCTTTCTTGCTACTGCCACAATCTCAGGATCATGTCTTTCTGGATTTTTCATGATAACTGTCAGATCTTTCATTATCACAAGCTTGACCATTGTGCTTGCAGACACCTCAATTGTTTATTCTTTTCTTTGAACAAATGGAACCAAATCTTGTACTGATTCAGCATTAATGGGTTCTTGTTCAGGATGCATAGTCTCATCTTGTAAAGGCTCTTATGTATCTTCTTTTTGCCTTGCACTTAGAGCCTCCAAAGTAGCTTTAAAAGCATCATCAGCCTCCTTTAATTTCCTCTCATCTTCCTCTTTCTTTTCTTTCATATTAATCAGGGCCTCAATCACATCTAATGGAATTTCATCCCCTTCTTCTTGAGCTCTTTTAGTCAGTGAATCCATATCTTCATTCATTAGCCTTATGGCAGTCTTGACTGATTCCACTTCAGCCACATTAGGATCAAATACATCTTCCTTATGAAGTATCTCATCAGATTGAACTTTATGTTGGGACAGGGGATGTAACTCTTCATCAGTAACTGCAATTCCTTTCCCTTTTTATTTCCTCTTTTGCCTCTCTTCTTTAGTTTCTTCATCTTCCATATTCTCCCCCTCAACTTCAAAATCTACATCAACATATGCTTGATTCATCATGTTTAATGCATTTGATGGTCCAACCTCTTCTTCCTTCTCCTTAGAACTCTCATACAATTCACCTATCACTTTTAATCCATCTTCAACATCAATATTCTCCGCCTATTTTGGTGCATCTGAGGTCTTCTCAACCTCAGACTGCCCCTCTAGGGTTCGAATCCTCTTTAAAGCTTCTTTCAACATAGCCTCCAACATTTTGTTTTGGCGCATTAGAAATGCATTTCTCTCCCTTAACATAATGTTTTCAAACTCTAGTTCAGTATTTTCACAAATAGTGTCATAGAGGTTTGGACTGGATATAGCAGTTTCAACAGATGGTTTTGGAGGTGGTTCTGAAAACGGTTCAGAATCTTTAGTTTCAGGTGATGGAAATTTGTATGGCTCATGAGATGTTGTTGGTTGAGTCGGTAGAATTGGATCAGTATCATGAGTAGGGGAAACTTTCAAGGGTGAAGAAAGTGGTGTTGGAATTGGAAGTTTCACAGATTGTTCATTGTCAGATAGAACTGTTTCAGTAGTTGCTGGTGAGAGAGGAACATTGTCATTGGCATCATCGACCTCAATTGATTCTGTATCATCATTGTAAGTTTCAGGAGGTGGGGAATATGGTGGAGGATTACCCTCATTAATGAGTTGTTCAACGGTTGGTGCACTTTCAACAATAGCAGCTTGAGCACCTTCAACAATGCCTTCAATCAACAAATTAGCACCACCAGGACCATCTTCTCCTCCATCATTCTGGTCATCACCATCATTTGCATCATTATCATCCTCATCATCACTCATTTCAGGAGTACTTGGAACATCAACAGCAACAAGAGGTGGCTCAAGCAGCCATGGGAGTACATCCCAATCATCATTCTCATCGAATTTACTTTGAGCATCCTTCATCCTCTTGCATACAATAGGATCTTGTAATCTCAAAATTTCACCATTTCGTGCAAGATTAGGTAGAGCTCTGTTAATCAAAACTTGTAAAAATCGTGGATACATGAGAAACCGCTTTCCTCTCTCATTCCTTGCATTCGACTTCAACCCCTGAAAGATGAGTCTTGAGACATTAAATGGTTGCTGATAGAGAATAGCCACTGTGAGTGTTCCTAGTTCTCTACTCAAAAGAGTCCAAGTCCCTCTCCGAGGAGATAGAGACTGAATTACGTGATGTATCAAAAATTGATATATCAAAGGAAAGCTTCCTTTCTGAAATTGTCCTTCACTAACTCCTCCTTGATACCCTAGAGTCTCTTGAAAGACCCTTAACAATCTTGGGACAGAGTATGAGAGCTGAGCATCAAAGTTGTCATTTAGCTCAAATGCCTCTCTGATTGAGGCTTCTGTGATCTCAATTTCATGATGCAAAACTGATGCCTCAATTCGTTCTCACATAGGTAGCTGACTCCCAAAAATTAGAAATATGATTTCTGTAAATTGTGGGATTAACTGTGAGAGCGACCCTCAGGTTGGAGTTGTTTAGGAAGTTTATCATGAGCTCCACCTCCCTATTATCGTCATTTACCTCCAACAGGGCACTCATGTTATGCCTCTTTTCAAATTTCATGGCCATTAGTTCTGCAAAATGAAAGGAATAAAGTCAGTACACAAAATTGCAGACTAAGGTATGAACACAGCTAGATTATTATGGTCTCTTCAATAACCTGTTCTGTAGTAATATGCGTACCTGCACAAACAAGTAAACAATTAGTCTATAAATCAATTAGAAACCCTAATTTCAAAATCGGTGTGATGATTATCAATCATTGATGTCTTACCGAAGTCGAAACATAGCTAATGGCTAAATCAAAGTACGAACTAGCAAGTAGAAGCGTATTTGAGCAGGTAAGGGAAAGCACGAGCAAGAGGGTTTTACGTTTAGGTTTAAGAGATGGAGAAAATAAGTGATAAAGTTTCTAAGTCCCTCTTTTATACCTAACGTTTGGGTGGTACTGTACCTTGGTTTGTCGTCTAGTGCACGACAGTTGTCAATAAATTCAAATTTAATGTACCTCCCTTGCTCGAGCATACAGCCAAATAGACTGCTGGCTCACCCTGTACTCGAGTACTTAGTACATCCTTGCTTGACATACATGGAATATAATCGTCCTTGAGCACTAGTACACTCTAGGCAGTGTGCTCGAATGGACTTGTGCTCAATGCCTTATCCAAATAATCATGATGTGCTCGATGTACTCGTATGCTCGGAAGCCTTGGCACACTTGTTATTTCCTAAGCTCGTGCTCGAACACTCAAATCTGGTACCCTAGTGTGCTCGAAAATTACTTAGTAATAGATTCATCTCTCTCCTAAGCTCGAAACTCTCACTAAGACACCAAGCACACACTTTGCTTGAAACACTTAGATGTTTCCTATCAGTCAGTTCTTGTGCTCGTAGACTACAAATCAAACACTTACTCATGCAATCATGCTCGAAGATACTTAGTAAAATAACAAAGCATATCTTCGTGCTCGTAGAACAAAGATAACATAAACACTTCAAAAGCAAGCTCGAAGTACAGTCTAATTCCTAGATCATACTCGAAAATACTTAGAACAAACACAGATAACATTGGTGAAGTCAATATCATTTGCCTAGAAGTTAAGACAAAGATCACACTCAAACTTTGCAATAATTAAGATTACAAGTTAATGAAATCATTCCATTTGCTCAAGCTTGGATTTGAGGTGAACAAGAGATCAAAATCCAGTTCAAAAAGTTATTTCAATTCATTGGAGAGATCTCAACATGGGATCAGATTGTCCAATAACTGTCACACCACTTCATTTTCAGCCGTATAATGACTTAAGTCAGGTTGACACTAGGTGTATTCACGTAGCATGCTTCTTATGACTTTTTGTGATATTCTTAAGGTCCAGTTAGTTGCTTGAGTTAGAATGGTCACATTTTAGACTTCAGTTGTTCCTTATCTCTTCTCAAAGCTTATTTAGCTTTCTCCAAATCACCCCGAATTGACTTCAACCCCCTGATGCCTTGGTCAAAATATTTGTTTGTTCGAGCAGTTTAGTTAATATTAAGATATATAGATATCAGACCATAAGGTTGAACGTTGGACTTACAAGCCATCCGAACTTACATGCCATACATTCAGAGTGTTTAGGACTTATTTGAATGCCCCACTCTTGTAGTTCTCTTAGTGCCCCTTAAGGTCATGATATATTTATTTATCATTAATTATTTTGAAGCATATTTCATTTTATTTATCACTCTTTTTCATTTGCTATTTTTCACATATATATATAGCTATTTAGTATCTGCTCATAATTAGAGGACTTGTTTTTGTTAGACCAAAACATCAAAAGGCTCGTGTATGATTGGATAATTGCCTTTTTGCCTATCATTCGGAGAGATGTGCAAGGAAACATACCTTAGTTTTCAAATGAATCACCACATCAAACTTAGCATGATTATAGTATTTGTATCACTTAGGTCACTGCACTCATGAGAAGAAGCCACACAAACTGTCAGTTTACTGAACAGAAATCTTTTAAGCCTATAATCCATGAGTTAGGAGATTCGAAAATATACTATCATTTCCCATTCATTAGTTGGATTCAATCTCCACTTCAAAATCAATTTTCACTTCTGATTTGGAACTTGGATAACATTATCATCTCTCTTGTATGATCACCAAAACAGTGTTGCTTATCATAAAACTGTAAGACCCTGAATCCCGGGAATCCTACAGTTGGTAATCACATCCATAATTTCACAAAAATTTAAAACAAAATGATTCGTTTTTATTTAAAACAAGTTCAGAGTAAATAACAGCGGAAAAAGTGAAATTATTTAAAGAAAATCCCAGACACGAGTACAAGTGTCCAAAAATCAAATATAACTAAAATATCTGTTTTATTTGAAATCCTCGACCAGAAATGCTTTCAACCTCCCGAGTAGCATCCAGCACATCCAAGCGGTAGCATCTACTTCTTAACCTGAAAGTCAATCTAACATACACACAAAGTCAGCTTGAGCTGAGTGAGTTCAAGTTTTCGTAAATGACATTCATTAAAAATTTAACTTCCATGAGTATGGAATGCAGGGGAAAATCATGAGTTCATAAAATCATAAATAGCTATTCTTAACCAAATCATAAGTAAATAAAACATTAAACATCTTTTCATGCAGCATGGGCCTCCTCACCCCGGGTCTTCCCCGAGTAATATATTTGACCCAGCCGCGGTTTAACAAAACCGTTAAAATCATGCAACACGAGCCTCCTCACCCCGGGTCATCCCAAAGTAATATATTTAACTCGGTCACGGTTTAACATACCAAACACGTGATACGGGCCTCCTCACCTCGGGTCTTCCCCAAGTAATATATTTGACCTGGCCACGGTTTATAGAACGGCGGGCCTCCTCAACCCGGGTCTTCCCCAAGTAATATATTTGACCCGCCGGGTCATAAACATGCAACACGGGCCTCCTCACCCCGGTTCCTCCCCGAGTAATATATTTGACCCGGTCACAGCTTACCATCACATACACATTCACATACACACATACAAACATCTAATTCAAACATCCAACCAACAATATCACCACATACAGTCCATAAATAATGGATAATCTAGGCATTCAATAGTAAGCCTAATAGCAACCTCGAGGCTTAGAGCCCAAGTAATATGCATAACCTTAAGGGATATATGACCCCATAACGAGTCTAAAATATCCTAAGGCATAAAATATAATTTACACATGTCTTCTTAAAGGCACAACCACAAACAAGATCATACAATACCAACCCAATAGTTTAAAGGAATAAAATCGGTTAAAATCATAATAAGGTGTGTATGAACTCACCTGAAACAAGCCACACAAACACCAAAGAGTTTGAGAACTTCAAAGCCAATCCACAGTTTACAAGCCTGTTGGATTGCACACAAAGATTACTAACTAAACGTACCGACTCGTTTATCCTACGAGACGTTCTAACATGATTTGATTGACCTAAAGCCTCGACATTACCATATTCAATTACATCAGCCCCCGAGGCCATGTATTTACCAAAACCACCCTTAGTAAATCCTAGGGACAAAGGGTTCCCAATTTACCCCCGAAAGTTGGTGACTTTATCGAATACGCGCGTTAACGGGTTGTTTATGCACTTAGGTACCGACTCAGCCCCGTGTGGACCAAATTTAGTAAAATCACAGCCAACAAGTCCACACAACGCTACACGAGTTGGATGGGTCGGTAATTCGCAAGCACGATGCACAAACTACCAATAAACGCGAATTTGCGCCGTACCGACCCGTTTGAGTAACCGACAACCAATTCAGCCCCAATAACATAAAAATATAGTTTTTCACAGCCAACAAATCATACCGACGCTACAACATCTGAATTGGTTGTTAATTCCCTCAAACAACGCGCTAGACGCAACAATTGACAAACTAGACAACCGTAACCTAGTTTTCACTTCATCAACAGTTGACCAATCTAACGAATGCCAAAACTCATGATACTAAATTATATTACACTAGACATAACTAAGAAGAGGACGAAGCACGAACTTCAATTATAATAGCCCCGAAAGATGCGAGAAAGGGCAGCTACCGGTTAAGTCTAAAACGAACTTATCGATCAATAACGAATATAACATGCAGATTTTAGCATGCAAAGATGCATTTTATTACATAGGAAAACCGTGGGATTAAATTATTAAATTTTTACCAGACTTTGATAAATGTCTTAGGCTTTTAAAAATATTTTTATTATATTTTTCTAGTGGACAAAAATATCAAAAAAATTCCTCCAACACAGAAAGGTACGTGCAGCTATTTCAGTGCGCAACAAAATGGTTTTATTTTTATAAAATTCATTATCAAACCAAATTAAATGATTCCAATTGGGATTGATTCTTAACTCAAAATATTAAGTTCCAGAAATGAAAAAAACTAACTTGGACTTGTTGAAAAAGAGTTATGATGTCGGGAAGACAGACCATAATCCATCATCCCACATCAGCTTTGACACTCGATCTTATAAATTCATAAAAATCATTCAAATCTTGTCCAAAAATTACATAATATACCTTTCTGGAAACAAGACTCAAAGTAGAACATCATGGAAAGAATAATAGATCAAAAACAATGGATTATGATCGTGTTACAGACCCTACAATAAACGTATACGAATCTGTCAGCAAACTGTTATCATCAAAACTCAACCTTAATGACCAATAAGCGCGTTAATATGATTGATTAAGGTGAAAAAGAGTTGTAGACACTTAATAACGACCTGGAATTGAAGTTTGGATGGCCGGAAACGAGCAGATCTTGCACGAAAATCAAGAAGGGGGAGGGGATAGGGGCGCCGATCGGAATATGGCTAGGGTTAGGGTTTTATATTTATTTTTTGTATAATAATATAATAATAATACATCCTAGCCCCTCCGCTTTACTAAAGATCGAATTTGTAAGAAAATATAAGTGAGAAACGTTAACGAGGGTTGCAAGGCGCTCTCGGGAGAATGTCGGGTCAAGCCCGAAATGTGTACATAACACTACAAGATTAAACCTTTTGTCGGAAATTATCGGGCGTTACAAAAACATTTTACAGTTCAAAATCATTTATTTTGACAGTTCATTTTTAAGCTTAGATTCTGAAAACTGTGTTGTCTTTTAAGCACAATTGATTAGCAGACACTTTAGAACTGTTACACACAACTTGCTACAGCACATAATTCAGTCAAGTATGCTCAGTAATTTGTCGAACATACACGAAATCCTTTCGAGCAGATTAGAATAAACAAGCAGACTTTGAATATTCAGAAGGGTTTTGTGCTCGTTGTTGCATGCTCAAGTAAGGGATAAGTTTACCTTTCGGGTAAACATATCGATGCTCGAACATCAGTCATTCAACCATGCTCGAAGGACTAACAATTAGGAAGTCAATACAAGTACCACTGTCTGTGCTCAAGGAACATTAAGCACAGTACCAAGCACATAGTCATGCTCGAAACAGAGTTTATAAAGCATGACCATTTGTGCTCGTGAAGCCACAAATACTTCATCCCATGCAGATTCTTGCTCAATAGACTTGGAATCAAAGTTTCAAAGTTTCCATGCTCGGGCAACTGAGCTATGATGTCTGTACTCGAATGCCTTGAAGTTGACATTTAAGATCCAATGCCTTTGCTCGAGGAGCAATAAGCACACAGTTGAGCACAGAATCATACTCGAAATGCTTCCTGAAATTTATCATGTATGCACAAGTCAAGATATCAATAGCTGTAAAAACACAAATCAAAATGTTTCAGACAATTTAGTCACACTCATGATTAGATTGATCATTTCAGCACACAGAATAAACAGTTACACATAAAAGCAAGCTAAATAGTCAGTTAAGCACAGCAATCTATCATGCAAACATTCATAGTGAGAAACATAGATGATCAATTAGCACCTCTCCTAAGCACACATCCTAAATCAGACTTCATCAGCATTAATCATTCCTAGGCATTTTAACAGATAATAGAATCTAGTTTTATCTAAAAGTTTGGTGAACAGATCAGCCAAATTTTCAGAGGTATCTACCCTTTTCATTTCTATTAAGCCCTTTTCTTGAAAATCTCTAATGAAATGATGCCTAATTTCAATATGCTTAGTCTTAGATGTTTGACTGGATTCTTAACTATAAGCATAGCAGCAGTGTTATCAATTAAAATAGGTGTGAGTAAGAAATTCAGACCAAAATCCAGCAGTTGGTTTTGAATCCACAGAACCTGTGCACAGCAAGCAGATGCAGCAATGTACTCCGCTTCAGCAGTAGAGATTGACACTGTGGTTTGTTTCTTGCATTGCCATGACACGAGTCTGTTTCCAAGAAACTGACATCCTCCTGAAGTTGACTTTCTACACATGTTGCAACCATCATAGTCACTGTCAGTATAAGCCATCAAATCAAAGGAAGGGTTCTTTGGATACCAAATTCCCAAGTCTGGTTTTCCTTTCAAGTATCTGAATATTCTTTTCACTGCTAGCATATGTGACACCTTGGGGTTAGCTTGAAATCTTGCACAGACACACACAGCAAACATAATATCTGGCCTAGATGTTGTGAGATACATCAATGATCCTATCTTGGCCCTATATTCATGCTGGTCCACTGGCTCCCCCTTTTTATCAGGTACCATTTTCTCATGTGTGTCCATTGGTGTGGACACTGTCTTGAAGTCTTGGCACTTGAACTTGGTGAGAATCTCTTGAACATATTTTGATTGATTGATGAAAATTCCATCTGCCTTCTGTTGCACTTGCAGTCCAAGGAAGAAATTCATTTCTCCCATTGAGCTCATTTTGTATTTGGATTTCATCACTTGCTCAAATTCCTTGCACATTTGTTCATTTGTTGAGCCAAAAATGATGTCATCCACATACACTTTCAGCAGTAGCAAATCTTTTCCTATTCTTTTGTAAAACAAAGTCTTGTCAAGGGCCCCTCTACAGAAATCATGTTCTAACAGATGGTTAGATAGCTCATCATACCAGGCTCTTGGTACCTGATGTAGTCCATAAAGTGCCTTGCTGAGCTTGTAGACTTTGTTTGGATGAATTGGATCGTCAAATCCAGGAGGTTGAGTGACATAAACTTCTTCATCTATCTTTCCATTCAGAAATGCAGATTTTACATCAAGTTGATAGACTTTAATGTTCATTGATGCTGCATATGCTAGAAAAATCCTGATAGCCTCTATTCTTGCAACAGAAGCAAATACCTCTTCAAAGTCTACTCCTTCTTCTTGTAGGCACCCTAGAGCTACCAATCTAGCTTTGTTCTTAATCACTATCCCCCTTTCATCCTTCTTGTCTCTAAAGACCCATTTTGTACCAATTGCATACTTGCCTCTGGGCTTGTCCACCAAGTCCCACACATGCAAGTCTCTGAACTGAGCCAATTCCTCTTGCATAGCTTCCACCCAGCTGTTGTCCTTTAGAGCTTGATTGGTATTCTTTGGTTCAACTTGGGATAGAAAGCAAGCATACAGGCAGATATATGCTCTTTCAGATGCACTTCTGGTAACTCTTTCATGTAGGTCTCCAATTATGTTCTCTGCAGGGTGATTTCTTTCAATAGAGGTAGTTTGAACAACTAGTGGTACAAACACTTCTGCCTCTAGATTTATCATATTCATCTCTGCAGATTCATCTTCAGATCTGTCTTGATTTTCAGTAGAGTCTTGAACATGATTGAGTTCTGATGTAGATGCCTCATTTCCTCCTAGCTGCAATGTGTCAAACAGGGTCTGAAACCTATCTTCAAACTGATGCATTTCTTCAGTCTGAGAAGGTTGGTGACTCTGGATAGGCTCACTTTCAATATCACTTGGACCTTCATATGAGACTTCAACTCCGGCCTCTTGTCCAACTCTCTCTACTTCAACTTCTCCTTAGATACTTCTTTCAAAGTTAAATCCATTTGCTTCAGGGGCAACTGATGTCCATAGTTTGTCCAGATCAACTTGTTTTGCTTTTCCTTTTTCTTCAAAGCTGGTTGTGAACATACTGTCATCCATGTCTTCATTGTAGATTTTAAATGATTTGATCATTTTCTCAAGATCAAATAGCCATTTTGGACCATCAGTATTGTTGAACTGATTTTCATTGAAGATTATGTCAGATGATTCAATGACCACCATGTGCTCTTTCACCTAGACTCTATAAGCTTTTGAATGAGATGAATAGCCCACAAAAAAACATTCCAGTGATTTTGACTAGAATTTGTTCAAGTAGTCCATTGTGTTCAACAGTGAGCATCTGCATCCAAAAGGCTTCAAGAACTTCACATAAGGCTTTCTCTAGAAGAGAATTTCATATGGAGTCTTGTTTTGAGCCTTGTTAAGTAGAACCCTGTTCTGCACATAACATGCAATATTAATTGCTTCTGCCCAGAAGGTAACTGGAAGGTTGGCATCAGCAATCATGGTTCTTGCAGCTTCAATTAAAGTTCTATTTCTCCTTTCTACAACACCATTTTGTTCAGGGGTTTTAGGAGCACTGTACTGCTGGAAAATACCCTTAGAAGTGCAGAATTCACACATAGTTTCATTCTTGAATTCTGTCCCATTGTCACTTCTAATTACCTTCACTTTCCTGTCAAGTTGATTTTCCATCTTGAGTACACAGGATTTGATTAGGTTTGGGGTTTCATCCTTGTTGCCCATGAAATATACCAAAGTGAATCTTGAAAAGTCATCAGTTATCACTAGGCAGTATCTCTTCTTTCCAATGCTTGGAACAATCACTAGACCAAACAAGTCCATGTGAAGTAATTCCAAGACCTCATCTATTGTGTTTATCAGTTTGCTCTTGTGTGAGGATTTGTGTTGTTTTCCTTTTAGGCAAGATGTGCATTTTTCTTCTAGCTTGAACTTTCTTGTAAGAAGGCCAACAACGTGTTCACCTTTCACTAGTTTGTTCATGTTCTTCAAATTCACATGACACATCTTCCTATGCCATAGCTTGGTTTCATTCTCAGTTGACTTTGATACAAAGCATGAACCACCTCTTGAAGTTGCAGTATTCATTCTCAGTTCATAGAGGTTGCCATTTCCTGGAGCCATCATCATGATCATATCTGTTGGAATCATAGATTCTGGCTTCAAAACCAGGCAATGTTAATCATTGAAGGAAACCTTGTATCCTTTGTCACATACTTTAGAAATGCTCAGCAAATTGTACTGTAGTCCTTCAACATGTAGAACATTCTCAAAGGATACTTTGCCATTTGTGAGTGTTCCTTTTCCAACAATTTTTCCTCCATTTTCATCACTCCCAAATGCAACTGATCCCTCATATTTCTTCACATAATTAATAAATGCAGGCTTGTCACATATCATGTGCCTTGAACATCCACTGTCCATATACCATAGATCATTGCTACTCATGGACTGTTCCCGCACATACACAAAAAGGAATCAGTTTGTTTCTGAGTTACAAACTCCATCAATTTGTAATTCAGAGATAGTGGAAGATGCATCAGAAGTTGGAATTGGAACTGGTGGTGGATCTTCATACACAACTTCACAATCCTCATCAGTGTCTGACTCTGATCCAGAGTACGCAGCAGACACCTTAATGCTACTATCAACTTCCTCAATCACCTTATCCTTCCCTTCTTCTACCTCCTTCTTTGTCTTCCACTTGAATCCTCTAGGTTCAAATCCTTGTTTTAACAGAAACATCTCATCACCATTCAAAACATCTGGTCTCCTCTTGGCTTTCTCTTCATTAAGTGGCCTTCTGTTCTTGTCTGTTCTTGTCAGGATTTGGTCATTCTCTTTGATCTTCAAGATTTTTTTGAGCCTATGTTCCAACGCTGGATGATGGTTCTTATCTTCAGATTGGTTTTTATTTCCATTCAAGTATCTCTCATACATTACTTTGTAGCTTTTCATGTCAAAGCCACTAAACACATCTGGAATTTCAAAAATATCCTCAAGAATCCAACAAGAGTCAGTGTGATGCCCATATGCATCACATTTCTTGCAGAATACTTTAGCAAAGCTTCCTATATCTCCAAGAAGTTACTTGTCTTTGATCTTATCACTTGGTTTAGGGAAGTCAAATCCTAAAGATGTCTTTGGATTCAAAGTGTTGGAGAAATCCATCTTGATTGGCTTGCTGATGTCAATTGCCTGTGGATATTTTCTTTGATAAAAACAATTTTCTTCAGCTTGGATGGCAATCTTGAAGAGCTTCCCCCTTGTTCTTTTGAATATCTTCTTCTTGGAGCATAATCCACATCTCCAATATCAAATAATTCATGATTGGAAAAGACTAGGTAGATTGGTGGATGACTCTGATCATAAGAGAATTTAATTGGTTGTTCTGTTCTCTTCTTGATGACTGGCTGTGGTCTAGCACATAGATCAAATGGAACATGTTCTCTTCTCATTCTCTCGTGGTGCTTCTTACCTTTGTTGTCATAGGTGGCAGAACTGGAATCTTGTCAATTTTCTTTTTGTTCACTCTTTTCTTCTTCTTCCCCTTTGATGACATTGAGCTTCCACAGCTACAATTTCTTTCTACACTGGAATATTCACTCGATTTCTTTTTCTCTCCTTGAAGCTATTCATCAATCACAGTTTCTTGCTTGTCAGTCTGTTTCATCACAAATTCTCTATCCTAATCTACAATTACATCATCATACTGCTTGATAAATTTAGGCTTATCATCAAACACATTCTTTGTTTGAGATACTCACTCATGCTCTCTTTATCAACCTTATATGGGTAACTGTCACAGAATGGTAGTAGTACCTTTTGTACTTCTCTTCCTCTGTCATTTTTCAATATGACCAACAATGTTTCCAGTAGAAACAAGGTTTTTCAAAAACTCCATTTCAATCAACAACTCTGCATTCTTGACTTTTTCTTCAGCAAACATTTTCTTTAGTCCCTCTATCTCAATACTCATTCTGGTTTGAGCTTGATATGATACCATACAATCATCTTCCAATCCCTTGATTTGACTTTCATATGTTGCCTCACTTACCTCATACACATTCAGAAAGACATCCTTCCTTCCACATTCAGTTTTCCATTTTCCAACCTCCTGATTTAATTCATCAATTGTAGCAAGAACATCAGAAATAGAAGTATCAGAAGGTACCTGAGTGTTGGAAGATTCAGCCGTGTCATGAATTTTGGCCATGAATGCAACATTGGCCTTCTCCATCTCTGCAGCATGATTACTCCAGTCAAACTCTCCATCCTGAGCCACCCTTGTAACAGCTACATTCCCTTGATCCCTTTGCTGGTTCACAACATTTTGAGTTGGTCTGTTTTGGTTTGTGTGAACCTGCATCTGATTATTTCTCTGAGGTTGAAAGGTTTGTTGCTGATTTCTGTTTTGGTGTTGATATGGGTTCTGGTTGGAGATTTGAGTTCTTTGCTGGAAGTTTTGGTTCTGATTTTGGTAGAATTGAGTCTGGTTCAATTGGTTTCCAGCTTGTTTAGGCAGATTACACTCTCTTGTAAAGTGACCGGGTTGTTGACAGTTGTAGCAAATGGCCTTAGATTTGTCAAATCCAATTCTCTCATTAGGTCCATTGAAACTTGTCCTACCAGTCCTGTTGTATAATCTGTTGCTTCTCTCGGATAGCATGGCTGCCTGCCACTTGATATCCATATCTTCCAAGTCATCAGAATCAATTTGTTCTAGATCTTCCTGCACAATGCTTGTATTGATGAGATTTTTGGCTACAAAGGCATGATATGAATCAGTGAACATTGAAAACAGGGCTTGATAATCTATTCCATTGGCACTGTTGTTGTGTAAGAAGGCAGATTGTCCACCAGCAGCAGATGGAGCTTCATCCTCAATCAATTGGACGTTAAATCTTGACTGTCCACTGCAGGTTGAGACTGTGTCTGATGGTTCTTCAATGATTGGTTGATGAGATTTGATTGTGAGGTTTCCCATCGGTGCTACGAGAGCATTGTTCATCTGAAAACTGGGTTTTCAATCATTTCATGCTCAGCAGCCTTTAGAAAGGCAATCACATCATCCAGTTTGAAACTAGGAAAACTTGCTTTTTCCTTGATGAACTTGCTTGCAGTGTACCATTCGCCAGATAAAGATGACAGAAGCTACTTGTTCAGCTCAAAGTCAGAAATTTGCAAATCAGTTCTTCGAAAGGCTTTTCAAAATACAACTAATCCAGCTGATGGAAAGTTAGCACCCAAATGGGAAAGTCCTTACTTGAATGAATCCAAAGCTGGAAAGGGGGTATATCGTTTGATGAAAATGGAGGGTGACATGCTCCCAAGGGCTTGGAATGCAATTCATCTAAAAAAATCTTTTTATTAATCAGGATTCTTGATTCTAGTTAGTTAGTTCAATCCGGTATATGGAAAAATTTTACTTTATGTCTATATTTATATACATTATGTTAAAATTTTGTTTTGTCAAGTATCTCAAGTTGCAGAAATATCGACCAATAGGGCCCTCAAGATCCTCTATCCTAGCAAAACAAAAAATAAAACGGAAACCAAGAAAGTTATATTATCAAGTAGCAAACCAAAAGTTAACCCGGGCTTCTCCAGCAACAGGTGGACCATCCACCCGGGTCAAGCAGTTAAAAGATTATCATATGTCTATGCAGAAATTAAAAAGACAATGGTGGTCAGACTTCATCTCCAAAAAGCTGAGGATCCCTCAACTCTAACCACCTTTGATAATTGTCTTTAGGATCATCGATCCTGAGAATTACTACTACTATTGTTCGAACATAAACCACCAACAAAAACCATTAAAACATCATAAAAAATGGGCTCCGGCCTTGTCTTCATATCCATCATTGCCCATTTCCCCGCCCATTCCTTTACCATTCTACCATCACCATACCAACATCCTTGATCCCTACCTATCGCCGTAATAGCGTTTTTAAACTGGAATGAAGAATGGTTATAAGGCGCCCTAATGCTATAACCTAGGGATAATATTGAGTCAGTAGGCAATGGTAACATCATTTTCTCTCCAACGGTTGCGATTCAAATTCTCAGGATAAACATGATAGCTGTTATCCATTCACACCTATCATGTTTGGGGGCAATTGTTGGGACCAGTATTCTTGATCCTTGTGGATAAGCTATTCTTGGCGACTGTTTCCAAGAATAAAGATCCTTTATGGTTAAAAGATCCTCAACAGTTAATGCCTAGTTGAAGACATGGTCAAAGCATTGAAGATTGTAGATGTTGGAAGGAGTTACAACTCGTTTATAACAAAGATATACAAGTCATGACCGCTCCAAGATTCCCGCCAGGACAATTAATGCACTTTATGGTTAGTTATTATTTAATCATCCTTCTTGTAACTATATATATATATATATATATATATATATATGAGCTGAATATCACATAACACACAACATAGCATACTTAGAATCATACTAGCAAACACTTTGTACTCACGATCAGCTCTAATTCCACCTCTTGTAAGCTTTTTAAGTTTAATATAATCGGTAGTGATAGTTTTCACTACCAGAGGTTTTTATGCTAGTGGGATACTAGTTACCAAGGTCTTTTCCTCGTATAAATATCGGTGTTCATCTTTTGAAATAGTCACTTTGATCATATTTGTCATACAAGCATCAATCCTCACATAGAAATTTGGTTACTTGATCCTTAACCAATTTTTGACCAAAACAATACTCGTGAATGAACTTTAAATGGTTAATGAATGTTTCAGACAAAAATCCAATTTTTTAAAGCAATCTACACTTAAAATAAAAAATTTGTTTGTAAGCAATCATGATCTAAAAGCGGAAGTTAGCTGTAAACTTGTGATAGTTGATCAACATTTTCAGGAGATTCTCAAACTTTGAACTAACATTACCAAACTAGAGAATGAAATTATGGAGTTGAAAAATAAAATTGGAAAATTTAGAGAATCTTCATTTCTCCTGAATGAAATCATTGAAGTCAATAATGTGTATAAGAAAAATGGTAAAGCTGGTTTAGGGTATGTGGAGATTCCTCCTCCATTCAAAGGAGACTACATGAGCATTCGTGTTGAGGAGCAATTTACAAATTCAGAAATACCCGATTTTATCTAATCAAAACTGAAAATGTTGATACAAAAAAATCAAAAATTCATGAACCTGTCCATATTAAAAGCGGTTCAGTGTTTACTGAAAATGCATTAGATGGGTCAATTGAGGAATTACTTGAACCATAAATGATTCTCAAAAACAATAACATACCTTCTGACAATCACATTTTGTGTGAACCTGAGGAATTCAAGCAAGCTGTGTATGGCTCGAAGCCCTCGGGAGATTCCTTGAAAAAGCCGAAAGTATCAATTAATGTAAAGAAATCAGACAAGCCTACTGTGTCTTATGAGGACTTGATGAAATTCATCAATCCACAACATGAATCAACCAAAGGAAAGGTTTTTAAGTTAAAAGGCCTATCATAAATGTTCTCGGACAAAGGAGTTTCATTGAATCTTCTTAAGCCAGAAATGATTGAAAGTGTTTTTCAAGATGATACTTCAAAAGGTGCTGTAACGCCCGTAAAATTTCGTTGAGAAAAAAAATGATGCTTATGCCTTGTATGATTCTATTTTCTACCGGGACACGTCTTGAATCTTATGGGGCCTTCTAGACGAGCCCATAAGTTCAATTACTTAAGTTTCATTCAAGTGTCGCAACTTTCAACTTGGAAGGGCCAGAATGTAACATTTTATTTATAATCAAAATCAAACCCTAGCCCCCTCTATGATTTCCGATCAGCACAAGGAGCAGCAACTACAGCTTCGATTTTATTTTTTGCAGCCATTTCCAAGCATGAAACTTCAATTAAAGGTTGGTCCTACACCTATGCTAGTCTTTTACACCTTAAACCACCTTTATATCGTGCGTATTGATTGATAAATGGCTTGTTTTAGGCTAATCAGGTGGCTGTCTAATTGGGCAGTTTCGGGGCTGTTTCGGCTAAGGTTTTTGCACCACAAACTTCCTAGGTATGTCACTTACAACATACTAAAATTTCTTGGCCAATGGAGGTGTTTAGGTCGGTCTATCGATTTTAGTTCGAAAACTAGGGTTTATTGGGTGTAGGATTGGCAATTGTTGAGTTTGATGCGTTAATAGATTGGATGACCGACCAAATCAGTTCGTACAGCCCTAGGGGGGTTTAAGGGCTGTGGGAAAATTAAAATTTTGATACTCGGGGCTGTTTTAGTTGGTGATTGGTCAATCGAGTCGGCGGTGCGCGAATTTTTGTTTAAATGTTAAATTGAAAGTTGTAAAAAGGAACCGTCAACCCTATCAACTCGGGTGACATAATTATGATGTAAGAAAAGGTTAAGATGGGAATTTGGTCCATTTGGGGCTGATTCGTTTGACAACTGGTTTTAAGATTTATTACGCGCGTATTCGACTCGATTTGATTACCGGCGGGTGAGTTGTGCATCATGGTTAACCCCCGCCATAATTGTAGGGTGTATTTGGTTAGTTGAAAGGTTTTAGGGGCTAAGGTAAAGTAATTGGGTTAGGTTGGGCCTCGCCCAAGTTGTTGGGCCTTGGGCCAAGTTATTGGGCCTTGGGCCAAGTGTTGGGCCTTGGGCCAAGTTGTTGGGCCTTGGGGCAAAGTGTTGGGCTTGAACGGCCCATCAGGCAAGAGTGTTCTTACGGTCTAGTTTAGTAACGTGTTGTGTATAATTTACAGGCCCTTGCATGTGATTGTGCACTTAGGGATTTCCTAGCTCGTTGCAGGTGTTCGATTGATTCAGGTGAGTTCATGATGCCCTTTTTACTCTTTTTACGTTTTGGCTAGCATACACACCGAAATCCAATTTTATACGATTTTACCCGTTACAACTATTTGAATGGTATTATATGGTCTCACTCGTGATTGTGCATTTTGAAAGTTATATTTGAATTATTTTACATTCTTTAGGATATTTTAGACTTGTTTATGGTCTTATATCCCCTAAGATTACATACATTATTGATGGTCTAGACTAGAGGATGTTAATAGGCTTGGTAGAAATTGAATACGAGTAGACCTATTTACTTGGTTCACGTTGGGATGTTTATATATATATGTATATATATATGTATGTATGTATGGAGGTATATATGTATGTATGGGTATGTGTTACTTTATAGCATACGGTTGTGCGATGATATTTAGTTCCTCATGACTAAGAATGATGTGAGTAGGCTTATTGATGTGTGTGTGCATGGAGATCACATCCGGGTCAAATATATTACTCGGGTTTTCAAATCCCGTGGTGGAGAGGCCCATGTGGCGTGATCATCATTCTGGCGGGTCAAATATATTACTCGGGTTTTAAAATCCCAATGTGAAGAGGCCCGTTGAATGTTGAATGTTGAATTTTGAGCCGTGATCGGGCCAAATATATTACTCGGGATGCACCCGTGGTGGAGAGGGCCGTATCAAGTGTTTGGATGTGTAAGCTGTGATCGAGTCAAATACATTACTCGGGTTTGACCCTTGGTGGAGAGGCTCGTGTCATATGCTTAGGTCTTACCGCGTCCGGGTCAAATATATTACTCGAGTCTTGACTCGTGGTGGAGAGGCCCGTGTACGTGTGTTCGATGATGAATCTATTACTTGGTGAATTATATTATTTATTTTATTTTTATCCTCTCTATTGTTTATAACTATAACGTTGAAATAAAGTATGAATTATTGTTTATGAAAACTTGAACTCACTCAGCTCAAGCTGACTTTGTGTGTATGTTAGATTGACTTTCAGGTTAAGAAGTGGATGCTACCGCTTGGACGTGCTAGATGCTACTCGGGAGGTTGAAGGCATTTCTGGTCGAGGAATTCAAATAAAACAAATATTTTATTTACATTTGATTTTGGACACCTGTACCCGTGTTTGTGACTTTTAATACTTATACTTTTTCCGCTGTTATTCACTCTGAACTGGTTTTAAATACAAAGAATTGTTTGGTTTTAATTTTTGTGAAATTGTGGATGTGATTACCAACTGTAGGATTCCCGGGATTCGGGGTCTTACAAGTGCCAAACTTGAACAAACATTTCGTAAATCTAAATCATTATATGTTCAAGTGAAACCAGTTGCAAATGTTTTTCAACCTATAAAATTTGTGAAATCATCAGGATTGGAAAATTCCTTTAATAAAACCAATCTTGAAATTTTGTTAACATAAAAAGGGATTAACTCATGAGGTTTCAAATTCTCTAACGGTTGCGAAACCATAACTTGATATTTCTCAAGCCTTCACACGATAACAAGACAAGTGTTCCACCACATAAAAGTTTAGACAATCATTTGTGTTTTAATTGTGGTGAAACCGGTCATGTGGCTAAGAAATGTAAAGCCAAGGTTGACAATATCAAGTCATCATCTAAACCACCTATTCCATTGGTTGAAATGAATCATAAATCGAAAGAATCTCAAGTTGATGATTCATTCATAATGTATTCAAACGTCAACCTGAGAAAAGTGGTTCGAGTTGAAGTTCCTAATGTAATAAACAAATTTCTTGACCATGCTCAACCTATTTGTAAAAATATGAACTCGGTAATAATTCGTGATGGCTACCTGAAGAAGAAAACCAAGAAACCCTTCACATATTCTTAAGTGCCAAACACAATCGTTAAATTAAACTTATCTCCGAAAACTCAAAAGGAGAGCCCAAGACTGAGGCCTTGGCTGCCTTTTTGAACTAATCCTTTTACGATTTGTGATGAGTTCATCCAGGTCTATATCAGGTCACAAATGGATATTAGACAGTGGATGCTCTCGACATATCACCGGCAACCTTGATCTTCTTAATAATGTCAAAGATATTCAGGGAGGTTATGTTGCATTCACTGGTAATAATGGTGGTATGGTTTCGAAAGAGGGAGAGGTATCAATGGGATGATTACATTTGTGAGAGTTAATTATTGTGAAAAAGTATATCACAATCTGTTAAGTGTCTCACAGACAAAGAATGTGTTATCCTTCAACCGGGATACACGATTCCTGAAGAGATGGTTGTCATGCGATCTACTCGATCAAATGATATTTATGAATCATCTTATAACTAATGATTTGGTGGATGGTGTAACCCTCAAGAACTTCAAGTTGAACGATCGTTGTGTCGCATGCAAGATGGAGAAACAGAAGAAGAAGTCACACCCATGAAAATCGATTAACTCGATTATCACGCCACTGGAACGACTTCACATGGATTTATTTGGTCCAGTGAATCATGCTGGTATTTCGGGTGATTCGTATTGCTTGGTAGTAACATATGACTTATCAAGGTGATGGTTGGGTAAAAGTTAGTTAGTTTCATATATTAATTGGCTAATTTTAGTTTAATAATCGAATGAACATTGGTACTTCAAGTATGTTTATGTGTTTTCAAGAACTTGGAAGCTATGGAGCCTAATGAGGATATTTACGGGCTTGGAATGAAGATCGAGAAGTCAGAAATTGGAAGTGCACGCATCACGAGGCAGTCAAGAAAAGAAAATAATAAATCTGAAAAAGTTGCATCTTTGCGATACGCGAAGATGCAGGGGGGACAACTTCGCGATACGCGAAGTTGCAAGAATCTAACCCCGACTATTTTGTCCTTCGCGATACGCGAAGAAGCAAGCCTATCATTTTCGCGATATGCGAAGATGCCTAAAGTCAGCAAAAATTAGGGTTTGCCTTATAGAAACCCGTTTACCTCCCTATTCGGATTTTTACAACTTTCAGAGGCAGAAGAGGCTGTGTTGGGCGATCTTCTACCATTCCAAGGCTTCGGGTTCATCTCGGGTTTGCATGTTCATCAAGATAAGTGATAAAATCGATATGTCAATGCTTGGCTAAGTTTTCGTGTTCATTCTAGGGTAGGTTGTGTGTATTCTAACTTCTGACCAAATTCATATGCTTAAGGTTTATGAGCTTGATTGAGTTGTTGCTTTGGTCTTGCTTAATTTTTGATTGATTATTTAAACAATTTGTGTTTGGGATTATTAATTAATACATTATTTGTTTGGTTGTGTTCATCAAAATTTAGGGTTTAAGCTCTTGTGTCATTGACTAGTTATCATAAAATATTGTCTCTTAATTGGTTTTAACAAACATAAGTTGGTAATTAGGTAACTGAGTTCAATTGTGTAATCAATTCGGTTAGAGTATCGTTTGACATCACAATCCAACTACTAGGTTTAGTAATTACTGCGTAATCAATACAATTGAATCTGGGATTAAGTTGAATGTCACATTAACCGAACCTAGAATGAATACTTTTCATTAATATTATTTACAAATCGTTTTTAAGTAATTGTTAGTTTTAATTAATCTTTTTCTAAAAACTGCTTGACATCGTCTGTCCGACTTAGTTTAATAATTAAATTAGTAATATTAAAATTAGCACTTTCCTTGAGTCCCTGTGGAGACGATTTTACCCGTACATATTATAGGTATTTAAGTCTTAAAATTAATTATTTGAGTTGACCGCAACAACCTATGTCAAAATGGCATCGTTTCTGGGGATTCAACGTGCTTAGTGCTAGTTTAGTTTAGTCAAATTAGCATAATTTAGTTTAATTTTGGTTTAATTTCTTTTCTTCGTTGATTTTACGTGGGGTGTGCTTGTTTGGTGTGTGTGCAGTTAATCTTTTAGGTTGATGCATACGAGATTTGCTCGAGACAAGGAGGTGTTGCAGTTTCGTCCTGAGATTGAGAAAGCCGCGAGAAGAAATCGAGCTAAACCGAAAAGGGGTGAAACTTCGAGGCCGAAAGAAGAATACATAAATCATCAGGAAGAAAACCCATACCCAATGCCACCGGCGTTTCAACCTGACAATATTAACCCACCACCACACCAAGAACAACCCATTCCACAAAACCCTCCATTCCATGACTTACCACCACTAAACCCACCAAACCCATCACCACATCAACATGATCACCAGAACCAAAACCAAAGAGCTCAGAGAAGATATCAATTGAGAGATGATCGTTCCATAAGGTCTGAAAAACCACATAATAGTATCGAGTTCGAGTATAATCGGTGAAGGGTATTTGACGAGTTTGAGGAGTTTGAGGATGAAGAAGAGATGGAGGATGATCGAGGGGGTCAGTATTATAGAAGACCACAACAACCCCCTCCCGTTCAGCCATCGAGAAACCGTCGAGCCCAAAGAAGACTAGAGATTCCCGAGCCACAGTGTGACAATCGTCAATTTCAGGTTAACCTCGTTAACTCAACTCCGTCAATTCAAACTTTAAGATCGTTGAATCTTTAACGCACACTTCATTACATTTAAACTAGGGTTTAAATGACGCTTAACACTTACTACATGTGTAGTCTTTCGGGATTTGCACCGAAACGCAAACGAGTTAACGCAAACGATTGACAAATAAACGACAAACGTCAAGACACTAATTATATGATTATTATGTGTTAGGATTATGTGCTATGTGATAATAGTATGGTCATGTTAACTTATTGTTCAAGTATGATGGAATGTTCTAGAGAAAAACAACAATTGGAAGTTTAGGGACTAGAATGCAACTTGGTTGCTTATAAATATAACATAAACTCTAAACCCTAGCTATTATTATTATCACCAAAAACCCGATCGGCCCCCTTGCTCCTCCCTATCCACGGCTGCCGTCCACCTCCATACACACAACCACCATCAATTCAAGCCCTTGATCCAAGAACTAGGTGCTAGGAAGGTATACTTGATCACCTCTTACCTCCTTGTTGTGTAATTTTTATGTTTGATGGGTTGTAGGAAAACCCTAAGTTGGCCGATTCTTGTATATATATGATTATTATGATTCTTGTTAATTGGATAATAGATTGATAACTAGTTTGATAGTATTGTATGTTAATTGTTGTGTCCTTGATTGGGAGTGTAAGTAAAACCCTAAGCTTGTATGTATGTGGGATTGATATGCATGGATAGTAATTATAGTATCTAGAGGGTTGTATGGATGCATAATAGCTCATAGGTTGTGATTATGTTGAGTTTTGATGTGAACAGATTTCTGGACAGAATGTATATACGATGTTTAACTGACTGTAACGAAGTGTAAACATGAAAATTGATTGAGATTGTGAGTACTGCAGTAAACTAGGTTGAGTCTAGTTTCTATGAAGTATAAATTCGTAATTTTTGGATAAGTGGAAGTATACTTTTATGATTTTACAAAAACGTGATGCAAAGCTGAGCTGTTAGACCTGCTGTTAGGCTATGTTGTAAATGTTATATCTCATGAACCACGAGACCAATTGGGTTGGTTCCACTTCTGGAAGTTGACTCACTGAGTTAGGAACCAAACCCAAGTGGTCTTGCATTTATTGGATTTTTCGTTTAACGGGAATTGCAAATAACATTCTGATGTGCATGAATCTGGCTGATATAAGTTAGCTGTAATGTTTTGATCATTGTGAGCAATCTATATGGAATAAAAATAAGATAAAATATGTTCTGGAAACCTAAGACATGTATGTTTCTGTGGTAATTTTTGGTGAATTAATTGAGACGTTAAAATCGGTGAACTAGTACAATCTTTCAAGTAGAAATTCTGTCATAACGAAACTAGCTGCTGAGTTGTATAGGAATGCATGAAATATGGTAGTTTCTATATAATTGTTGTAATTTTGACCAAAATACCCTTGCGGAGAAATAGTTGCTAGTTGATTGCCATGAATTGACCAAATTACCCTTGCGGGAAATATTGGTTAGTTAGTCTTTGTTTGTTGACCAAATTGCCCTTACGGGAATTATTACTAGTAAGTAGGTTATTAACACATGACACGGAAGTAATTGCTCACTCATATGTCGTATCACGATTGTACTTGTAGAGTCACACACAATACACAAACGAAACACGAAACATGTTACGTGCATAGGTATTATGTGCCGAGTCTAGAGACTCGTTAAACGTTCCGATACTTAGAAAATCTCCTTGTTGTTTTAGAACGCTAGAGAGTTTTCTACGACGCGCATCACTCGGTGATCTAGATCGGATATTCTTCGCAAACAGTGAGTTCACTTTACCCCACTCTTAAACTGCTTTCAAACGTTTTCACTTGGGGGAGATAACATACTCCGATAAACATATTTTCTGAGATAAACGCATATGAAAGATTTTGTTATAAATTATATATCACTTGTAAAGGCTAAGCGGCATTTGTAACAACTTGAAGTCCCACACATCGGACCGGTTAATATTTGGAATAGCGAGTCACTTTTGGGTAGTACTACTGGGTTTGACAAACCCCACCCGACGTTATAGCTCAACTGGAGGTTGAGTGGGTGTAAATTTGGGCTAACACATACCATGGTCTGGATGACCTGGTGACGGGCACTTGATAAACAGTCAGCTTCGGTCGCGAACCACTTAGCAATACTTGTTGTATAGATTAGCTACCTATCGATATATAATTTAACATAACACTATCTGGTAATGCAATACTTAAACGTTGTAACATGGTTACACGCTCAAACGTCGTAACGAGGTTACGCAATACTTAAACGTTGTAACGTGGTTACACACTCAAACGCCGTAACGAGGTTACGCAACATTTAAACGTCGTAACGAGGTTACGCAAAACGCTAAACAATTTATCTTATTTTACTTGTGAACTCACCAACCTTGTGTTGACACTTTTAGTATGTTATTCTCAGGTAGCCGAGGCGGGCGCGCGGTTTAGGAGCATGCATTATTGAAAACATTTTTATTCCGCAAATTTAAACTTTAACAGTTACTTTTGGTTTTTAA
Organism: Bidens hawaiensis; assembly: GCF_021521415.1. NCBI lineage: Eukaryota > Viridiplantae > Streptophyta > Magnoliopsida > Asterales > Asteraceae > Bidens > Bidens hawaiensis. Next base: position 419,976 of record NW_027491728.1, on the reverse strand, counting down.
GTCGTCCTGCGTGACGCAACTTTTGAATTAAGGTTTTACGCTTCCGCATTTACTTTCATTTAAACGTTTTTCTTGGGTTTGGTTATAACTAATGATTCCGATCCTGCCAGTTCACACCCTCTGACGGTAAAACTCCGTTAGTGGATTTTGAGGGTGTGACAGATTGGTATCAGAGCCATTGGTTATAGCGAACTAGAAGCTGCATGCATACTAGACTATAACCGCGACGACCCATTAGTTATAATGATACGCACTGCATAGGTTTGTGTAGTCTTGAAATCTTATTTCCTTATCTCCTTCACTCATACGCGCGCATATACACGGCTTACCTGTAGAAATGTCGACGCCACCCTCATCATCATCCGATTCGATTACGCATGCTCACGGGAAGGAACCGCAGTTACCTACTGCCTCGCCACCCCGTGTAGTCCCGGAACTCGAAGCTCCTACACCGAAGAGGTACCGCCTATCCGGAGGCTAGTATGACAACGACGTCAGCTGGGAGTGGTACCCCAACATGATCAGACGTATGGTTTACCGTGAACAAGTTCCCCCATTGCCTCACCCGAACCACCCTGCTTACCCTAACACCCTACCACTTATAACCGAACCTGTAGAGCGAGTTCTCGCAGCTATCGTTTCTTGTTTGGAGCGTGATGTGGGTTACATGCGCTACACGAGAGAAAATGTTTCCAGACTGTTTAAAGACGGAACCGAGACTCAGGAGGAGATTGCCCGCATGGCAGCGGCAATGAAAGATATGCAAGGGGCTAGTGATCAACAAATGAAGGTTATGATGAAGAAGATCCCGAAGAGGAGCCTGAGGAGAAACCTGAGGAAGATCCCGAGGAGGAACCCGAAGAGGAACCGGAGGAAGAACCGGCTGAGCCAGAGGCACACTCGGATGTGTCCTCAGGCGACGACATCTCGGGATGATAATACCTAGATGGCTGGAAGAAACGCTGGACACGGACGTGGTAACATCAGCATGACTGCAGCTGAACTCCAAACTCTGCTGAATGACCATGTGGCGGCCGCTTTAGCCGCACACGTTCAGAATCAAACAGGAGGTCCAAATGGAACGTGTACCTTCAAGAACTACTTAGACTGCAAGCCCAGTACGTTTAAGGGCACTGAGGGAGCTATAGGCTTCCTGCGTTGGGCTGAGAAGGCCGAGTCGGCCTTTGAGATGTGTAACTGTCCCCATGCCAATAGGGTCAAGTTTGCTGCTGGGACACTCGAGGATTCCGCCCTCACTTGGTGGAATTCGAACGTCCAGATCCTTGGCTTGGAACTGGCAAACGCGATGAACTGGGAGGAGTTCAAAAACATGATGCGAGAGGAATACTGTCCGAGGGAAGAAATTTCGAAGTTAGAGTCGGAGTTTTGGTCATTGAAAATGGTGGGTTCAGAGATTGAAGCCTACACCACTCGTTCGCACGAGTTGGCAGTGATGTGTCCGCGGATGGTGGATCCGCCGAGCAAAAGAATAGAGATGTACATTGATGGGTTGGCACCACAGATTCAGGGTATGGTGACGTCTTCCAGACCAGCCACGATCCAACAAGCGATCCGTTTGGCTCACAAACTAACGGATCAGGCTGTGACCCAGGGTGCGTTACCACCAAGGGGTTCGACTGTAAAAGCCCGTGACAACCCAAATAATGACCATGCCAGCAACAACAACAACAACGGTAACGGGCAGGTTTCGAGCGGGTATGCTGGGAAACATCCAAAGTGCAACAGGTGCAACTTTCACCATGTTGGTCAGTGTGACCGTGTCAAGTGTCAAAGATGTGGAAAGATAGGTCACCAAGCGAAGGATTGTAGAGTTGACCTTGTGGCGAAGGGTGCTCCTAAGCCACCGATGATGACTAAGGGATGTTATGAATGTGGACAGGAAGGTCATTTCCGGAAGGACTGCCCCAAGCTGAAACAGAACGACAATAACGGGGGTAATGGGAGTGGCAGTAACGGTGGAGGAAATGGCAAAGGAAGAGCGTTTGTGATTGGATCAGGTCAAGCCCGCAGAGACCCGCATGTGGTGTCTGGTAAGTTCCCTGTAAACGATTGTTTTGCTTCTGTTTTGTTTGACACTGGAGCTGATAGGAGTTTTGTGTCAAAGGCCTTTAGCCAACTTTTAAACCTTACTCCAACCCCGTTAGACGCTAAGTTTCCTGTTGAATTAGCCAACGGTAAAACTGTAATAACAACTCATATACTTGCGGGATGTAAGTTGAAATTGTCAGGTTATGTCTTTGACATCGACCTTATTCCTTTTACGCTTAGTAGTTTCGATGTCGTTGTCGGCATGGACTGGTTATCTGAGAACCGAGCGGAGATTATATGTCATGATAAGATCGTCCATATTACCACCCCTTCAGGCGAGATCATTTCGGTCCGAGGCGAGAGAAGCGGCATGACCACCAGCATCATTACCATTATGAAGGCACAGAAGTATTTAAGAAAGGGTCATCCGGCAATTCTGGCGCAGATTGTTGAGAAACCTGTGGAGGAGAAACAAATTGAAGACATTCCGGTTGTGCGAGATTTTCCAGAAGTCTTCCCGGAGGATTTGCCCGGACTCCCTCCTATTCGTCAAGTCGAATTTCAAATCGAGTTGACACCCGGTGCAGCACCCATAGCACGAGCCCCGTATCGGCTCGCACCGGCGGAACTACAGGAGTTGTCCACTCAGTTGCAAGATTTGTTGGATAAGGGTTTTATCCGACCTAGCTCATCGCCATGGGGAGCCCCTGTCTTGTTTGTCCGAAGAAAGACGGGACTTTCCGGATGTGCATCGACTACCGGGAATTGAACAAGGTGACGGTCAAGAACCGTTATCCTTTACCCCGAATTGATGATTTGTTCGACCAGCTTCAGGGATCGAGTTACTACTCGAAGATCGATTTACGATCCGGTTATCACCAGCTGAGAGTGCGCGAAGAAGATATTTCAAAGACGGCTTTCAGAACACGGTATGGTCACTACGAGTTTTTCGGTTATGCCTTTTGGCCTAACCAACGCACCAGCCGTATTTATGGATCTCATGAATCGAGTATGCAAGGCGTACCTCGACAAGTTCGTGATTGTTTTCATCGATGATATTCTCGTCTACTCCAAGAACGAGACTGACCACGACGAACACTTAAGGATAATTCTGGAACTGCTGAAGAAGGAACAACTGTATGCTAAACTCTCGAAATGTGAATTTTGGCTTCGAGAGGTTCACTTTTTAGGACATGTGATAAACGAGAATGGTATCCATGTCGATCCCGGTAAGGTAGAGGCCATCAAAAACTGGGAAGCACCTAAGACTCCGACTGAGGTGCGACAATTCCTAGGACTGGCCGGCTACTACCGGCGTTTCATCGAGGGATTTTCAAAGATTGCTCAACCCCTAACCGCTTTGACTCACAAGGGCACTAAGTACAACTGGGGTGACGCGCAAGAATCCGCTTTTCAACTGTTGAAAACCAAGCTTTGTAGCGCCCCTATTTTAGCCCTCCCCGAGGGAACGGAAAATTTTGAGGTACACTGTGACGCATCTATACAAGGTCTCGGTTGTGTGCTGATGCAACTCGAGAAAGTTATAGCCTACGCCTCTAGACAACTACGGGTTCACGAGAAGAACTACACGACCCATGATTTGGAACTCGGAGCTGTAGTGTTTGCTCTTAAGATATGGAGGCATTACTTGTACGGTACCAAGTTTACCATTTACACCGACCACAAGAGTCTCCAACATATCTACGATCAGAAAGAGCTGAACATGCGACAGCGTCGTTGGGTCGAGCTGCTTAAAGATTACGATTGTGCCATCAAGTACCACCCTGGCAAGGCCAATGTGGTGGCCGACGCCCTTAGCAGAAAAGAAACAGATAAACCCAGACGGGTGAGAGCATTGCAACTCACGATTCATGCCAGCTTACCCGATCAGATTCGCGATGCGCAACTGGAAGCTTTGAAAGATGATAATCTCCCATCGGAACTCATGCGGGGCATGAGCAAGCAACTTGAAACCAGGTCGGACGGGGTCCGATATTTTGAGAACCGGATTTGGGTTCCACGATACGGAGAGTTGAGAACTCTAGTGATGGACGAAGCTCACAAGTCCCGATATTCTATCCACCCTGGCTCAGATAAAATGTACCATGATTTAAAGGAACTTTACTGGTGGCCGAATATGAAAGCCGACATTGCAACCTACGTGAGCAAATGTTTGACTTGTGCCAGAGTCAAGATAGAATACCAGAAACCATCTGGTCTACTGCAACAGCCGGAACTCCCAATGTGGAAATGGGAACAAATCTCAATGGACTTTATTACGGGTTTGCCTAAGACACCGACGGGATGCGATACCATCTGGGTGATCGTTGACCGGTTGACTAAATCGGCACATTTTCTAGCGATTAAGGAAACAGACAAAATGGAAAGACTGACTCGTGTCTACATGAAGGAAGTAGTGTCGAGACACGGAGTGCCTGTCTCCATCATTTCCGACCGAGATTCTCGTTTTACCTCACACTTTTGGAAGTCGCTGCAAAGCGCACTGGGCACACGTCTCGATATGAGTACCGCATACCATCCTCAGACAGATGGGCAGAGTGAACGGACTATCCAGACCCTGGAGGATATGTTGCGTGCATGCGTCTTAGATTTCGGAAAAAGTTGGGAACCCCATTTACCCTTGGTAGAGTTTTCGTATAATAACAGCTACCACGCAAGCATTAAGGCAGCGCCGTTTGAAGCGCTGTATGGACGGAAGTGTCGATCACCACTCTGCTGGGCAGAGGTGGGTGATAGCCAAATCACTGGTCCGGAACTGGTACTCGAAACTTCGGAAAAGATTGTCCAAATCCGAAATCGCATGGCAGCAGCACGAGATCGCCAAAAGAGTTACGCCGACAGGCGCCGAAAACCTCTCGAATTTCAAGTAAACGATCGAGTGTTACTCAAAGTCTCACCTTGGAAAGGTGTGGTTCGCTTTGGTAAGCGAAACAAACTCAACCCACGATATGTTGGTCCGTATCGGATAACTGAGCGCATTGGTCCGGTAGCGTACCGACTGGACCTACCAACAGAACTAAGTGGCGTACACGATGTATTCCACGTATCAAATTTGAAGAAATGCCTATCTGATGAAACCCAAGTAGTCCCTTTGGAGGAACTACAAGTTGATGAACAGTTACGGTTCATTGAGGAACCAGTCGAGGTTTTGGATTGGGAAACCAAAACGCTCAAACACAGCAAAATTCCAATCGTTAAGGTTCGTTGGAACTCGAGACGTGGACCGGAGTTCACGTGGGAACGCGAGGATCAAATGATGAAAAAGTATCCTCACCTTTTTGAAGGGCTAACCAAACACCGGAAACCGCGAAACCCGGCAAACCGTCAAACATCACCGGAGGTATGAACTAAATTTCGGGACGAAATTTCTTTCTACTAGGGGATGATATGACAAACTGAAAATTTTTCTTACTTTTTCAGGCTCTCATCACGACTTGACTCAATTTTCGGGACGAAAATTCTTTAACATGGGAATGATGTGACAATCGTCAATTTCAGGTTAACCTCGTTAACTCAACTCCGTCAATTCAAACTTTAAGATCGTTGAATCTTTAACGCACACTTCATTACATTTAAACTAGGGTTTAAATGACGCTTAACACTTACTACATGTGTAGTCTTTCGGGATTTGCACCGAAACGCAAACGAGTTAACGCAAACGATTGACAAATAAACGACAAACGTCAAGACACTAATTATATGATTATTATGTGTTAGGATTATGTGCTATGTGATAATAGTATGGTCATGTTAACTTATTGTTCAAGTATGATGGAATGTTCTAGAGAAAAACAACAATTGGAAGTTTAGGGACTAGAATGCAACTTGGTTGCTTATAAATATAACATAAACTCTAAACCCTAGCTATTATTATTATCACCAAAAACCCGATCGGCCCCCTTGCTCCTCCCTATCCACGGCTGCCGTCCACCTCCATACACACAACCACCATCAATTCAAGCCCTTGATCCAAGAACTAGGTGCTAGGAAGGTATACTTGATCACCTCTTACCTCCTTGTTGTGTAATTTTTATGTTTGATGGGTTGTAGGAAAACCCTAAGTTGGCCGATTCTTGTATATATATGATTATTATGATTCTTGTTAATTGGATAATAGATTGATAACTAGTTTGATAGTATTGTATGTTAATTGTTGTGTCCTTGATTGGGAGTGTAAGTAAAACCCTAAGCTTGTATGTATGTGGGATTGATATGCATGGATAGTAATTATAGTATCTAGAGGGTTGTATGGATGCATAATAGCTCATAGGTTGTGATTATGTTGAGTTTTGATGTGAACAGATTTCTGGACAGAATGTATATACGATGTTTAACTGACTGTAACGAAGTGTAAACATGAAAATTGATTGAGATTGTGAGTACTGCAGTAAACTAGGTTGAGTCTAGTTTCTATGAAGTATAAATTCGTAATTTTTGGATAAGTGGAAGTATACTTTTATGATTTTACAAAAACGTGATGCAAAGCTGAGCTGTTAGACCTGCTGTTAGGCTATGTTGTAAATGTTATATCTCATGAACCACGAGACCAATTGGGTTGGTTCCACTTCTGGAAGTTGACTCACTGAGTTAGGAACCAAACCCAAGTGGTCTTGCATTTATTGGATTTTTCGTTTAACGGGAATTGCAAATAACATTCTGATGTGCATGAATCTGGCTGATATAAGTTAGCTGTAATGTTTTGATCATTGTGAGCAATCTATATGGAATAAAAATAAGATAAAATATGTTCTGGAAACCTAAGACATGTATGTTTCTGTGGTAATTTTTGGTGAATTAATTGAGACGTTAAAATCGGTGAACTAGTACAATCTTTCAAGTAGAAATTCTGTCATAACGAAACTAGCTGCTGAGTTGTATAGGAATGCATGAAATATGGTAGTTTCTATATAATTGTTGTAATTTTGACCAAAATACCCTTGCGGAGAAATAGTTGCTAGTTGATTGCCATGAATTGACCAAATTACCCTTGCGGGAAATATTGGTTAGTTAGTCTTTGTTTGTTGACCAAATTGCCCTTACGGGAATTATTACTAGTAAGTAGGTTATTAACACATGACACGGAAGTAATTGCTCACTCATATGTCGTATCACGATTGTACTTGTAGAGTCACACACAATACACAAACGAAACACGAAACATGTTACGTGCATAGGTATTATGTGCCGAGTCTAGAGACTCGTTAAACGTTCCGATACTTAGAAAATCTCCTTGTTGTTTTAGAACGCTAGAGAGTTTTCTACGACGCGCATCACTCGGTGATCTAGATCGGATATTCTTCGCAAACAGTGAGTTCACTTTACCCCACTCTTAAACTGCTTTCAAACGTTTTCACTTGGGGGAGATAACATACTCCGATAAACATATTTTCTGAGATAAACGCATATGAAAGATTTTGTTATAAATTATATATCACTTGTAAAGGCTAAGCGGCATTTGTAACAACTTGAAGTCCCACACATCGGACCGGTTAATATTTGGAATAGCGAGTCACTTTTGGGTAGTACTACTGGGTTTGACAAACCCCACCCGACGTTATAGCTCAACTGGAGGTTGAGTGGGTGTAAATTTGGGCTAACACATACCATGGTCTGGATGACCTGGTGACGGGCACTTGATAAACAGTCAGCTTCGGTCGCGAACCACTTAGCAATACTTGTTGTATAGATTAGCTACCTATCGATATATAATTTAACATAACACTATCTGGTAATGCAATACTTAAACGTTGTAACATGGTTACACGCTCAAACGTCGTAACGAGGTTACGCAATACTTAAACGTTGTAACGTGGTTACACACTCAAACGCCGTAACGAGGTTACGCAACATTTAAACGTCGTAACGAGGTTACGCAAAACGCTAAACAATTTATCTTATTTTACTTGTGAACTCACCAACCTTGTGTTGACACTTTTAGTATGTTATTCTCAGGTAGCCGAGGCGGGCGCGCGGTTTAGGAGCATGCATTATTGAAAACATTTTTATTCCGCAAATTTAAACTTTAACAGTTACTTTTGGTTTTTAAGTCGTCCTGCGTGACGCAACTTTTGAATTAAGGTTTTACGCTTCCGCATTTACTTTCATTTAAACGTTTTTCTTGGGTTTGGTTATAACTAATGATTCCGATCCTGCCAGTTCACACCCTCTGACGGTAAAACTCCGTTAGTGGATTTTGAGGGTGTGACACACAGTTTCCCAAGTACGAATTTGAAGATGGGGTCCCGAGGGCATTTGTTCCACCACCCGTTCGGGGGGTTCAAAGCCATTTCATTCCACAAGTGGCCACGAATCCGCTTCCCATTGTGATCCCGGACCGAGAAGGAATAACGTTTCAGTAAGCCAAAGTAACCTGACTGGGATGCCTACTTTTCATGGGAAAGCATCTGAAGAGCCAAACCAACACTTGAGCGAGTTTAATACGATTTGTGCCACCATCTCGAGTCAAGGGTTCACTACTGATGAAGTCAAGTTAGTTGTGTTTCAGTTATGCCTTAAAGATCTAGCGAAGCAGTGGTTCTTATCTTTACCGTCAGCAGGTATCTACATGTGGCAATATCTGGCTCAACAGTTTTTGGACGAGTACTACATACCACAAAGGACATCCGGGGCCCAAACCTCCATCAGAAACATTCAGCAAGGGTTGGGTGAGACTTCTCAGGAAGCTTTTGTGAGATTCAAGGGGTTGGTGAGAACTTGTCCGCATCACGTGATTGCGCTGTGGGAGTTGATTAAGGCGTTTCATGACGGGTTATTGAGTGACGATGTGTGTGATCTTTAGTCGACCACATATGGGTCGTTTTTGACTAATGATGAGAATGAAGATTAGCAACATTTGGAAAGACATGCAATGAACTCAAAAAGGCAAGCTCAGTCTAATCGCATGGTAAAAAGGGTGGTTGTAAAAGCCGTGGATAGTAAAAAGTTGGATGATCGTATGGCTAGGTTGGAGAGAAAGTTGGATCAGTTGATGGGCGTGGGGGTGAAAGAGAAAGGCAAGTCAGGAAAGGTGTATCCAATTTGTGAAGGTTGTGGTGGAATAGGCCATGTAGTGGCTACTTGTGGGGTTGTGTTGGAAGACGAAGAAGAAGAAGAGGTGAACTTTGTGCAGGGTGAGAAGAGGTACAATAATAATATAAATTCAAACACCTATCACCCAGGCCTCCGAAACCACCCCAATTTCAGCTATGGAAACCCGAACACGCAGTAAAACCCAAATTTTTAAGGGAATTCCCAAAAAGCGGGTTATCAGTCAAATCAGTGTCCATATGGGAACAAGAGGGGTAGCGGTCAAAATGGGTATAATCAAAAAGAATCGGGGGGTTACAACAAGAGTTATCAGAAGACCTATCAGCAGGGTCAGCAAAATCAAGGGGCAGTACAAGGTCAAGGAAGTTCTTTGGGTAACAAGGAGGAGTCAATTAAGGACGTGATGGATTTACTTAAGCAAATGAAGACAGACCAGGAGGCTCTGAATAAAATCGTGAATCAGAGATTAGAGCTCCAAGAGAAGGCTAATTCTGCGAGAGATAACCAGGTGAGCCAGCTAACAGAAGAAGTGGCTAGTTTGAAGAGAAATCCATCTAAGCTACCAATTGACACCTTGAAGAATCCGAGTCATCAGAGTTGCATCTCTTCGAATGGTAAGAATGCCTATGTCAGCCAGGTAAGTACCCTTAGGAGTGGTAAGATATATAATAATGGGGTAATTCCACCTTTTTGTTGAAGGTGTGGTGGAGGACTTGGGGGAAGATAGGAAAAGTGACGATGAGGTTGAAATTGAACCGAAAACTAAATCAAATCAAACAAATAAAAACAAAATTGAAACTAAAACTAAGATGGGAACACCAACCACCAAGGAGACGGGTTCAACGAGTAAAACCGTTCTGTTTCCTCAGACATTGGTAAACCCCGAGACATCATCAACACTTAGAAAGAGGGGCCCACACCAGGAGGAAATGTGGGAATATTTAAACAAGTAAAAATTTATTTACCCCTCATACATGCAATTAAACAAGGCCCGGCATATGCTAAATATATGAAAGACTAGTGTACTCAAAAATGAACTCACAAGTTGCCCAAACAAGTTGACTTAACTACAAATGTGATTTCGGTTTTGACGGGTATCCTCCCACCCAAGCTACAAGATCCGGGAATGCCAATTCCCGTTCAAGTGGGCGATTTTAAAATGACTAGAGCGTTATTAGATCTTGGGGCTATGGTGAGTATTCTCCCGGGAAGCTTGTATGACCAGTACGACTTTGATCCACTTAGAAAAGCCGACACCACCGTGTTGTTGGCCGATTTGACACTCAAGCTTCCTAGGGGAATCGTGACCGATGTGATTGTGATGACAGAAGATTTCTATAACCCGGTTGACTTCCTGGTTCTAGACTACGTGACAGTTGACCCGAAACGGCAACCGAACGTGATTCTCAGTCGGTCCTTTTTGGCCACCGCGAATGCTTTAATTAATTGTAGAACCGAGGTAGTTGACATGGCATTTGGTAATAAGAATCTTAGGCTTAATGTGTTTTCAAACGTGTCTAACCCTCTGGTGGCTGACGAATGCTTCGCGGCTGAAGTCATTGACGGGTTGAACCCTCACGAAAGTGGGGATGATGCCACAGAGGAGTGTGCTATTTGTTGCAGGAAAACAGTTGAGCATGTCTTACAGTTATAAGAAGAAGAGAGAAAAGTGGAGTTGTATGCGGCAAGTATTGGGAAACCGCCATGGTCTCAGCAAGTCGACCGGTTTCCCTATACGATCGATTCAAAATTGAAACCATCATTAGAGAGTCTGCCGGCTGTTGAATTGGAGCTCCCAAAACACCCTGAAATACTTGTTTTTGGGAGAAGGATGGACATTACCGGCCATCATTGCTGAAAATTTGGAAGACGAGCAAGAGAAGGCGTTGGTGGAAGTCTTGAGAGAGCATAACACGGCGATTGGTTGGAGGATAGCATATTGAGAGGGACCAGCCCATACATTGTCATGCATAAGATCATCACCGATCCCGAGGCAAAACCCGCTCACAATGCACAAAGAAGGTTGAACCCAAACATGCGGGAGGTAGTGAAAAAAGAGGTTTTCAAGTGGTTGGACACGGGCATCATTTTTCTGACCTCAGATAGCACGTGGGTAAGTCTGGCACAAACAGTTCCAAAGAAGGTGGGTATTCAGATAACCTGTAATGAGAAAGGTGACGAAATCGCCACCTGACCGGTAACCGGGCGGCGGATTTGTATTGATTACAGGAAGTTGAATGTGGAAACATCTAAAGACCATTTTCCCTTGCCGTTCATTGACCAAGTCATCGAGAAACTTGCAGGTCAGAGGTTTTATTGTTTTCAAGATGGCTATTCGGGGTACAATCAGATTGCTATTCACCCCGATGACCAACATAAGGCCACTTTCACGTGTCCATAGGGCACTTTCGCATTCAAGCAAATGTATTTTGGTTTGTGTAATGCCCCGACCACCTTTCAAAGGTGTATGATGAGTATCTTTATAGATATGGTCGGGGATTCACTCAAGATTTTTATGGACGACTTTTCAATTTTTGTATCATCTTTTGAAAATTGCTTAAATGAATTAAGTAAAGTTTTAAAAGATGTGTGGAAACAAATTTGGTCTTAAGTTGGTAAAAGAGCCACTTTATGGTTCAAGAGGGGACGGTTTTGGGACATGTCGTCTCAAGTAGGGGGAATGAGGTTGACCGGGCAAAAATCCAAGTCATATCTAATTTAGCACCTCCTACTAATATAAAAGGGATAAGGGCATTTTTGGGTCACGGCGGTTTTTACCGACGGTTCGTCAAGAATTTTAGTGTCATATCTAAACCGTTGTGTAATTTGTTATTAAAAGATGTACCATTCTTTTTTAACGAAGAGTGTCTTAATGAATTTAATGTACTAAAAAAACAAATTGGTTGAAGCCCCGATCTTGTTGTCACCCGATTGGTCACTCCCATTTGAGATTATGTGTGACGCTAGTGACTATGCGGTCGGGGCCGTATTGGGTCAACGGGTGGATAAGAAGCCTGTTGCCATATAATACTCAAGCAAAACCCTTTCCGATGCTCAAATTAATTACATCACTACGGAAAAGGCGTTGTTTGCGGTAGTATATGTACTTGATAAGTTTCGGTCTTACATTTGGGGGGGGGGCAAGGTTATTGTTTTTTCAGATCACAGAACAGTCAAGTATTTGATGGAGAAGAAGGACGTGAAGCCACGCTTGATCAGGTGGATTATATTGCTCCAAGAGTTTGATGTGGAGATCCACGACAAGAAAGGAAGCGAGAACGTGGTAGCGGATCATTTATCGGGTAGATTATTTTGGACGTTATCCGGTAGATTATTTTGACAAGGGACCGGATACCACTGTTGTGACGATTGATGATGCTCAGAAAGCATGCATAATGACTTTTGGAGATCCACCGCGGATGGCAGATGTGAGAGCAGAGGGTAGTTCGAGGGGGCATCGTGTAGAGAGGCCACCTGCCCGACCACGTCAGAGGAGACAGCCCAGTCCACCGCCGGTACAGAACCCACAACCCATGACCTTAGACTACATGTTCGAGCAACAACTACAGATGCGGGATGAATTGCATGGGTATAGGGATGAGTTTAGAGAGTACATAGACGATTCGCGGGGATACTTCAGGACCATGTTTGATCACTGGAACATTCCATTACCTGGTACTTTGCAGCCGCCGCCCCTACTACTAGTGGTTTTGATATGGGTGGCACTGGGCATATATCTGGAGGAGGATCTAGTGGTTATGGATATGGTGGGGCTGATAGTTATGGTGGAGATGCTAGTTAGAGTGGTTATGGTCAGTATGGCACGAGTGGATTTTACGATTCAGGTGTAGGAGGACCAGGAGCTGGTGATGATGACGACCAGGAGGATTCTGATGATTAGTAGTTGTTGAAGGATGCAGCTGTCCCGATCAATGTTTTGGGTCTTGTTTTCTGGTTTATTTTATTATGTTTTTATTATCTTATGAGTTGTACTGATATTATTATTATTTTGCTTATGGGTGGTTTGGTTGGGACACTTGATTCTTTTGGTTGGTTTCTTGTGTATATTTTTGTTGTAGTCGAACTTTGTGGGTGTAGTTCACTATAAACCCTCACGAGACCATACTCGTCCACCCGGGCTACCAGGGGGTTTAAAGGGCTTGTTGCATACGCTAAATGCAACCGTGATTCCTATGAAAGTGAGTTATGTCTTTTAACATTTTTACTAGTTTAACAAATTTGGTTATGAATTTATTAAGTTCGGTTGGTAATTTAAAATTAATGGTTAGGCAACGGTTTAAAAGACCTATATTTCTAACACTTGTGAGAAGCGTTCTTCTACATGTTTGAGAGTTTGCAGATTTTATTTTGAGAGTTGAAGGGGTAAGTTCACCGAGAGATCACCGAGGGCACGAGAGTTGCACATGAGAGTTTTATTTTCTATCAGATGATTTTGTTTTCATAACCTTATTTGTTTTATTAGTTTTTATGTTAAAAGTGTAATTGCATAAATTTATAATGAATAAACCATCATCACATGAGGCCTGGTTTGAAAATTGTCAAGTGAATTTTAAACACCGTCCCTATTTTATGTCTTAAATTTTAAACATTGAGGACAATGTTTGCCTCAAGTGTGGGGATGGGGAGAAATTGAAAATTTAAAAGTTTAATGTTCCTTGAATTAAGATCTTTTTCAAAATTATTATGTAATATGAGATAAATAAAACAGGAACACACGTAATTTGAGATGTATTGGTAGGCTCAACCTTGAGAATGAAAGGATAATTTGGTTATTGACATTAATTGAACCTTAAACGCTTGATTTTTAGTGGGAAACGCCTTCATGGTTTTGTTTGTTTAGCTAAGCTGTGCAAGGACTGGAATGAAAGATTAGGCCATACTCAAGCCTTACTATTAGATTTGATCACCAAAAATATATTTTAATATGAATAGTCTATAGTACAATGGTTGGATAAGCCTAACATTAGAGTATGCTAAATGGCTTGTGATATAAACATAAATGAAAATACTGCTAGTTAAGTGGCTAACACTTCATAGGCGTTTGGTCTTATGGCCTTAAATCCTGTATTGATGGGATGCCCCGGGGAACGGAGACTGTAAGGCCCAGTTCCTAGTAACCCTACTTTGGTGTTGGATTTACTCATAAACACAGTTCTAAAATCAGAGTTAATTAAAACTTTCGCGGAATATTTTATAACTTCATACATCACATTACAAAACATTCAATCTTGTCTTAACATACAAATTGTCTTTTCATAATTAATTAATTAAAACAGTCATAACACTTCATCATGGATGCCAGTCTCTTCAGTCCATGCCCTTTGTCCCTCCTTATGCCAACTGCCTCAACCTATTTGCCTGCGTGCATACTAAAAGTCAGCTATGCTGAGTGAGTTCTAGAAAATCAATTAGCATACAATACATTCACATCCTTACTTATACGTATCCGAAGATACGTATTCATACCTTACTTACTCTTACTTCTTTCATACAAACTTTATATACATGCACACGCGCTTACATACTTTCTTTCATAAGGCCTTGTGATTTACCATAGGCTATTCTATCTCTACCATCACAGATATTATTAGGGTCTGTTCCCTTCTGTCTCATATATTATTAGGGTCTGGTCCCTTCTGTCTCAGATATTATCAGGGTTTGGTCCCTTCTGTCTCAGATATTATTAGGGTCTGGTCCCTTTGTCTTCAATAACCATACTTGTCACGTCACTCGATCATACATTAATTTTCATTCATGCATACTTTACATATATTCTGGTCATGTATATACATATATGTATATATTCATTCGTATAAACATTCCATAATAACATTCAATACTTGTCATACATATATCATACACATATCATACACTTACCACTTAAGTTAAGTGTATTAACAACTATCAGAAAGGAGTATGCACACAGCCCCAAAAACATAACGGATAAAGGGGCTAGAAACTCACCTGAAGTGGGTTTCTCTCGCCGTTAATAGTAATGCCCTTCTTTAGCTGTGCACGGATAACTGTATAATGCATTACGAGTATCAAATTTCCATTACTACTACTTCTTATATCTAAGTCAATGACACCCTCAACTAACGGGGGTCCGGGGGCAGCGCCCCTGGTAGCGGGGTCTAGGCCCTAGCAGGGTCGAAGGGGCAGCGCCCTAGGCTGGGGTTGAGCATCGCATGGAAGAATTTCGCATCAGAAAATGAATTTTATAAAATTTCGCATGGAAGAATTTCGCTTCGCATGGCTGTGCGATGCGAAATTCCTGCCTTTCGTCGTTTTTACCATTTTAAAGCCATCTTCCGACACATTCTAACCCCATGCACCTGATCCTGAACCCATATCTCTCATAGTCCAACGCCACCTTTTCCTCTTAAAGTGTACCCAAGAGGTTATAACTTACCAAGTTTATATTTTTCTTACATTTTACAACCCGATCTATCCTTATATTTGTTTGCATGACGATTCTATCCATAAAACTTAACCATTTAAACCGAAACCTACCGTTTTGCTTTGGGTTCGAGTTTAGATCTGGACAATACGTAGATCTGGACGTGATTCTTGTTGCTTGACGATGTTAAACACGAGATTCCGCCCATCTTTGGCTTGGATTTTAAATCCGAGTACTAGAGTGAGAGTATGTGTGTGATCTTGAGTGTGTGTGTGTTTGGATGAGAAAAGAAAAGAAAGGAAGAAGTAGTTGGGTATATATAGAGGGGGGTTTCATGGGTCCCACCACCCATTCCCAATTCCTACTCCCAATATTATCCAAATACTTAACATACGACTAGCTTAACGACATAGAGTTAATAACAAACTTTCTATTACGTATTATTTAACAAAAGTTGGATGTTACATAGACCATGGGTCGGTATGTGGTTTATCATCTCGTATGCATAAATCCTATGTGGATTCATTCATATTAAAAAGCCTTAAAAAGAGCAAACCCGCAGTTTATCTGCCAATTCATAAATCAATAAACATGATCACAAAAAGTGCTTTAAAAGTACAAATTCACTACTGACTTGATCATCCACGCTGTTAGCCATTTTGGTAGACTTTAATACTTAAGTTTGGGTTTTGGTTCGATAAAAATATCCAAGATTGTCTTAGCTATTACATATGGGCTTGAAAAATTGTACACATGTGCAAAATTTTGATTGTGTAATCTTAAGGTTTAAGTCAAGTTGGAGTGGTCTGGTTCGGTAAAGCTATAATGAAGCATGGTAAGGCGGCTTCAGGGCTTTGAGGTGTGGGTTCCATTTTAATCATATGAACTAATAAAACTGTCTCACCTTTTTTTCTTGGTAAGTATTAAGACGTGAGTTGCAATCGTGGTTTTTGTGTTCTTTGTGCTTAATTAAGATAATCTATGAAGTATTTTGAGAATGATTTTTCATTGCAAAATCTTTTTCTTGACGAAAAAGGATAAGTGTGGGGATGTGATGGTTGGGTAAATCGAATGAACATTGGTACTTCAAGTATGTTTATGTGTTTTCAGGAACTTGGAAGCTATAGAGCCTAATGAGGATATTTACGGGCCTGGAATGTAGATCGAGAAGTGAGAAATTGGAAGTGCACGCATCACAAGGCAGTCAAGAAAAGAAAATATTAAATCTGAAAAAGTTGCATCTTCGTGATACGCGAAGATGCAGGGGGACAACTTCGCGATACGCGAATTTGCAAGAATCTGACCCCGACTGTTTTATCCTTCGCGATACGTGAAGAAGCAAGCCTATCATCTTCGCGATACGCAAAGATGCTTAAAGTCGGCAAAAATTAGTGTTTGTCTTATATAAACCCCTTAACCTCCCCATTCGGATTTTTACAACTTCCAGAGGCAGAAGAGGCTGTGTTGGGCGATATTCTACCATTCCAAGGCTTCCGGTTCATCTCGGGTTTGAATGTTTATCAAGATAAGTGATATAATCGATATGTCAATGCTTGGCTAAGTTTTTGTGTGGGGGCTATTTACTAGTTGGTTACCTAATTGCACCTTAATCTTATCTAATGGCCATTTTGGTAGACTTTATTGCTTAAGTTTAGGTTTTGGTTGGATAAAAATATCCAAGATTGTCTTAGCTATTACATTTGGGCTTGAAAAATTGTACACATGTGCAAAATTTTGATCGTCTAATTTTAAGGTTTAAGTCAAGTTAGGGTGGTCTGGTTCGGTAAAACTATAATGAAGCATGGTAAGGCGGCTTCAGGGCTTTAAAGTGTTGGTTCCATTTTAATCATATGAACTAATAAAACTTGTCACACCTTATTTTTCCCGGTACGTGTTGAGGCATTGGTTCAAGTGGACAACAACATCGGCAATCTCGGTTTTTGTGTTCTTTGTGCTTAAATAAGATAATCTAAGAAGTATTTTGTAAAGATAATCTCTGATTCTGATTCCATTGCAAAGTATTTTTCGGGACGAAAAAGGATAAGTGTGGGGATGTGATGGTTAGGTAAAAGTTAGTTAGTTTTATATATTAATTAGTTATATTTATGTTAAGAAATGAATGAACATTCGTACTTCAAGTATTGCTATGTGTTTTCAGGACATTGGAAGTTAAGAAGCTTAAACGAGCTAATTCAGAGCCATCCAGATGAAGATTAAGCAATCCTCGAGAAGATGGAAGGATGGGGAAACATGTGTTGAGGGTTAATAAGGATTCGGGAAAGGATTGTACGAGAAACTTGAAGCCGAAGTGAAAACTGAACAAGATGGGTTACCAGGAAAGTGTCTTTTAGTAAAACGGGCATATCTCGGCCTAGAAAATGAGTTATGGAATCCAAAATATATGAATTTAATGTTTCTTGATGAGATGAATCTGAATTTGAAGTCAGTTGCATCTTTGCGTATCGCGAAGATGCAGGACATGCAACTTCGCGATACGCGAAGATGCTTAAAGTCGGCTAAAGTTAGGTTTTTCACTATATAAATGATTTTTTGACCCTTTTCGGCAGATTATGACTACCAGAGGCAGAAGAGATGCTCTAGGACAAATTTCAGCCATCCCGAAGCTTCCGGTGTGTCATACGATCGTATGTTTATCAAGATAAGTGCTTTAATGATTATGTCGATGTCCGGCTAATTGTGTGTGTTCGTCCTAGGCTAAGGTTGTGTGTAATATAATGTTATGATCAGATTCTGATGCTTCATGAATATAGCTTGATTGATTTTATATGAAATTGTCTTGTTTAATTAGTTATTTGGTTGATTAAAGTTTGTGTTTGCGATTATTGATTTGTGTAATGTTTGTTTGGTTGTTCATCAACATTAAGGGTTAGGCTCTTGTGTTATTGAACTAAAACCATCAAACCTTATCATCGAGTTAGTTGTCCTAGACATAGATTTGACAATTTTGTAGTCCGGGTTCATTTGTGTCAACAATTCGGTTAGGGTATCGTTTGTCATCATAAATCAAACCATAGGACTAGCAATTATTATAACACCAAAGACAAGAGAATCTGTGATTAACGTATGGAACACATAACCCGAACCTAGAATGAATACTTTTAATTAATATTGTTTAAAAAACATTTTAAGTAATCATTAGTTTTAATTAAATCTTTTTCTAAAAACTGCTTGACATCGTCTGTCCGCTTAGATTAAATAATTAGTTATAAATTAACTAAACTTGCAATTTCCTTGAGTCCCTGTGGAGACGGCCTTACTTACCCGTACTAGTTATAGGTATTTAAGTCTTTAAATAATTGCTTTTGAGTAGACCGCGACATCCTACGTCACAAGGTACTCATGGGTTTTATTTATGGGTTCTAAAGATCAGACACCTGTTTTAATTCAGAACCTCATCACAAAGATTGAATCACTTTATAAATTGAAAGTGAGACGAATTCGGAGTGATAATGGAACTGAGTTTAAAAACAACGTATTGGATTTCTTCTGTATTCAAAAAGGAATACATCGGCAATTCAGTGATAATGGAACTGAGTTTGAAAACAATGAACAAAGTGTCTGAACGAAAGAATCGGACGTTGATTGAAGCTTCAAGGACAATGCTTGCCTATTCTAAACTTCCCGTTCAATTCTGGAACGAAGCTGTGACTGCTGCTTGTTATTCGTTGAATCACCTCCTAATGGTAAAGAGGTTCAATAAAACTAGTTATGAACTTCTGAATAACCGTACGCCTAATCTAAAGTATTTGGTACCATTCGGGTGTCCATGTACAGTGACGAAGAGAGATGCCGGGAAATTTGATGAAAAGGCATTTGAGGGTTACTTTTTGGAATACAATTCTACTAAGAAACAAATCTTCAATCTTTCTTCGGGATGTGTGGAAGAATGGTATCACGTAGATTGTCAAAGCTACACTACACCTCCAGCCAGTACAAGTCCTAATTGGATGCTCGACTATGATGTTTTATTTAATTCGTTTACACCAGCAGTTGATGAGATACCTGAAGACTTGGTCCGATCGTATTTGGAAGAACGATGTCTTCCTATTCCAAGATCTTCTTCTGTTGATGTGAACGTCACTCCTAATGTATCAAAGGCATCTAATGATGGTTCTAAATCTTTCGATGACGCTGACTTCGTCGACTCGTCTTCAATACCGTTGGATGAAGCTCAAGAAACAAATGATCCAATTCTAGTTAAGATGTATCATCGACTATCTCTTTAGACACAGTAGAGGAAAATATCACCAATCTTGGTGATAATGTATCTGTACCTATGAATCCTTCTTTAAGGATTCACACCAATCATCCGCAGGAACAGATAATTGGGATATTAATGATGGTGTTCGAACGAGACACCAGTTGGCTAATGTATGCGACGATGTGGTTGATTGTAACCTATCTCCTTCAGATGATCCAATTTTGTGTGCATATGTATATTTGCACTCAACGAGGATTCTGAAAATTGCACAATACACTTTCTTTTTATCTCAGATAGAACCAACAAGTGTCATAATGGCACTCGAGGAACCGTCTTGGTTTGAAGCTATGCATGAGGAGCTGCTGCAGTTCGTAAGACTGGGGTATGGGACCTTATTAACGAACCCGATCGAGTAAAAAGGGCTATACCGACTAAGTGGGTTTATAAGTGCAAGAAAGAAGACTGTGGGGTTATTGTGAGAAACAAGGCACGATTGGTCATGTTGGGAAATAATCAACAAAAAGGCATTGACTACACAGAAATGTACTCTCCTGTGGCACTACTGGAAGCGATACGGATATTTGTTGCCTATACAGCTTACAAAAACTTCAAAAGTTTATCAGATGGATGTTAATTCGGCGTTCTTGAATGAAGAAATTTATGAAGAAGTGTACGTGAAGCGGCCGCCTGTCTAAGATCTAGACTATCCTGAGCGTGTTTATCGTTTGAACAAGGCTCTATATA
The DNA here is from genome assembly GCF_021521415.1 of Bidens hawaiensis. Taxonomy (NCBI): domain Eukaryota; kingdom Viridiplantae; phylum Streptophyta; class Magnoliopsida; order Asterales; family Asteraceae; genus Bidens; species Bidens hawaiensis. The sequence continues at coordinate 399,472 of NW_027491728.1, read as the reverse complement.
GTTTACCCCAAGCCCTGACCCGAGAGCCTGGTACAACATATTGGCTAACCATTTGATTGATAGTGGCTTCAAGAGAGGAACTGTGGATTGTACCTTATATTACAAGAATGTTTGTGATGATCTGATCCTCATCCAGATTTATGTGGATGATATAATTTTTGGTTCGACGAACGACAGCTTATGCAAAGACTTCGAGACAATGATGCAGACAAAATTCGGGATGAGTTCGACGGGGGAGATGAGCTTCTTCTTGGGACTGCAGGTTCACCAGTCTGATTCTGAGATCTTTATCCATCAAACAAAATACGTGAACGATGTCTTGAGCCGATTCAAGATATCTGCCGGAAAAACCCCTTCGACACCTCTTCCTGTGGGTTACAATTTGTCACCGGATGTATTGGAGGATACCATTGATCTGACCCTGTATCGAGCCATGATTGGTTCTCTTATGTATTTGACTGCATCACGTCCTGATATTATGTTTGCTTTTCTTTATGTGCCAGGTACCAATCGAGTCCCTAAGTGACTCATCTGGCAGCAGTTAAGCATGTCTTACATTATCTAAGGGGAAATCCCGACATCGGGTTGTGGTACCCCAAGGACGATAAGTTTGATCTCACAGCTTATACTGATTCAAACTACGGAGGATGCAAGATCAACTTCAAGTCTATAACAGAGGGTTGTCAATTCTAAGGAAGCTGGCTTGTTTCCTGGCAGTGTAAGAAGCAGACAACGGTCTCAACTTCTACAGCCAAAGCAGAGTATGTGGCGGGCTCGAGTTGCTGTTCACAGATTCTCTGGATCCAGCGACATCTGCGGGATTACGGTTTGAAGTTTCTTACTACTCCAATTTATATTGACAATTCGGCCGCTATTTCAATAACCAAAAATCCGGTTCAATATTCCAAAACAAAACATATTGAAATCCGTTATCATTTCATTCATGATTGTTTTGAATAGAAATTAATAGATATTGAAAAAATTCACATGGCTTTTCAAAAGGTTGACCATTATACCAAGGCTTTCGACAAAAAAAAGTTTTCAATACTTACTTTGTATAAGCGGGTTAAAAAGGTTAAATGATATTCAAAAGCTCAGTTGAATCACTTTATTCCATTTTTCTTGTTTTTGTTCTATTTGTCGTTTTTAAGGGGAAAAATATAAAAATCCAAAAATATTGTAGTTTTTGTTTGTACAGAAAAAATGAAAAATTCAAAAACATTGAAAAATGCTCCTCAATATGAGTTATTGAGTAAAAAGGGAATATAATAGTACATTGACGAGATTGATCTGGTACATGAATAAATTAGATTAAAAAATACGTAAGCCCAGTAATATGATATGCAATGATAGGCCTGACAGACTAAATAGGAACTGATAAGATATAAACATAACAAATGCCGAATTTTGTGGTACACCACCTAGAAGTGTAATACTATATTTGATTTAATAAAAGTCAAAAAGATTACTGTGTGTACATGCGTTTATTCTTGAAGAAAATTCTGTTTTGTTTTATCTTTAATTTTGCAAAGAAATTCAGCTTTATTTTTTTCTTTATTTTTATTCAACTATTGGATCCTCTCCTTCGCGATAAGATTATCCGACCTGAGGATTAATATTTTAGTATTCTGCTTTATTTTTTGGTGTTTCGTATGAAATCTTGGACTTTCTCCGTGCGATAATACGTTATTATCCGAATTGAGAGTTAAGAATTTGTATAACTTCTGCTTGTTTTATCTTTTTATATTGTTAAAATTGAACCTTATCTGCGAGTAGTAATACCGATCTTAAGGGAAAATTATAACGTTCTGCTTTATTTTCAGTTTTTTATTTTTGCATGAGTCACAATATATCGAAAGTTTAAAATCATGAGAAAACGTACATGTGAAAATTCATTGTATAAGAGATAGAAATATTATTTCGGATATGTGGGGTCCACATAAAATTTGTGCCTAACTGAACCTTAATAATATCGTAAGGTTTTCAAAAAGTCTGTTTATGGTTTAAGAGGATAACTATATCTGCAATCATCTCTGGATTACGTATACAATAATATCAAAATTGAAGTGTTACTTAGAGATATCTTCGTCAATATGATTCCCTACTCGAACTCACAAAAATATGTACTTCATTGATAGATGTTAGTTGTTTACGGCTTTACATTTACTGCATTTTATTTTTGTTTTGCAAAACTTAAAAATCCAAAAAGATTTTATTTTTATGATTTATTTTTTATATACCGAGCTGGCGAATAGTATCAAATCAAAAAGACAAGTTTTACCTAAAACGTTTTAAGTTAATTCGTGCTTAACGTACTTTCAAAGTAAAAATCCGAATTAAGTTAAACATTACCGATCTGTGAATGATCGAGTATTTTATGGTATTCAATTAAAACCCTAAATTGGTTTTAGTGATTATTTAATTCATTTACAAAACCCTAATTGGTTTTAAATGATTATTGAAGACTTTAATGAGATTCTATCTCATTCGTTAAGGAAATTTGGTGATTCGTTAACTTTGGTTTAACGAATGTCTAGACCATTCGTCATTTATGCATAACGAATGATCTAATTCGTTATGAAAGACATTCGCTTCCGCTGAGCTTAACGAATGAAAGACATGCGTATATACATTATTAACGAACCTTGAGAGAGCCTTATCCGGATCTTGATCTTATGATAACATCGAGTTATTCATTGATTAGGTATACGATTATGTATATTATGTTAAGTGTGTGTACTTTGTGTGTTGAGAGTAAATTTGGGCAGATTAACGACACGAGAGTGATAATAATAGAACTGTTACACACCCAAGCCCCTGGTAAGAGGCATCAGAATAAACCACCAGATCGTCGGTGCCATCAGGTAGGGCTAAAATCGGGTCATGCGTCAACTGGTTCTTCAACTCGAGAAAAGCCTCCTCCTGCTCTATACCCCAAACGAACTTAACACTCTTCTTAGTCAACCTGGTCAGAGAAGAAGCAATTTTCGAAAAGTCGGGAATAAAGCGGCGGTAATACCCCGCCAAACCCAGAAAACTACGGATTTCAGATGGAGACTTAGGAGACTCCCATTCATTCACGGCTTCCACCTTTGCAGGGTCAACCAGAATACCACTCGGGTTAATAACATGACCCAAGAATTGAACCTCACGCAACCAGAAGGAACACTTAGAAATTTCGCATACAGTTTGTTCTTCCGTAGAGCCTCCAACACTTCCACGAGATGACCGGTGTGATCAGATTCACTTTTAGAGTACACAAGAATATCGTCGATGAACAGAATAACCGAACGATCGAGCATCAGTCTACACACTCGGTTCATAAGATCCATGAACCGGTGCGTTGGTCAAACTGAAAGACATCACCAGAAATTCATAATGTCCATAACGACTGCGGAAGGTAGTCTTAGGAATATCTTCCTCCCGAATCTTCAACTGATGATACCCAGACCTAAGGTCGATCTTCGAGAACCAAGTAGCTCCTTGGAGCTGATCAAATAAGTCGTCGATCCTTGGGAGCGGGTACCGATTTTTAACAGTGAGCTTATTCAACTCATGGTAGTCAATGCACATTCGCATGCTACCGTCCTTCTTCTTAATGAACAAGACCGGGGCACCCCAAGGCGAGATGCTCGGTCGAATAAAGCCCTTATCGAGCAAGTCTTCCAACTGAGCCATAAGTTCTTTCATTTCGTTCAGCGCTAGGCAGTAGGGAGCTTGGGCAACGGGTTTGGCGCCCGGTACAAGGTCTACCTGGAACTCGACCTCGCGATCCGACGGCATATCTGACAAATCATCTGGAAATACATCCGGGAAATCCCAAACAATAGGAACATCACCGACGATAGCCACCTTGGTATTCACATTCATAGCATACGCCAGATACGCCCCGCACCCCCACTGCATCAACTTTCCCGCCTTAAGCATGGATATAATATGTGGCATCGCAGCATTCCGATCACTGAAGACCGTAATTTGAGTCCCATCCGGGGCCCTTAGACGAACGAGTTTCTGACCACAAATGATCTGAGCATCCACATTCGCGGGCCAATCCATCCCAAGAACCACATCGAAACAACCAAGCGGCATCAAATACAATCGCACCGGAAATCTATACCTAGACAACTCGATGGAGCAACCCTGAATAGCCCTAGACACGGACACGGATTTTCCTACGGTGACCTCAACCTCAAACACATCGACTACGCGCTCGGGTGATTTATTCAACGAGGAACAGAAAGCGGTAGACACAAAACTCCTACTGGCACCCGAATCAAATAAAACTGACGCCTGTAACTCATCAAGTAGAAAAGTACCTTGGACGATATTATACTACTGCTTAGCTACACGGTCAACACATACGATTTCAAAGGAACAAGAAATTATAACAGTGGAATGAAAGCTAAAAAAGGAAAGTACCTTAAACGACATCCGCATCCTCTTTTGCTTGCTTCTTGGAGATGTTGAAGGCCCTTGCCCTGGCCTTCGGCTTCTCTTCCATCTTCCCTCTTGAGGAAGTTCCCTAACCGGACCCCCCCCCCCCACCTTACTGGTAGGACAGTTTGATGACAAGTGACCGGAACCCCTACAGCGGAAACAAGTCAGAGTCGGACACTCGTAATGAGGGTGCCCAACCTTATCGCAACGAAAACAGGTGCCGGACCCACTCTTACACACCCCCTTGTGTATTTTGCCGCACTTCTTGCAATTACCGAATGCCGCATCCCTCCTAAACTCAGAAGTTTCAGTATTCACCCTTTTGCCAGACGAACTAAAATTGTTTCCCCCAGGCCGCTTACCATACGAATTAGTGTTCCAAGTCTTCCTAGCCTTGGTCGGCGGTAACTTCTCCCTCTGATCATACAATGTACCTGCCAAGATAACCACTGAGTGAAAGGAGTTCATGTCGGTGGTCACCACACCCCTACGAATATCCACCGGGAGGCCCTTCACATACTTCTTAATCCTTTTTGCCTCAGGGGTAACCAGATCGGGACATAAGCGAGCCATCTTGTTGAACTTTGTGGTGTATTCCCGATGTGTCATACTGCCCGCCTCCAAGGTCAAAAATTCATGTTCAATTTTATCCAATTCGTGCGGAGGACAGAACTGATCGAGAACCAACTTCTTCAGTCCATCCCATGTCATCCTCCTAATCGATCGATCACCCATAGCCTGCACCAGATTATCCCACCAACATAATGCCTCGGAACGAAACGAGGAGGTAGCATAAGTGACCATGTCATCTCCCTTACACTTACTAACCCGCAGAATGGCCTCCATCTATCTCACCCACTAATGAGCTGCCAAAGCATCCTTAGTACCATCGAAATAAGGAGGGTCACACTTTTTGAAGTCCCCATACGAACAACCCCGAGTAGATACACTAGTAGTCCGACCCTCATCCTCATCCTCACTCGGTACATACACCTCATCCTCTTCCTCGACCAGTGTCTCCTTACCCTTCTTCCCTTTATCCGAACCTTTACCAACCAAAGACTCTTCCATGGCCCTAACGGCCTCAGAAATGATCTCGGGAATGGCACTATGGAGCACCTGGTAAACCTCGTCGGCGATAGCCGCACGCATAGCAGGATCTAAAGCGGGGTTATCCCCCTCCGCAAGAATCGGGGTCTCCTCCCGATGGGGAGTAGGAATCTCTCTCTCGGCTTCGGCACGTGGCTTACGACCACGGCCGCGAACACTAGGACCACCTCTCTTAGCAGCTCGAGTATTAACCATGACTTATCCCTACAAAGACAGAATTTTAACACGGTCAAGTACAAGCGGTAATTAGAACATGTAAGGTAAGGGTAAACTGCTAATGACGTTGATCAAGTGTAATTAATCGTTTACTTTACACGCCCGTCCTAACCACCCCCTGCCCCTAACCTCGTTAGCCTTCTATCTAACACATAAACAGTTAATCACATACCGGAAACTTATAAATTTAAAGGAATGACTAAATAATTAAAAGTTACCTCTTGGCGTGCAGCTACTCGTGGTGGGCTTACTGGTCTCTTTTCTTACAGTTCGAGTCCAAGCATTCGGGGATGCTCGGATCCCTCGAACCAAGGCTCTGATACCAACTTGTAAGGCCCCGAACCCCGGTAACCCAACAGTTGGTAGTCATTCAAAACACTCGTAAAAATAATTAAACTTAAAAACAATTCTTTTCATTAAAATAAGCATCACAGAGTATAATTCGGCGAAAAACATAAATAAGTAAATGAGTTCCCAAAACCCGGGAATTTTGCCCAAAACCTACATAAGTATCTTTAAATAAAAATTTTTAATAAATAAATGTTTAATAATAAAATCTTCATTTCCCGTATGCCCTTCACCGTCCAAGTAGCTTCGTGCACGTCCAAGCGATAAGGCATCCTCTTCCTAACCTGAAACTCACACTAACATGCACACAAAGTCAGCTTAAGCTGAGTGAGTTCAAGTTTTGAATAAGTACACCAGTTAGGTCACCACATTCAAATAAATAATCATCCTTACGTATGAGCATCTCTATACGTGCATTCCTATATATATAAATATATATATATATATAACATTCAATAATAACATTCAGGGCCGAGAAAACGTACAACCCAAACACGTAATATTCAGCGCATGCAAACACAAAGTAGGCATACGCAACATTCAGTAGTCGAGACGATATATATATATATATATATATATATATATATATATATATATATATATATATATATATATATATATATATATACACATACATACATTCTTTAACATTCCAAGGCCTTCCAATACTAGCAAGCCTATGTAAAATCGTTTAAAACATTTCATCAAGCAAAATCGCTTAGGTGTGCATGCTAGCCCAAAACTTAAAAAGAGTTAAACGGGGCATCAAGAACTCACCGGGAAATCAATCTAACACCTGCAACGAGCTAGGAAATCCCTAAGTGCACAATCACAAGCAAGGGCCTGTAAATTATACACAACACGTTACTAAACTAGACCAAAAGAACACTCTTGCCAAATGGGCCGTTCAAGCCCAACACTTAGCCCAAGGCCCAACACTTGGCCCAATGCCAAACAACTTGGCCCAAGGCCCACCACTTTGGCCCAAGGCCCAACAACTTGGGCCGAGGCCCAACCCAAACCCAATTACTTTACCTCAGCCCCTAAAACCATTCAACTAACCAAATCCACCCTACGATTATGGCCGGGGTTAACCATGATGCACAACTCACCCGCCGGTAATCAAATCGAGTCGAATACGCGCGTAATAAATCTTAAAACCAATTGTCAAACGAATCAGCCCCAAATGGACCAACTTCCCATATTAACCTTTTCTTACATCATAATTATGTCACCCGAGTTGATAGGGTTGACGGTTCCTTTTTACAACTTTCAATTTAACATTTAAACGAAAATTCGCGCACCGCCGACTTGATTGACCAATCACCAACCAAAACAGCCCCGAGTATCAAAATTTTAATTTTCCCACAGCCCTTAAACCCCCCCCCCCCCCTAGGGCTGTACAAACTGATTTGGTCGGTCATCCGATCGATTAACGCATCAAACTCTACAATTGCCAATTCTACACTCGGTAAACCCTAGTTTTCGAACTAAAATAGATTGACCGACCTAAACACCTCCATTGGCCATGAAACTATAATATGATGCACATGCCATACCTAGTGGGATTTTCATGCGAAAACCTCACTCAAAACAGCCCCGGAAAAGCTTAATTGGACAGCCACCCAGTTAGCCTACAACAAGACGTTTTTCGATCAATACGTGCAATATAAGGATCAATTAACGTGTAAAAGACTTGGGGAATCGTAGTACATACCTTGAATTGAAGTTCTAAGGCTTAGAATTGGCTGCAAAAACGAAGAATCGTGGGTCTTGGGTCTCTTCTTACTGCCGATCACAACAAGGGGGGGCTAGGGTTAGTTTATGTTATAACATAATATATTACACTCTAGTCCCTCCAGATTGAAGTGTAAGGCAAAATGGAAGGAAAAGTTAGGTTCTTTAACGTACCGGGATGATGTAGAGTCTTCTGAGAAACGTCGGTTAAGTCCCGAGATTTATACATACTTTACACGCGCTAAATCATTAAACCGGAAGTTTGACGGGTGTTACATCACCCATATGGTTGTCGTAGTACCATCGGTTGAACGTAGAAAATAGACTCTGAGGGAATGTCTTCATCGGTGCCCTCTTCATGGTCTTTGGCGGTTTTACCTATAAGATCATCTTCCTCTAGCCAGTGCACGGATCAATCTCGTCTATATACTTGTGAGTCGGCACTTGCGGCTTGAAGAACTTGACACGATAACGGGTTTCATGTAATAAATGAGCATAGAACCACTCAGCCGAGCCATCTTTTCCACGATTCACGAATGGTCTGTTGGCTAGTGTTCTAACATCCCACCTTGGCATAGTAGAATATCGTGTGGGAGTTTGAAATAATACATAACATGCTCCCACTTCATGATATATACCTTAAGTTTAGAATCATACTGCCAAGCTATCAAATAACCTTTCATATATTTAACTGGCTTGTACTTCTTCATCTAGTATGCCGATGCTTGAGCCTTGGCTAATCTGACTTCTTCCTGTTCATGATAACGAAAGGCCTCGATCATCTTGTTCATTCTCTTCACATCATGCTCAAAAATACCCTCCAAATCACATTTCTGTCTCCTTTCTTTAGCAGTTAGGTGACTTGTCTCTGCTGCCTTGTTCCACTTCTTGAATTCTTCTCGTAAACGTTGTTCTGCTGAATTAAAGTGTTATGTAGTAAAGAATGGAATACCTGATTCATTGTTGTTATCAGAATAAAGATCAGGATACTACCCAGCAGTCACGTCTTCTACCTCTACTTCTTCATACTCATGCACATTCCCATGTGGAATGCCTGGATTCACACTTTCCTCAAACTCAATACCAACCTCCACAGTCTTCTTAAGTTCCTCAACCTCCTCATTATTAAGATCCTGAAGCAAGGCTATTGGCTTTTTAGTCAATGAATGATCTACAAACTTGCCTTCTTCGATCTCATCCGCATTCACCATGCTGTACACAATACCGTCCATACCAAAAACACAAAATCATATGTGCTGGTACAACGTCAATCGGTTTAGCTCACGTGTAATCCTTGTACAGCACAATCTACAACTAATTACCTTCACCCTCACAACCACCACCCATACTTGTACCACCACCCGCTTGTTCACTTGACACTGGCGTACTACCAACATTACTAGCCGACTGTGTACCACCACCCTGTTGCTGATCATCAACACCTTCCGCATCCGGATCCTCTTCATCGTTCTTCAATCTTTTCAACTCGTCTTCTTTACACGTGAGTTGGAGAATGATCTCATCAGCTCTATCAATTCTCTCCCCATGAGCAGCAACAAGGGCTTTTAACTCCCTGTTTTCACGCTGAATAAACTAAATATGCCGATACATATTCCTCTATGCTAGCTCATGGGCAGCTCTGTCAGCTTGCATCTGTGTCTGTTCAAGATGCAATAGATTCATCATGTGAAACCACTGAGCTAGAGGAGACATACCATAGAAATTAGGATGCAATAGTTGCATAGGACCCTGAGGACGGTTAAATGCCATGAAAGAATGCTCAGGCCTTTGCAACTGGGTAGGAGTAACTAGAGTAACTGGAGTAGTGGGAAGTGATGTAGGCATACGTACCAATACCGTCTGACGTACATCACCAAATACTTGATATTATCTTGAAGTGGTAATCAATGTCATAGAGGGATGTACCGGAGAGATAGGCGTCTGAACAGGAGTAGGAGATCGAGTAAAAGCAGGGGTTGGAGATCTCGGAATGCTCTGTGAGATCTGAGAAGTAGGAACTGCAGCTGAAATAGATACCGGTACAGATACAGGTGTAGTAGATCGCTCAAACGGTTGACTCGGTATCTCGATACCTGAACCACGTCAGACACGTTGTTTATTTGGTTTCTCCCCATTATCTACCGTTGGTTCTTTCCCTTTACACTTACGTTTTAATCATACGTTAGCTCAGCTTGTGGTCCTAGACCACCATCACCACCATTACCACCATCACCACCACCTTCATGCTTAGAATCCGAATCATCATGAGCCCAACGATCATTAGTTGGCTCTTGATAGTCGATATTGGCAAGATGGCCAATCAAAAGCTTGTATCTTGGGCGATCTTGAAGACTTTGACCATGATAAGATCGTAAAAGTCTCATAGTCTCTGCATTCGTCCGGTCAAGCTTCAATACATCATCTTGATCTTTTATTAACTCAGGCTGGAGCTCATTGATCATCATCTGTAAAAATCTCGGGTACATAAGGAACTTGTGACGACTCGTAAGATTCTTCTTCATGTGATAATAAATCAATTCAGGGAAATTGAATAGTTTATTCAACACCAAGGCAACAAACGCAGACTGAAGCATCACACGACACTCATCAAACCCTCCCTTCCGTCCACCGAGACAATGAATTAAAACATGAAGCAAATAATTGTACTGCTCACACAAGTTTGCTTTGTTGTACATCGACTTTCCCAAATCACCATTATACTTAACCCGTCCAAACAACCTATGAATCAAATCCTTATCGAACTCGCATATATCGTCTACTGTATCACGAAAGCCCAACGAGTCTCTAATAACTCCAATATCGATCACCACTCATTTATCCTGAATAACCGCTTCAATCTATTTCTCTGCCTCATAAAATCTAGCAGTATCCCAAAAGGCTCTAATAATGCTTTGATAAACCACAATCTGTGTAGAGATGGCCTTGTATATCCTGGAGCGTATTAAGAAACTGATTATGCCTCCAAATATCGATGAATCTTCATAGTTCATCACAAGAAAAGCATAGATGTTATGGCTCTTATTCCATGATAATAGCACTGGAACTTGTTCAGGTTCAGCTTGAGCTGCAGGTTGTTGCTCAGGATTCTCCACTAGATTTTGCTGGGGAACTAGGTTTTGAATCATCTCGTCTTCCAAGTCTGTTTAGACAAGAATGAAACAATTAGAAAACAGTTCACATACTGATCAATGAATGAGCATCTTATTCGTTTTACCAAACGAATGAGACATTCGTTATACTATTAATGAAGTACATTCGTTACAAGTAATGAATTATACTTATACATTAACCCATTCGTCCTCATAACGAATCACTGATTATTACTTTAACAAATCAACTTTGATTCGTTACCCTTATTCGTTATGAGTGTGACTATCTATTCGCTATCTTAGCGAATAAGATAGACATTCGTTAACTATCAACAAATCTGAAATGACCATTCGTTATACTACTAACGAATCTGATCAGTCATTTACAAAATTGACTTATCAAAGGTTAAAAATCAAATGATTTTTTGACTTTTTACAGTCCAAAACGATGCATGTCTTCTATGAAACCTTTGATTTTACATTAATGGTTACAATTTACCTCAATCATAACAATCGGAAACCTAATTAACGCATTAAAAAAAGATCATCCATCTAAATTTTGATTCAAATATGATTATTATGAGTAGTTAACGATTCGGTGATTATTCAATTTATTAATTGATCTGTTAACCCTTAAAAATCAGATGAAACTCTGTGAATCTCATATGGTTGTACTCGCCATTACTTGTTGAACACAAATATGTCAATCAATTAGGCTAACAAGCGGGTATAGGATTCTAGAAAAAATTTGCAAGAGTTCGTTTGTGTAGGCGATGAAATAGGAAATGGCGGATAAAAGGTCATTCGTCAAACATTGGGATTATAAACCCCAATAATTTCAAGCTCATCGAGGTCATTCATTCAAATTTGAACTAACGAATGGCCTTATTCATTAAATTAACATTTTGATTCGTTCAAGATTTTAGACGAATAAGATTTCCATTCGTTTAACTTTTAACGAATAATACGTTAACTCTTACATTCGTTAACTTTATAACGAATAGTAGAGTCATTCGTTAAAATATTAATGAATGATACATTAAATTCATTACATTCGTTAACAGTTTAAACGAATGTCTTCCATTCTTATGCACAACGGAAGCGAATATCATTATAACGAATGAAATACTCATTCGTTAAGTTTAAATAACGAAAGTCTTTACATTCGTTAAAACAATGTTAACGAATCACCAAAGATCCTTAACGAATGAGATACAATCTCTTTAAGGAATTAAATATTCATTAAAACCAATTATGGTTTTAATCAAACAATTAAATAATCAATTAAATCTAAGTACGGTTTAATTTTATACATTAAAATACACCGCATCAATCAAATATCGGTAATGTTTAAATTAAGAAGATTTTTACATTAAAATCAACTGATACCAGCTGAAAATACGTTAAGCACGATTAACTTAAATTTTAGGGTACCAAAAATTTTCTTTTTTGTTTTAAATTATTCGCTAGTTCGGTAAATCGAAACTAAAGCAAAAAAAGCTAAAATATTTTTGGATTTTGAAATATTTTAAACCAAAATAAATGCAGTAAATATAAAGTAGTAATGCAAACTATCATCTAATAAAGCAGTACATATTTTTGTGAGTTTGAGCAGGGGAATCATATTACTCAAAATTTCCATCCATCACAGTTTTATTTTCAGCTTTTATTATGATTGGTGTTAAGTCGATTATTGGTATTGTTTGTCCACTTAAATCTTTGAACAAATTTTTCAGAACATTCGGTGATAATTTTTAATTGGTTAAATTAAGCACAAATATCAGAAAGAATTAGCTCAAATCTTGATTCAAACGTAATTTGATTTTCTCCAAATCACCCCAACTTGACTTGAACCTTAGAATCAATTTGATATTAAATGATTATATTTGAGCAATCATAGTCTGTAATCCCCACTACAAGATATACCCCCGTTATCAAGTAATACCCTAAGGTCCTTTCCCATGCATGGATGAGTATGTACGATTTCATCTGTCAGTTTATAGACATTGTGTCCCTTATGGTCCGTTTCTTAATGGTAATAAGACGTGAGCAAGGGGACAATGTATGACTCACAGCGTGGTTTGATCAAGTCTGTAATTCATTTAGTACACGAAGTACTATTTGCGATCAAGTTTGGAGACTTAAGCGATTACACTGCGGGTTCGCTTTTACAAGCATTTTTAATATTCATCGAAATGAATACCAGATGCAAAACCGCATAAAGACCCAATGGTGTCAGAAACCTTTAAAGCATCCCATCAATACAGGATTTTAGGCCATAAGACCATACATCGTTGAAGCGTTAACCACCAACTAGACTCTTTTTCTTAAAGTTGTTTTCAAATTGATCGAAAGGCTTGTGTATGACTGGATTATTACAATTCTACAATTTTATGTTTATATCACACACTAGTCCATACTTGTTTGTCAAAAGACCTACCAATACCTCAATGCAATTAAGCACACAGTCTTTTATTACTCTCTTTTTATGGACTTAGAAGCAAATGATTAATGTACTATCATTTTCCCTTTTTGCTCGAAAACTCATTACGAAGAGCATTTTTCTATGTTTTTTTAATTTTACGATATTTGAATGTTTTTGGAGTTTTTAATTTTTCTATACAAACATAAAATCACACTCTTTTTGGATTTTTATATTTTTCTCCCCTTAAAAACTACAAATAAAACAAAAAATAGAAAAACGAAAAGAAAATGATTCAACCGAGCTGTTGAATATCTTAATCTTTTTAAACCATTTATACCCAGCAAGTATTGAAAACGTGTTTTATCAAATGCCTTGGTATAAAGGTCAGCCTTTTGAAAATCCGTATGTATTTTTTCAACATTAATTAATTTCTTTTCAAAGCAATCACGTATAAAGTGATAATGGATTTCAAGGTGTTTAGTTTTCGAATGTTGAACCGGATTTTTTGTGATAGAAATAGCGGCCGAATTGTCAATATAGATAGGAGTAGTAAAAAACTTCAAACCGTAATCCCGAAGATGCTGCTGGATCTAGAGAACCTATGAACAGCAACTCGAGGCCGCCACATACTCCACTTCGGCAGTTGAAGTTGAGACCGTTCTCTGCTTCTTACATTGCCAGGAAACAAGCCGGTTTCCCAAGAATTGACAACCCGTTGTTGTAGACTTGAAGTTGATCTTGCATCATCCGTAGTCCGAATTAGTAAAAGTGGTGAGATCAAATTTATCGTCCTTCGGGTACCACAACACAATGTCAGGATTTTCCCCTCAGATAATGAGTCACTCGGGGAGTCGATTGGTACCTGGCACACAAACAAACAGCAAACATGATATTAGGTCGAGATGCAGTAAAATACATAAGAGATCCGATCATCGCTCGATATAGGGTTGGATCAACGGAATCCTCCAATTCATCTGGTGATAAATTGTGACCCACAGAAAGAGGTGTCGAAGGAATTTTGCCGTCTGATATCTTGAATCGGCTCAAAACATCGTTCACATATTTGGTCTGATGGATGAAGATCCCGGAATCAGACTGGTGAACTTGCAATCATAAGAAAAAGCTCATCTCTCCCATCAAACTCATCTCGAATTTGATTTGCATCGTCTTCTCGAAATCTTTAACCAGGTGTCGTTTGTCGAACTGAAAATAATGTCAGCAACATAGATTTGAACGAGGAGCATATCATCACCAACGTTCTTGTAGAATAATGTACAGTCCACAGTCCCCCTCTTGAAGCCACAATCAAGCAAGCATGCTGTACCAGGCTCTCGGGGCCTGATGTAAGCCATAAAGAGCTTTGTTTAAGCGATAAACACGCTCTGGATAATCTGGAACTTCAAAGCCGGGAGGCTGCTTCACATACACTTCCTCGTGAATTTCTCCTTTTAAGAACGCCGATTTCACATCCATTTAATAAACCTTAAAATTCTTGTAGGCTGCATAGGAAAAAGATACGTATAGCTTCCAGTCGTGCTATAGGAGCATATACTTTGGTGTAGTCAATGCCTTCTTGTTGATTGTAACCCAATACGACCAATCGTGCGTTGTTTCTCACGATTACCCCATGGTCGTCCTTTTTGCACATAAAAACCCATTTAGTCGGTATTGCCTTATTAACACATTCGGGTTTGTCAATTAAATCTCGTACACCCAGTCGAACAAACTGTTGCTGCTCCTCCTGCATAGCTTCAACCCAAGGTTCCTTGAGTGCCATTGTGACACTTGTTGGTTCAATCTGTGATAGAAAGCAGGTGTATCGTGCAATACTAAGAATTCCTGATGAGTGCAAATCCGCATAAGCACATACAATCGAATCCTTAGTTGGAGATAAGTTACATTAGACCATGTCATCACATACATTAGCTAATTGGTGTCTTGTACGAACTCCGTCATTCACATCACCAATTATCTGTTCCTGCGGATGATTAGTGTGAATCCTTAACGAAGGATTAGTAGGCACAGACACGTTATCACCCAGATTGGTGATATTTTCCTCTGCTGTGTCTAAAGAAACAGATGATGAAACATCTTCTACTTGAATTGGCTCGTTTGTTTCTTGAGCTTCATCCAATGGAATTGAAGATGAATCAAAAATATCAGCATCATCGGAAGATTCAGAAACATCATTTGACGTTTCTGATACATTATGAGAGTCATCTACATCAACTGAAGAAGAACTAGGAACAGAAAGACATTGTTCTTCCAAATATGCTCGAACTAAATCTTCAGGGACTTCTTCAACCGTAGATGTAAACGAATTAAATAACCCATCGTAATCAAACATCCAATTAGGACCCATACCAGTTGGAGGAGTAGTATAACTTTGGCAATCAACGTGATACCATTCTTCCACACAACCCGAAAAGATATTGAAGATCTGCTTCTTAGGAGAATTGTATCCCAAAAAGTATCCCTCGAATGCCTTCTCATCAAATTTCCCGGCATCTCTCTTCAATACAGTACATGGACACCCAAAAGGTTCCAAGTACTTTAAGTTCGGTTTATGATTATTCAAAAGTTCGTAACTAGTTTTCTTGAACCTCTTTGCAGTTAGTACGCGATTCAGTATGTAACAAGCCGTATTCACAGCTTCGTTCCAGAATTGAATGGGAAGCTTAGAATCAGCAAGCATTGTTCTCGCAGCTTCAATAAGCGTACGATTCTTCCGCTCATATACACAGTTTTGTTGAGGAACATACGGCGCATTGAATTCCCTATGTATACCCTTCTGGATACAGAAGAAATCCAATACATTATTCCTGAACTCAGTTCCATTATCACTATGAATTCGTCTCACTTTCAGTTTGGAAAGTGATCGATCTTCGTGATAAGGTTCTGAATTAACAAAGACGTTTGATCTTTCGAACCCATAAATAACACCCATGAAAATCTTGAGAAGTCATCAGTAACCACCAAGCAGTACAGATCACCGGCAATACAAGCACGATTTACTGGACCAAATAAATCCATATGAAGTCGTTCTAGTGGTGTGTCAATCGAATTAATTGACTTTCTCGGATGTGACTTCTTCTTACTTTTCCCCTTCTTGCAAGCGACGCAATGATCATTTAACCAAAAATGCTTGAGGGTCACACCATCCACCAATTCGTTCGAGATAAGGTAATTCATCTTGCATGTGTGGATGGGCCCCATGCGTCGATGCCATAGTATCGAGTCTTTCTTGGTGGCTTTGGAGACAAAACACGTAGCCCAGGGTGAAACACTTACATTACTACTCATGTCAAGTACATAAATATCATTTGATCGAGGTGATCGCATGACAACCATGTATTCAGGAATCATGTATTCCGGTTGAAGGATAACACATTCCGTATCCGTGAAAATCGTGGAATACTTCTTATCGCATATCTGTGAGACGCTCAACAGATTATGATCCACTTTTTCACAATAAATTAACCTTCTCAAACGTAACTTTCCCGTTTGATACTTCTCCCTCCTTAGTAATCATCCCATCGTTGTTACCAGCAAAAGCCACATAACCCCTTGAATATCTTTAATGTTGCTAAGAGGATCCAGGTTACCGGTAATATGTCGAGAACATCCACAATTGAATATCCACTTATGACTTGACACGGGCCTGGATGAACTCTGCACAAACAGGTAAAATGATTAGTTCAAAAAGGCAGCCCAAGCCTCAATCTTGGGCTCTCCTTTTGGTACTTTTGGAGATAAATTCAAGTTAACACTTGCATTCGGTACTTGAGAATAGGTGATGGGTTTCTTGTTTTTCTTTTTAAGGTAACCATCACGTGTTATTCCCGAATTAGTGTTTTTACAAATCGGTTGAGCACGGTTAACAAATTTGTTTGATACATCAAACGTTTCAACTCGAACCGCTTTCTTCGGATTTACATTGGAATACATTATAACACACTCATCAATTTGATTTTCTTTCAAATTTTTATTCCATTCAGTCTTTCTAGTTGATGACAACTTGATATCGTCAATCTATGCTTTGCACTTCTTTGAAACATGACCCAGTTCACCATATTTTAAACACAGATGAGTGTCTAACAATTTTTGTGGTGAAACACTTGGTTTGTTTTTATGCAAAGGTTGAGGAATATCAATCTTAGAACTTTCTAAGGTTACTTTCTTTGGAACGTCACGTTTTAATCCCTTTTTATTTTGATAAAATTCCAGATTAGTGGAATTCGATGAATCCTCCATCCCAAATGATTTCACAAATTTTATAGGGTTAAACTTTTTAACAATAACATTCTCTTGAACATTCTTTAATTTTGACTTGTTAAATTGTCGTTCCAGTTCAGTAACCTTTGAAGTGTTATCTTGAAACACACTTTCAATCATACCCGGATTTAGAAGATTCAAAAGAACTTCCTTATCCGAAAATACTTTAGATAATCCCTTGATCTTAAAGATTTTTCCATTACAGATTCCAGTTGAGGATTATTGAACCTCATCAATTCCTAATCAGACACTGGAGGTTTGCCTGATTTTAGTACCTTAGGAGATACCTTTACTGACTCACCCGAGGGCTTTGAACCATATACTGCTTGTTCAAACTCCTCGGGTTCACACAAGAAATGATTGTCAGACGGAATATTATCATTCTTGACAATCACCTCGGGTTCACTCAATTCCTCAATCGAACCATCCAACTCATTTTCAGTAAACACTCATTTACTTTTAATATAGATTGGTTATTGAGTTGTTTTGATTGGTTCAACAATTTCAGATTCAACAGTAGGTATTTATGGAGTTATGTATGTTTCAACTACAAGAATACTACTGTAATCTCCTTTATAAGGAGGAGGGATCTCAACATACCCTAAACCAGCCTTTCCATTTTTCTTGTGAAAATTGTTGACTTCAATAATCTCATTTAAAAGAAACGAGGAATCTCAAAATTTTCCAAGTTTGTTTTTCAGTTCCAAAACTTCATTTTCTAAATTGGAAATGCAGGTTCGGAGTCTAAGAATCTCCTTGAAATGTTGTTCCACAACAACAATCTTACAATTAACCTCAGCTTTTAGGTCATGGTTGCTAACAGACAGATTTTTAATTTTCAAAGTTGATTGATCCAATAACTTGGATTTTTGTTTGTAGCATTCATTAACCATGAAATGCTCTTTTGTGAGAGCCGAATTCTGTTGCAATGCTGACTCAAGTTTGATTTTGAGTTCAACACATTCAGCACACTCATTTACAACAGGTGAGGTTATTGCTTCATTTGATTCATATACATTACTTAAAGGTTTCGGACAAGCAAAGATTCGATTTGCTCAGATATAGAATGATCTGAATCAGTTTCTGAATCAGACGAATCGCTTCCCTCAGATAGGTTATCGCCACTTGCATCTTCAAAATTTTCCACCGGTAGCTTGATTTGCAACAAGAGCTTGAGTGTTGGTTGGCTTCTTCTGGTCACCATCTGATGAACTCTTCTTATTCTGATCATTCCCAGATGAATTATGTCCTGAAGTTCGATCAAAATTGCGAGGACCTGATTATTCCTTCCTCGGTTTATCACACTCTTTTGCAAAGTGACCGAAATCTCCACAATCATAACACTTAACTTTCAGTTTGTCAAACCCAACACGCTTGTTCAAGGTTGGTAAATCTTTTCCAATTCGTGGCATGAATCTTTTAACCTTTCTGACAATCATTGCCATGTTCCACTTTAGATACATCAACTCAAGATCATCAGGATCTATTTGATCACAGTCTTCATCATTCAATTCACTTGTGGCTATCTTACTCCCAATGAGTTGTTCGTAAGATGTCATGAACGCACAAATAAAAGCGAATTGTTGCTCAGCTTCTTGAAGATTTACTTTAGGCAACGAATTAGAAGAGCAACTTGCACATGCACCAGAATTAGCACCATATGCCATGAAGTATACGTTAGGAGAACCATTACCATTTGCAGACTCTTCTGGAGAAGTCTGAGTGAAGAATGCTGTGATTGGGACAGAACTTGAAGAATTAATAGCAGGTAATGACCCACCATACAGAGAAGGATTTTGGTTCTAATTCTGGTTATTATCCTTTAAAGATGTTTGACACTTTAAGTCGTATTCTCTTTCTTCAATCTTGTTTATGAATTGTTCAACAGTGAGTTGATCATTTCTGAAATAACCATTCTCTTTTAACACCAAAAGAAAAGTAGAATACGAAGGAGGTAAAGCATCCTTCAAGGTGTCAATCTTATCTGTCTCAGTCGGTTCCAAATTCACAGTAGTCATCTCCACAACCAGATAACAAAAAGGACTTATCATCTCTTCAACTGTCTCGTTTTTCAGCAAAGTAAAATTTTGAAACTGAAATTTTACTAACGTCTTCTTGCTTTCTAGAGTATTTCCCAAGCTTCTAGTTTTCAAAGTTGCAAAAAAAGATGCATACGTCTTGATCGTGCTATACTGGTGAAAGATTTGCTCGGGCAAAGCCATTGTGAGTGTAGAATACGCTTTGGTCTCACTCTGAAAATCTTTAATCTCTTGGGCTTCATAATGCTTATGGTCCTTTGGCGTCTAACCAAGTGGTTCACTACCTACAAGAGGTGCCTTGTAGACTTCATCAAGAAAACTGCTTAGATGTACCGAACCCAAATGTGCACGAAACCTCGGTTCCCACCGAGCAAACTCAGAAAGCTTGAGGAGTTTGGGACACTTGTTGTGAGTACCAATTTTGTTGTCCATTGAGAGCATTTGTTACATTAATGCATTCTGGGATGCTAACGCATAATACGAGGCATTCTGAGAAGCCATTTTATAACAAATTTGAAAGATAAAGAACTAAATTTGTCAATTTTTGAAAATTCAGGTTACTGTTCACACAAGATTATTGTTCAAACGAACGAGGAAGCAATAACAAATGATGAAGGTGTAACGAATAGGTATGAGTAACGAATGTGAAATGAAGAGCGAATGAGTAGCGAATGAATGTATATAGAGAATGAGATAACGAATGATCAGACAGCGAATGTGATTGTAGGTTTAGCGAATGGCAAATGAATGTTTAACGAATGAGATTGAGAACAACGAATGTGATTTAATGAATGAAGGTAAGTTTTAACGAATCAGATGAAACGAATATGAAAAGAACGAATGGTCAGTTAGATTAACGAATCAATCTTCAACTTTTTAATGAATCAGCACTCATATCTTCAATCATTCAAACATTCAAAACTTAGTCCAAACTTGTCCAGAATCCACAAAATCTACACCAAACTGTACGGAATCCAAATCCGATCCTTACTATACCAGTCCGTAATTACAAACAACAATAAACAAGCTCAATTAACCGGTTCGTATAGCTCGTATAGCTACGTTTACCGCCATGAACATTCAAATCCAAATCTAACAAATCACAATCCAATTCAACTTAATTCCGAACTCAAACTTCCATATCTTGTATCAATTACCTTATGAACACTTCGTATTACACTTATAACAGTCCAATTACAATTAAACAGAACCTCTATTTTACCGTAACCAAGCGAATCACTAATTAGATCAATTCATAATGAAATTGATTCAATACTGAATGAATGAATACAATTAAGCAACGAAATAACACAAAGATCAGATCTTAAGATGACATCGAGTTATTCATTGATTAGGTATACGATTATGTAGATTACGTTAAGTGTGTGTACTGTGTGTTGAGAGTAAATTTGGGCAGAGTAACGACAAGAGAGTGATAATAACAGAACTGTTACATTAATCGTTAATCTTACACGTATATATAGGGATATGACACATTCGATAACTTATCCATAACGAATGTGTCATTCGTTACTTTAAATCATACGAATGAACAACCTCATTCGTTAATACATTTAAGATAGCAAATAGCCCTCATTCGTTATCTCAATCGTTAATCAACGTTAACGAATGAGCTTACAATTAATATGAATGTGTTACATTCGTTACGGGGTAACATATGTAACTTACAGTAGAGCTAATGGGCTTAAACAATTACCAAAATGCCCTTTACATTAAGACATAATATGATAATAAACTAATAAAGACCGAGACGTACAAAAAATGTATCAACAAGAATGTTAATGTATCATTCGTTAAGTTTTAATGAATGTGAATCAGATTCGTTATATGTTTAACGAATAAGGTTCTTTTAAATTAACGACTGAGGGCATTCGTTAGTTCAAATTTAACGAATGATATCGATTTGCGTGAAATTATTGCGAGTTTATAATTCCAAGGCAGACGAATGGATTCTTCATTCGCCTATTCAATATTTCATCAAGACCACAAAGAAACTCTGTCAAAATTTCAGTAGAAATTTATACTTCCGATTCAGATCAATTGATTGACCTACTTTTATTCTGCAGGTATTGGCGATCAAAATGATACAAAAATTTCTTTAAATCATTGGGATTTTAGGAATTAATTGATTGATTAGTTAACTGATATGAACGGCACTAGTTACTAATCAAATACTGAATGGTCTGATGAAATTGATGAAATATGATCAACAGTTAATGTATGAAACTAATTTCTGAGTTAGTTGATTGAGTTTAATCGAAAATCTTAATGAAAAACGATTGAATCCGAACGATGTTCGTCGTCATTGACTTTCTGAATGTCAAAGTTTATTGTATTCGCTATGATAGCGAATGTAGTTATTCGTTAGATAGCGTATAAGATCTTTTTCGTCTGTGATAACAAATGATTTTTTGTTTCATTATTAGTAACGAATGTGGAATTTAATGTAACAAATTGGTTAACGAATAGGCTAATTTGTTAATATAAACGAATATGACTGATTCGTTAAACATGATCTCATCTGAATGAGGTCATTCGTTTAAATATATAGTAACCAATGAGGAGCTCATTCTTTAATCAGTAGGACATTCTTGAATATTTTACTAATCTTTTATTCTTGTTAAACAGAATGGCTGACGAGATCGTTCAGAATCCTATTCCCAAGCCACAGCCAGATGTTGTTCCCAAACAACAACCTGAAGTTCAGGCTCCAGTACAAGATGCTGAACCTGAATAAGCTCCTGTATTGTTATCGTGGGATAAAAAGCATAACATATGTGCCTTTTTACACGATAATTTTGAAGATTCACCGATCTTTGGCGGAATGATTAACTTTCTACTGCGTTCCAGAATCTACAAGGTGATATCTACACAGGATTTGATCTACCAAAGTATCATACGTGCCTTTTGGAATACTTCCATTTTCAATGAGAAAGAAAATTAGATTGAGGCGACTATTTAAGAGAAAAGAGTGGTGATTGATGTAGGTGTGATTTGTGACGTGTTGGGATTCAGGGATACTATAGGTGATCGTTGAGAATTCGACAAGGGGTTGATTCATGGTCTATTTAGAAGGGTTCAATACAAGGTGAATCTGGACAGGTCAATGTACAATAAGGCGAACTTGTGCGAACAGTACAAGTATTTTTTGCATGTCTTGATTCATTGTCTCGGTGGTAGAAAAGGTGGATTTGTTAAATGCTGAGAGATGCTGCAATCTGCTTGCGTTGCTCTAGTGCTCAACAAACCGTTCAATTTCTTTGAACTGGTTTTCTATCAATTAAAGGAGAATCTCACGAGCCGACACAGGTTCTTGATGTATCCGAGATTCCTGCAAATGATTATTGATAATCTCCAGCCTACTTTATTTAAAGATCCAGCTGATCTAATGAAGCTAGAACATATGAACGCTTAGACGATGAGGCGGTTACGTTCTTACCATGGTCAAAGTATTCAAGGTCGGCCGAGGTACAAGCGTTTGATTGGCCATCTTGCCAATATTGACTACGAAGCACCTTCTCACGATCATCGGGCTCATGATAACTCTGATTCTGAGCATGAGCGTGGTGATGATGATGATGATGGTGGTGATGGTGGTCAAGGACCAAGCGCTTAGTTAACGTATACACAGAAACGTAAGTGTAAAGGTAAAGAGCCGATGGTGGGAAAGGGGGACAACCCGAAGAAGCAACGGGTGAGATGAGGTTCGGGTATTGAGATACCAAACCAACCATTTGAGAGACCGTCTGCACTTGTATCAATTCCAGTTTTGATTCCTGTTTCTCCGACTCCACCGATGATTCCGAGATCTCCTACAGTTACAAGATCTCCTATTCCAGTGCAGATGCAAGTTTCTCCAATACCTCCCACTATGATGTTGATGACTACAGCTAGATCGGATCCGTACTTTGGAGACGTATTACAGACTGTCCTGGCGCGTATGCCAAGTCCTCAACCAACTACTCCTGCTACTCCAGTCAGTCCGACTTCGTTGCTACTACATGAGCACTCATTCATGACATTCAATCATCCTCAGGGTCCTATGCAGCTTGTTTACCCAAACTTCTATGGTATGTATTCCCAAGCTCAGATGTTTCATTTGCTGAATCTGTTGCATCTACAACAAACTCAGATGCAAGAAGATCGGGCAGCTCATGAGCTAGTGTAGCAGAATATGTTTAGGCATATTCAATTTATTCAGAACGAGAACAGGGAACTGAAGGCCCTGGTTGATACTCAGGGGAAGAGAATAGACAAGCAAGACGAGATCATCACATGCAAATATGATGAGCTGAAGAAGTTGAGGAATGATGATGAAGATTCAGATGAAGGGGGTGTAGGTGATCAGCAACCGGGCGGTAGCAATACGCCGCGGCAGGTAATCAGGCTGAAATGAGTACCGGTGGAGGTAGCGAGGGAAATAATTTGCAGATCGTGCCATACAAAGACTATACTCGAGCAAAGCGATTGATGTGATACCGGCTAATATGATTTTGTTTGTGGGTATGAACGGGATTGTATATAGTATGGTCAATCCGGATGAGATCGAAGAGGGTAAGTTTGTTGACCATTCACTGACCAAAGAACAAATTGCCCTGCTTATGGATTTTAATGAAGATGAGGTCGAGGAATTGGGAAAGACAGTTGAGGTGGAGATTGAATTTGAGGAAAGTACTAATCCAGGCATTCCACGTGGGAATGTGCCTGAGTATGAGGAGGTGGAAGTTGAAGACGTGACTGCTGAAGAATATCCTGATCCTTATGCTGATAACAACAATGATTCAGGTATTCCATTCTTTACTACTGAACATTTTGAGGCAGCAAAGCAGCGTCTACGTGAAGAGAGAGAGAAGTGGAATAAAAAAGCTGAAACAAGTCATCTATCTACAAAAGAGAAGACAAGGAAACGTGCTTTGGATCGTATGTTTGGGCAAGACGTAAAGCGTATGAACAAGATGATCAAGACCTTCAGATACAACGAAAAGGAGGAAGGCAGACTTGCGAAGGTTCGAGCATCAGCTTACCAGATGAAGAAGTACAAGAGTGCTAAAGATGTGAAGGGTGACTTGGTTGCTTGGTAATATGATGCGGAGCTTAAAGTATATATCGTCAAGTGGATGCATGGTATTTATTATTTTAAGCATCTCACGGTATTTTGACTATGCCAAGATGGGATGTGAGAACCTAAGCCAACCGACCGTTTGTTAATCGGGAAAGGATCAGTGAGCTGAGTGGTTCTATGATCATCTGCAACGTGAGACCAGATTTGGGTTCAAATTCTTCAAGCCGCGGGTGCCAACACACAAATACTATGATGAGATTGATCCTCGCACCGGCTGGAGAAAGATGATCTTGCAGGTAAAGCCGTCAAAGACAATGAAGAGGGCTCTAATGAAGATCTTCCCTCAGAGTCTTTTCACCACGTTCAACATATGGTACTACGATAATCGGATGGGTGAAGCAGTAATAGTATTGGGTACCGGGTCAAACACGAGTGTTATACGTGTGATCGATCCGATATGGCTAGTATTAGGTATTGGGTATCCGATAAGGGCGCGTTATTTCATAATCAGATCCGATTTGCTAACGTAATCGACTATGATATTAAAAGTTAACACATTAAAACCTTGAATTTTTTCAAAATGGAAAATTATTATTCTTTGGCTTTTCAGAATACGCTCATGCAACAAATGTTGAATTATGATACTGCAGTTGGTTCTCATACCAAATGCTCGAGGCTTAAAAATCTCTATGAATTCCAAAATTGGATTTGAGATTTAGAGCTTATTTAGGAGCAGTTCCTCCATAATGTATGTAAAGCTTGGAGTACACTTATATATAATTGTTTGTTGATTTTCCTAGTAATGGTCAGATGGAAAAGCTAATCACTCAAATGACAAAGGCCTATTCCACCTTATAAATGGCTTTACCTGAGCACATTTTTCACCAATTCAACCATATTAAATAAGATGCTCCATTGTATCAAAATTTAAAACCAAGAAGCATGGGTAATACATAAGAAACTAACAAGTCAATGCTGAAGTTTCAATTCAAAAACTTAAATCTCATGCTTGGAGAACTGTTGGAGAATTGTTGACAAGATTTTGTCATTTGATGGCTGAGCTAACCAGATTTGATATGAACCAGGATGTGAGTGAAAAAATTGATAAATTGAAGAATGCTCTTCCCAATTCATACTCAACTTATCTGATGGTACTCACTAAAAATGGGTATTTCAGAAATCAAAGGCTTACTGTTATGGATTTTGTGCAGAAATTGGAAGAAAGGGAGTTTGTGTTGAAGTGTCAAGGTTCATCTAAGGATAGTCAAGATGCAATACTGTATGGTGGGACACTTCCTATTAATAAGAGTGCATATGTTCCAATTACTGCCTTTTATTCTGTAGAAAATCTAGAGATTCCTCAAGAAGCTATTCATGAATCTCATATGTTTTCTAGTTCATCTGGTACTAGTGCTGGTTCAGTTCCTCCTATCACACCACCTAATGTAAACATGAAAGAAGCATAACAACAATTTTCTTTTATGGGGGGCTTTCATGTCTTCATATGAACAATTGGTAAGTAGTCAATTTGCTACTTGTGATATGACTTATGAGGATTATGATCAGATAAATCCTGATGATCTTGAGTTAATGGATTAAAATAAAACATATCCATGATTGTGAGAAAGATCAATAAGTACATGCAGAGGACTGGTTATGACTTGCCAACTATGAGTAAGAGAATTAGGTTTGACAAAATGAAAGTTAAGTGCTATAACTACCATGACTTTGGTGATTTTGCTAAAGAATGTGATAAGCCAAGTAATGTAAGGCCCCGAATCCTAGGAACCCCACAGTTGGTAATCATTCAAAACACTCGTAAAAATAATTAAACTTAAAAACAATTTTTTTCATTAAAATAAGCATCACAGAGTATAATTCGGCGGAAAATGTAAAAAATATAATAAGTTCCCAAAACCCGGGAATTTTTCCCAAAACCAACTAAATTATCTTTAATAAAAAAAAAATTTTAAAAGGAAATGTTTAATAATAAAGTCTTTAAATCCCGTATGCCCTTCACCGTCCAAGTAGCTTCTTGCACGTCCAAGCGATAAGGCATCCTCTTCTTAACCTGAAACTCACAATAACATGCACACAAACTCAGCTTATGCTGAGTGAGTTCAAGTTTTAAATAAGTAACAAAAGTCTTAATAATCATTCCAACGGTTTTAAAACTGTAAACGGAATCACATCAGTTAGGTTATCACATTTACTAAATAATCATCCTTACGTATGAACATCTCTATACGTACATTCCTATATATATAAATATATATATATAACATTTAATAATAACATTCAGGGTCGAGCAAACGTACAACCCAAACACGTAACATTCAGCGCAAGCAAACACAAAGTTGGCATATGCAACATTCAGTAGTCGAGACGACTACAACATTCACCAAATATTGGCCATTCTATAATATATATATATACATACACACATTCTTTAACATTCCAAGGCCTACCAATACTAGCAAGCCTATGTAAAATCGTTTAAAACATTTCACCAAGCAAAATCGCTTAGCCTAGCCCAAAAATTAAAAAGAGTTAAACGGGGCATCAAGAACTCACCTGACACAAGACGCGGATTCATCACGAGCTAGAGAATCCCTAAGAAATCCAAAAACTCAAACACCTGTTGGTTTACATTCAATCAATACTAATGACGTCAAGATGACTCGTTTTTCCTACGAGACCTTCTAACATGGTTCGAGTTACCTGAACCCTCGACCACATCAAACTTAATCACAACAGCCCCCGAGGTCTCACATTCACCAAAACGACCCTTAGGTACTCCCGGGAATAAAGAATTCCCAATTTGCCCCCGGGAGCACTAGGTGACACTAACACGCGCGTTTAAGAGTCGTTTAGGCCATTAACATTCAACTCAGCCCCGTGTGGACCCAACATGATAAAATAACAGCCAAAAAGTCCACACGACGCTACACGAGTCAAATGGGTCGGTAACTCGCAAGTACGACACACCAACTACTCAATAAACGAAATTGCGTGTTGTACCGACCCTTTGGAGTAACCGACAACCAATTCAGCCCCATGACTTATAAAAATGAATTTTGAACAGCCCGTACATTAAAACGAGTGTCCCTGAGCTGAATTGGTCGTTTATCACTTCAACCCTAGCGTTAAACGCGCCAAACTACAATTCTAGTCAACCGAACCTAACAATCAAACTACAACTAGTTGACAACTTAACGAACACCTATGAACATGATCTTTAAGTATGATATACGGGACTTACCTAGGAAGATTGTGGTGCAAAAACTCACTTCAAACAGCCCCGAAAATAACACAATTGAACATCCACCGGTTAAGCCTAAAACGAACTTATCGATCAATAACGAGTAAAACGTGTAGATTTTGGTATATTTTTCTATTGGACACAAAAATTATAAAAATTCTTCCAACACAGCAAGGTACGTGCAGCTACTTCAGTACGCAACAAAATGGTTTTATTTTTACAAAATTTATTACCAAACCAAATTAAATGATTCCAATTGGGTTTGGTTCCTAACTCAAAATACTAACTTCCAGAAGTGGAACCAACCAATTTGGAATTGTCAAAAAAGGGTTATGACGTCGGGAAGACAGACCAGAATCCGTCATCCCGCATCAGCTTTGACACTCGATTTTACAAATTCATAAAAACCATTCAAATCTCGTCCAAAAATTACGCATCATACCTTTCTGGAAACTAGACTCAAAGTAAAACATCATGGAATCAAGAATCTATCAAAAACAATGGATTATCATCGTGTTACAAACCTTAACGACCCATAAGCGTGTTAATATGATCAATTAAGGTGTAAAAGACATGGGGAATCATAAAACCGACCTTGAATTGAAGTTTTACGGTTTAATCTTGGCTGCACAGAAGATTTTCGCAAGGGGGTGGGGGGCTGCTCTTGGCCGATCGGGATGGAGAATAGAGTTAGGGTTAGGATTTTTATTTTTTTTTGTTAATTATTATAATATAAAATTTTTACATCCAGACCCCTCCCAATTGAAGTGTAAGGCAAAATGGAAGGAAAACTTAAGTTCGTTAACGTACTGAGATGACGTAAAGGCTTCCGAGAAACTTCGGTTATGTCCCGAGAGTTATACATACTTTACACGCGCTAAATCATTAAACCGGAAGTTGACGGGTGTTACAAGTAAAGAGTATTCTCCTGGTCAAAGGGCTCAAGATAAATTCCAACGGGACGTATAATACCAGCGAGTCCAAGGATAAACCAAAAGGTGTTTATTCTACAAAGCCAAGTGAGTTAAAGGCAATGATAACACAAGAAGGGATTCATTGGTAGCGTAGACTGTTGGGTGATGCATCTACGAAAGTACAGCAAGTTAATATGGGTATGACTAGTTAGAAAGAAAAGATTATGGATGCTGAGGATGAGAAATATCAAGATTTGATCAACAAGGAACGTTCACTTGCATAGCTAAAATTGAAGAGGTTAGTTCTAACTCCTCTAAAATTGTTTCTTCTATTGATGATAAAACTCAGAAAATTGAGTGTCCTTATTGTTTTTAATCCAAGTCTAAGCTTGAATTTATTCGTCAACACAATGAACAAGTAGTATGTGATTTTGCTATCGTTCGTGATAACTATTTGCAAATGGTTGAAAGCGATAAAAAATATAAAATAAAGATTGACACTTTGTCCGAAAGTAATCATGATTTGAAAGCATAGTATTCTTCCAAACCAAGCATCATTGAGAATCAGTTTCAAGAGACTCTAAGATTAAGTACCAAAATAACTGAGCTAGAAAACGAGGTGACGGAGTTGAAAATAAATTAGGAAAATTTATTAAAAATTCATCATTTTTACTTAATGAAATCATAGAAGTTAATAGTAATCATCACTAAGGTGGGAAAGCTGGTTTAAGATTTGTTGAGATCCCTCCTCTTTTTCATAATGGTTATACCAAGCTACCAGACATAGAAAATTTGCAAAAAGTGACTATTGATAGTCCATTGACTATAGATCCTCATGTGACTGTGAGTAAGGTTAACTTTATCAAAAAGGAAAAGACTAAACCAGTGGATCCAATAAAAATTGCTGAGAAACGGTTAACTTCCGAATCTCATGTTCATAGCAATCTGGTTTTCTCTGAAATTGATGATGGTATGTTAATAGAAGATGTGATTAAGCCAAATGTGATTCACAAAGACAAAAATATTCCTTTTGAAAATCATATTCTTAGTGATCCACATGATTTTGAGAAAATTAAATTTGATTCTAGGACTACAACTGCAAGTAAGAGAACATATGAAAAGAAGGTGATTTTAGATGAGGATTTAATGAAGTTTATAAATCCTGTTTGTAGTGATAAAATAAAAAAGGGTAGGGTTTACAAACTCCAAGGTGTGAATCAAGTGTTTGCTTATGAAGATGGTCCTTTGGGTTTGATGAAACCTAACTGGTTAAAAGAGTGTTTAATTTTGAGATTTCAAGTTTGACTAAACTTTAAAAAGCTTTTGAGAAATAAAAAATGGTTAACAAGTCTCAAATGAAAATTAGGTCAAATTTTCTAAAACCTATAAAATTTGTGAAATCATATGGATTAGATTCACTTCAAACTTTCTTTGAGTGCTTTAGTTTAGAAATATGCAACCAAGATGGATAATCCTAATCTGAAGGTTGTGACTTTATAACATGAGGATTCACATGTCAAATTTGATTCACCGCAATTGTTTGTGGATATGAGGGCATGCTTCTCAAGTTGTGAACGAGCTCATGTTGAAAAGAAGTGTGAATCTAAGGTGAAAATGAGTGAAAAACCCTTAATCAAGGAACATGTTCCGATGATTAAGGGTATTTGAAAAGGCAACCTCCACAAGTCAAAGTTGATGATACTCAGGTTATGTTTACTGAAATTAGCCCTAAGAAGGTTGTGAGGGTTAATTTTGAAAAGAAAAGTGTGAGTGACAACAAGGTTGAACTTATTAAACCTATTTGCAAAAATGTTAATATTGGTGTAACTCAAGATGATTATCTAAAAAGAGGTAAAAGGCATCTTTGACTTATAGCCAATTTCATCAATAACTTCAACATTAGTTGAAAAAGAAATCTAACTTGGTTAAGGTTCCTGCTGATGTTTTTCCAACATGGATACCTAAAGTTGTCTTATGCCGAAAGGAACCAAAGTTTCACTCCAAGAGCGAGGCTTGGGCTGCCTTTTTGTACTAACTTTTTACTTGTGTGTGTAGAGTTCATCCAAGACTATTTCAAGAGATAAATGGAGTGAGGATAGTGGATGCTCCTTACAAATGTGAAGAATACACAAGGGGGTTATGTTGCATTTGCCGGTAATCAAGGTGGACTGATTACTAAAGAGTGACTCACATGGGAACGTGTCCTAGTGTCTCAGATTCGATATATTGCACTAGCGTGTTATTTGGTGTGGTGTATCTTTGACAATTAACGTGGTACCACTTCTCAACACAGCCAAAGAGAGATTAAATACTCTTTTCTTAGGTGACTCATACCCAAGAAAAACTCCTACAATCGATTTCGCTTCGAATTTTCCTGCTTCACGTTTCAATATGGTATAAGGATACCCGAATGGCTCGAGAAATTGAAGATTCGGCTTACGGTTATTAAGAAGTTCGCAACTTGTTTTCTTTAATTTCTTAACCATTATAACTCTGTTCAATATATAACATGTGGTATTCACAACTTCGTTCTAGAATTGAAAGGGAAGCTTAGATCCGCCAACATTGTTCTAGTCACATCAATTAAGGTCCTATTCTTTCTCTCAGCAACACTATTCATTTGTGGCAACTATGGGGCACTATACTTGTGATGAATACCCCTTTGTAGATAGAAGAATTCCATCATGCTATTCTTGAATCCCGTGCCATTATCACTTCTGATACGTCTCACCTTAAATTTATAGAGTGATTCGATTTTAGTGATCAAATTTTGCACGAGAACCGGTGTTTGATCTTTTGTACCCATAAATAACACCCATAAGAATCATGAATAGTCATCGGTGAACACAAAAAAATAAAGATCTCCAGCGATACTCGGTCTATTCACAGGACCGAACAAATCCATGTGTAGACGTTCGAGAGGAGTATAATCGGAGCTGATCATCTTTAATGGATGTGATTTCTTCTTCTGTTTCCCCGTCTTACATGCAATATAGTGGCCGGTCATATTGAAATTTTTCAACGCAACACCGTCCACCAGATTATTTGCCATCAAATGGTTCATTTTTCTGATGTTGATATCACCCATCCTCTTGTGCCACAAGAAAGTGACTCTCTCATTTTCTTTTGAGGTAAAACATGTGGTTTTTGATGAAGAAGAAGATACTTTTGAAGCCAAGTAAAGTAAATAAATATCATGAGATCGAGGAGATCTCATGACGACCATGTCCTCGGGAATACCGAATCTCAACTTAAGAATAACGCATTCTTTGTCCGTGAACAAGGTCGTTTACTTCTTACACAAATCTGTGAAACGCTCATCAGATTGTGGTAAATCTTGTCTCAATAATTTACCTTTCCGAAGGTAATCCTACCATTCGAAACTGCTCCTTCTTTTGTAATTTAACCACCCTGATTTCCAGCAAATGCAACATAACCTCCTTGAATGTCTTTAACATTCGTAAGAAGTGTAAGATTGCCTGTAATATTCTGAGAACATCCACTGACCATAATCCATTTATCTCCCGCAATAGTCTTGGATGAACTCTTCACAATCAAGTAGATGATTTGTTTAAAAAGGCAGCCCAGGCCTCAATCTTGGGCTCTACCTTTGTTTCCTTTCAGCATAAATTAACATTCGGTTTCCGAGTTGGAAGATCATCAATTGGAACCTTGACTTCACTTGAATTTTGTCTCCAGTTTGCAAGTGCAATTGATGAACATGACTATAAGTCAAAGGATCCTTTTACTTTCGTTAAAGATATTAATCACGAATCACACCAGTATTTTCAGTGTTACAAATAGGTTTTCCAAATTCAACCTTTTTGTGACATACATTATGATCTTGAGAATTAACCCGCAAAACTTTTCTTGGGTTAACATCACAAAAAATTATACGTGATTCATCAACTTTGACACGCGAAGGTTGTTGTTTTAAGATACTTTTAACCAAATGAACCCGTTCTTTGTTCAAGGGCTTCTTTTAAATTTTCTCTTTAGATCCACAATATTTGGCAACATGCCCGTGTTCACACCATGAAAAGCACAATCTCATGTCCACAAATTCTTGTGGTGAAGCAACAAGTATATGTGAAATCTCAGGTTCAAAATTTTCAACTTTTACATTAGAACTTGAACTTGCCAATTTGATTGCCTTTTTGTTCTTGTAAAACTCTAGATTAGAATGGTTTGTGACACTTGGAAGTGTATCCATTCAAGAATATTTCCCAAATTTTATTGGTTTTATCAAATAGGGATTACTTTTCACATATAAATTAGTGTTTTGAGTCCGAAATTTGCTAAGGAAGATTGGAATCTTCTCAACCTACTAGGAAAATGGCTAAGTATGGACTTCGAGCAAGCTTGGATCTTTGAGCATGAAGTTTACTACCTCGAGCATGATATCTTACGCTTGTAAGATTATCTTATAGAATTCTTCTTAGTGTTGAAAGCTTCGAGCAAGCTACACTTCGTCGAGCAAGGATGTTCTTCATCAAGCACAGTTTGCTCTTCGAGCAAACACTTGATCTATCTAGCTTAAACCAAGTTACACGAGAATCTTGGTGGGTCGAGCATGGATAAAATAAAGGAAGATCTCAATATGTTCTAAGTAAAGCTTCGAGCATGGCTCAATCTCGAGAAAGTTTCAGTAACCAAGTATGTTGGAGTTGTTCATAATAAATCCTAAGGAAAGATTAAAGAGATCAAGGAGAAGATGCTTGCTCGTAGGACCTATTCGAGCAAAGTTTGAATATGTTGTGAAGATTGAAGTCTATAGGAGTAGAATATTTTCTAAGGAAAATATTCTAAGTAAAGTCTACTCGAAGACATGTTTCGAGCGTACTCTGTATTACAAGGTCTGCTCAACAAGGATATATCGTACTCGAAGACAAGTTTTACACTTGTATTTATTTTTCAATCATTTGTGTTTCTAGAGTGAATGTCTATGGTCCTAAAAATAAAATACTAGGTTTACCAAATAGGGTAAGGACGCATAACGATCATTGAGAGAATATTCCTCATTTATGCTACTTGGTATGTCCGTCATTCTATACACGAAACCCTAGAAATTTCATGCAAATCCTATAAACCGTTCCACTGTTCATTAACGATTTATATAATATACTGGAATCTTTGTGTTTACTGTTTTGTTTTCTTTTACAATCATATACTCAATCAAACACTCTGTTTATACTTATACTGATTCAGCCGATATAATTATAGGGTCTTCAATATTTAGATGTTGTGTGTTCTTGTCGACTATTTAGTTTAGCACGAGATCTGGTACTGAGAAGTGGTATCAGAGCTGTGTAAGATCTTTGAAGACCACTGTGTTGAAGTTTGATTGATAAAGGTTCGAGCTTTAAGATCCAGAAAGGTTCCTGCTTTTAGATCTGATAAAGTTGAAGCTATGGATGATCATGAGGTATCAACCAACAAGATCCCAAGACTGCTAGGACAGGAAAATTACCTAAAATGGAAGGTTTTGTTTGAAGCCGCTGTGAACTACAATGACACAGAGTTGTGGGCTTCAATAAAAAATGGTCCGTACCTTCCCACTATTACAAGAAATGCTAATCTGGTGCCAGAAAGACAAATGAAGAAAAGAGATGACAAGGCTCTGTCTATGCTGATACTTGGACTGTCATGGGAGACTCTGACTAGTGTGAATCATCATACTAATTCTAAGGCTACGTATGATGCTGTAGTTGTGATTTTTGAAGGAAATGTTGAATTAAGAGATATTAAGAAAGATAGGCTCAAGCAGCAGCTGGATAGGTTCAAATTCAATGAAGGAGAAAGGTTGAAGTCAGTGCTACAGAGATTTATTGCTATTGTGAATGAATTTAGAACTACAGATCTTCAGATCACTGATTTTGAGTTGAACAAAAAGCTTCTTTCTTCACTTTCAGGGAATGGTACACTACCAGCATGTTCATAAGAGAGAAGATGAATTTTCCCAACTTCAAATTGGATAACGTGATCTCATTCCTACATGCTATTGAACATGAGATGATTGAGAATCACATGATTAAGGGAAAGAGACCAAGTTTCCCAGTAACTAATGCTTTGGTGACTCCTATGGGAAATCTGTCAACAAGATCTCAACAGATGCATCCCATTTTTGAAGAACCTTCATATGCCAATTCATTTCCTTCAAAGACACCAAGGATGTATGGAAACTTTTCTAGAACGGGCCAACAGAGGTTCAAAGTGCAAATGGTTGAAGAGAGTAACAATGCATCAACTGCTAGTGGACATCCTACTTATGTTCAAAACAGCTCAAGCCTTGGAACTTAATATCAAGCCTTGTTTTCAATGTTCACTGAGTCATACAATGCATTTGTAGCCAAGAACCTTATTCACACAAGTGTTGTTAAGGAAGATCTGAAACAAATAGATGCTGATAACCTGGAAGATATGGATTTGAAGTTTCAAACTGCCATGTTGGTTATTAGAAGCAATAGGATTTACAATAGAACATGAAGATCAACCTTTCATGGTCTTAATGAAAGAATTGGTTTTGACAAATCAAACGCCATTTGTTATAACTGCCAGCAACCAAGACACTTTGCCAGGGAGTGCAATCTTCCTAGCCAATTTGGGAATTAGGTGAATCAGGCCCAGTTTTATCATAATCAAAATCAAAATTAGCGGAACTACCAGCAAAGGAATCGGCAATTGAATCAGAATCCCTATCCTCAAAAAAGACAACAGCAAACCTAACAACAACAAAAGAACAATCAGTTGCAGATTCAGACAAATCAGAACAGAGGGAATGGTGGTGTAAACAATCAAGGCAGGGATCAGGGTAATGTGGGTGTAACATTGGTTCCTCGGGATGGTGAGTTTGACTAGAGTAACCATGTTGCTGATATGGAGAAGGCCAATGTTGCATACATGGCCAAAATCAATGAAGATGGGGAATCATCAAATTCTCAGGTACCTACTGAACTCACAACAACTGACTTGTTACTTATTGATGATCTGAATAGGGAAGTTGATAAATGAAAGAGTGAGTGTGGGAAGAAGGATGTGAAAATAAATGTTTATGATGCAAGTGTGAGGACTCATGATAATCAGATAAATAGTTTAGAAGAGGATTCTATGGAGAGTTATAGAACTCAATCATAGTTGACTTAGAAGTTGTGTCATACCCCGTTAAGCGATTTGCGGAAGCGTAAAACGGGAATATAACAAACACAACTGGTATCAAGTACATTGTTCATAAAGAAACACTATTAACTAATTTACAACATTTCATTGTTCTAACATCTTTTACAAACTAGGTGATACAATCAAAACTAGTTCTTCAACTACTTCACTTCTAAGTCGAATGCTTGTACCAGTTGACATAGCATCGATCACAACTCAAACAGATATACTCCACTTTTCTGAATACCTGAAAGCATGTTAAAAACATGTCAACTACGAATAGCTGGTGAGTTTCAAAATTTTTAACGAAATCAGTTCTGCATACCACACAGTCATAGTTTGTATGTACGCGCGTATGTAAGAAAATGTATTTACGTTTGTGTATGTACACCTGTGTCTTTGTATGTACGTATGTATGCATGTAAATTTATAATATAAGTTCGAAATTAGATAAAATCGTGACTGTGCGTTCGTACTGCGTACCTTCATTTTCCACGTAAAACTAGCCACTGCGGCTCCCCCTTCCGCCCACAACGGTTCCACTTAAGGTCAATCATTACACAGATTTTATATATGTATATATATATATATATAGTATTTCCTACGCTATAGTATTTCCTATGCCTATCCACATACTATGAATATAATTATATATATACATATACACGTATAGTATATCTCACGTATCATCAATCACTGTTGCTCCCCTTCCGCCCACGATATGCATAATCACATTATTTTCTTGGCATTCAGGCCGTAATCAAGTTATTTTGTTTAGTTGCAGCAAAACTTGGCTCATACATCATACTCAACTATAGTTTATTAAGTTGCCGCAGAACTTGGATCATAGGCCATACTCAACTATAGTTTATTAAGTTGCAGCAGAACTTGGCTCAAAGGCCATACTCAACATTAGTTTATTAGGTTGCAGCAGAACTTGGCTCATAGGCCATACTCAACTTTGGTTTGTTACTATTGTGGCCCCCCTTCCTCCCAAAATAGCCCCATGATCATCACAAACTACGTTATCCCCATGACCATCACAGACCACGTTATTTCCCAAATTAGTTATGTTTAAAATTACATAACGTGTTTGTATAAACATGTTGTCACGTTTAATTTCATTATGTTTTGTCATTCGTACTATCTCCACCCAATATATCAATCAACGATAATAATTACCTTTCATCAACACAAAGTCAATCAACATGTTTGTAGGAACTATTCATATATAAATATTCAGATAATTTATATCATGAACCGTTTTCAGATAGATAACGTGTATAAACATGCTTTTCACCTCAAAAGTTCGTAAAATAGTTTAAGGAGTGGGGTCATGAAACTCACGATTTTATAGGCACTCAGTGCGAGGTTGGCTCGGGGTTCGTTTCCCTTGCTATCACTTAGTCCTTATAGTCAATATTATAATAATATTAATATTTTAATATTATTATAAACTTTATACTAGGCTGGGCTATATAGCTATTCTGGGTGTGGCTGTAACACCCAGAAAGTGTCAATAGGCTTAGATTGTGATGTTGTTTAATGTATAATGTTTAAAATCGAACTTGGCTAAGTTTCCTCGTTTCACCAGCTAGGCCAAGTTGCTCGTTTACACGTTTGGAAAAGAGTTATGGGGATGTAAAATTGGGTAAACGTGTTGGTTGATAAAATAATTAAGTTATAAAGAAATACCACAATTTAGGGGTCTGGATTCGCTACGAGGCTCGTTTCCGTTTATTCGGTTTGATTTGGAGAAAAACGCGCACAATCTATCCAAATTGTCCAAATTTCTCACAAAAAGTTTGTTTCTACATAATTAATCCAAAAATATGTTTTTTGATCATTCTTGATGTTCTGATATTCCAACAGGTTCGTTAATCACGAACTTGCCGGTTTTCGTCAGAATTGAATTTGTTTAACTTCAAATGAGCATAATTAATTATTCCTTAATCATTAGATCATGAAATTTTAGGAATTTATCAAATAAAATATGTAGATTTTTATAAAAATATTTCTGGGATTATTTACTGATTTATTAATTTATAAAAATTCATTTTATCTGCTATATTTAGCCCAAAAATCGTCGGTTAATACCAAACGATTTTCAAAAATTCCAAAAAAATTCCTGAGTGAACAAAATATATCTCAAAACAACCTGTAATAATTCCAGAAGCTAACAATCAAGAAAAATACCTTTTTCGAGTCAAAAACGACCATGAAAATTCAAATAAACGTGTACGCATAAAACATACTTAGGCTTTTTCCAAATGACCCCAAATTTCATATGTGATTATATTATACCAAATCTGAGTTCCCCACAAAATTTCATAATTTTTTCATGCATTTAAAGTATTTATCCCAAATAAACGTCCCAAATCGGTAATAAATTCGCCAAATATTCTGGTATGGTCGAAAAATTACCAAATTTGGACAGGGACTCAATGCCATGGTCCCTGATGTCCCTGAAATATTTCATAACCTAATAATGTGCACATCATAACATTAACCTAAACAGCCCGTAATCGAGTAAATGGGTATTACTTTTGTGATTTTGGTTCATTTTCGCTTTCTTAATCAAGTGTCCAGGTTCTTGTGCTTCTATGTAAGCTAGGTACATGTCCTATATCACAAACCAAACATGTATCATCAAGAGACCAGCCATGAAAGTTAGGGTTTCGGTTAGGGTTCTAAACCGAACTTTTGAACTGTAAAAACGCCGTTTAAACCCTTTAATCCGTGTTTAAGGCCAAAAGACTATTCAAACCAGGTTCCTAACCGTGTGTAGGATCAAAAAATGTTTTTGAACCATTTTTAGGATTTGTTAGAAGTGATTTTATATAATCAAACTACGTTTATATGAATTTAAACATGATTAAATATGCAAAAGATTGATCAATTTAGACGTGATACATTAGGGTTTATGATGTGTCTGAAGGAAGAACAAGAGCTGAGCTTAGAGTTTAGAAGTTAGAAGAAGAATTGGTTTAAAATATCTCATTCTTGTTTATTTATAAAAAAAATAACAATATAATAATATTAAAGGTATTTTTTTTTTCAACTTTGGCGGGCTGGGGTTGTTGGGCCCACTTTTGGGCCCATTTGGCCTACTTTTCTCAATTTACGTGCCCGAACGTGAAATATCGAGTCTAAATTTATTTCGGCTTTGGTTGTGGTGCAAAAAATATATCGGGTACGACAAACAGTGTGAAAACGAGTGTTTTTCTGCTATTTTTGTGTAAATTTATAAAAACATAGTATCTGTTTGTAAAAATCAAAAATATTTTTACAGATCACTTATAACATCCCCAACAAGTGTTTGGTAAATCCTATTCAGCTTAACGGATGATACAATGATTTTTTCGGAACTATCTCTCGCTAATAAGTTCATAGCGGGTAGTTAAACGAGCATGTTTTCGTTTAACTGGTTTGCTATTGTACCAAGTCTATAATATCAATATGATGGCTTATATTAAACGTGTATCACTTATAGATGGCCCTCCGGGATATTCGGGTATTTACCAGACCTGTTCGGTTATTCGTTTGTTTGATACGCAATAAGTGGTTAATCGCTTATTCGATAAACAAATACTAAGGCATGCTCGCTTTTTTCGAGAATGTCACATTCTCCCCCAGTTAAGAAATTTCGTCCCCAAAATTCATTATACCAATTATGCCCCTTCAGGGGAATGTTTTATAAATATTTGTTTCGAAATTCGTTCTTCGGTTTCCGACACGTTTGATTCCCCGTTATCGATTCCATCGAACTTTATTTAATGAAATTTTATTGTGTCAAAACTGTTAGCTTTTTCACCGTTCAACATTTTCATAGGTTCCTTTATAGAGTTTAGTTGTATACAAGTTTTCAGGTGATACTACTTCCACCCTGTCAGTAAGGCACTCGTTCTGATTCGATATATATAAAATATCGGAAGTGAAATAATTTTGTTTAATACGCTACGAGGTTAACTTCCAAGGAAATTTTGTACCGTTCCATGTATTTTAGAGTTAGCTCATCATTTTCACTAACTCAACTAACAACTTTCAAAATTTGGTAACTTCTCACAGATATCGGTATAGCCTTCTTGTTAGTCTCGGGCGACTTTCAGTTTGTCATTAATATTACGAGCTTTATCTATGATTCCCGAAATCGAATTGAATTTTGTATTTTGGGTGTCACCAATTTTCAGTTTAATAAGGTGACGATTTAGATCCTTGCTCTTATAATGTAGTATATAGCCGCTTGAATAATATTACAATAACTGGTGATGATTTAGATCCTTGCTCTTATAATGTAATATATAGCCTCTTGAATAATATTACGATAACTATTGGGGTACGAGGATTGAACTTACTGGTCTCACACTCCTCTAATGTTTGAATAGTATATTTGGTTTGATTGTTTCTTAGAGGATGGCATATTGTAAGTCCCGTGATAAATCTTTCAATGTGATATCAATATACTTAACAGTTAGGCGGAAACTAACCACTAAGTTAATTCTATGTAAATTAACCAAGAACACACCAAAAACAATAAAGAAGCTTCAAAACACACGTATATTATACGTCGGGTGCTTAAGCCCTTAATAACTTACACTGGTGAAAATTAAAATAACAATCAACGAACCACCCTAAACCATTAACATATGTTCTATATATATTCTACCATCTAAGCCCAAACAAACTAAAGGCCCACCGAGATCAGTAGATCTCGGTTTACAGTCAGAAGCCAAAACTAAGCCCAAAACTAAGCCCAAAACTACAAGCATAAACCACAAAATACCACCCAACAATCTCCCCCTTGGTTTATTGCTTGACTTCAGCCTTTCTCAAAAATGCCAACCGGAACCGTTCAACATGCTTATATATCCTCACTTATGCCTTTCGGCGTATATACTGTGGCTTCTAAAAAGACACTTGGAAATTGAGTGTCTTATTTAGGGCCTTTATTCCGGTAATAATAGCCCTATCTTGTAATCCGGCGCAAGTCATGCTACTTCCCACAAGAAGTGGATAAGCATGATCACGATTATCATAAGCAGCAGTGAGTATTAGGCTTGATTGACTCAGAAAAGTCAAACACGATGTATCTTTGGTAGAACCAAAAAGTCCTCGGTCAAGGTATGACCGAGAATGCATCAAAACATCTTCAAAACGAAGATCTCTCTGATTGATCAAAAGAATTTGATCAGTCCATGCCGAGAACTTCAGAGCACTATTCATCATAATCATCATCACACCACCAATCGCCATTGATGGCCAAACATGTAACGTAGTCCAGCAATTGATGTTGCATCCATATGACCTGAGAACAGCAGGCAGAAGCAGTAACATATTCAGCTTCAGCAGTACTTGTGGACACCGTTTGTTGTTTCTTGCATTGCCACGAAATAAGCCGATCCCCCAAAAATTGACACCCTGCAAACGTCGATTTCCTGTCAATGTCATCACCTCCATAATTGCTGTCAGAAAAAGCATAAAGATCAAATTCTGAAGTCTTGGGATACCAAAGACCAAGATTTGGTTGCCCCTTCAGATATCTAAAATTCGTTTAACAGCAATTAAATGAGAAAGTTTTGAATTAGCCTGGAAACGAGCAAACTGACACAATGCGAACATAATGTCTGGGTGACTGGCAGTCAGATAAATTAAGGACCCGATCATCGATCGATAGTATGTTTGATCTACGGGTTTTCCATCAGGATCTGAGGAAAGAAGAGGTCTTTCGGCCGTAGGAGTCGCCGCACTTTTGGAGTCCTGAAACTCAAACTTTGCCAACATTTCCTCGACGTACTTCCCTTGATGTACCAGAATGCTTGTCGAGCTTTGACGAACCTGCAAACCCAGAAACATTGTCATCTCCCCCAATGAACTCATTTTCAAATCTTTTCTTCATCACTTCCTCAAATTCAGAACATTTGGCAGTGCTGGTAAAACCGAAAATAATATCATCCACGTAAATCTGAACTAAGATCAGATCCTTTCCAACAGTCTTTATAAACAGGGTCTGATCAATGGTTCCACGATTATACCCGTGCTCCAACAGATGAGCAGTCAACGTCGCATACCAAGCTCGAGGAGCCTGATGAAGGCTGTAGAGAGTCTTATCCAACTTATAGACATATGACGGATGCTTGGAGTCCACAAAACCCGGTGGCTGATTCACATAGATTTCTTCCTTCACCTCACCATATAGAAACGCTGTCTTGACATCCATCTGATAGACCGTGAAACCCATGTATGATTCATATGCCAAGAAAATCCGAATAGCCTCAAGACGAGCCACTGGAGCGTACACTTCAGTATAGTCTAAACCCTCCACCTGACGAAAACCACAAACCACAAGCCTTGCCTTTTTTAGAACAATGATCCCAGTATCATCCTGCTTGTTGCGAAAAACCCATCTTGTGTCTAATGACTTCTTCCCAGCAGGTAACTCCACCAACCTCCAGACCTTGAGTTTCTCAAACTGATTTAGTTCATCATGCATGGCGTCAACCCCGCTTGGTTCTTGAAGAGCCATGTCGATAGACTTTGGCTCAATTTGTGAAATGAAGCAAGAATACAGACAATTGTTGATCGTTCCAGGCTGACTTCTGGTTGAAAAGCCAGCTTTAATGGGACCAATGATACTTTCAATTGGGTGATCCCGTTGAATCTATGAAGGAACAGAGTGATCAGGAACAGAGCAGTTTGCTGGCAGATTAGTTGGTTCTTCGAGAACCTCAGTGAGAGGGTTTCTCCACCCCGATACAACGGTGTTGTGTGAGTACGAAGTATTGGCGATGTACTCGCTTGAAATAAAATCGGGGAATAAAGTGCTACCAAAAATTTGTCGAATGGCACTCTCCCCCTCAACCGGTAAAGTCTCTTCAGTAGAAAGTTCCTGTGGCGACACAGTATCAATCGCGTTTTCTTCCAAGTTTTTGGATGATGGCTGAGTGGTTTCTAAGGATTCAGATGGTTCCACACTCAACATAGGAGACTTTTGAACATCAGAGGAAGAATCTTCTTTATCATCGACCACAGCAGCATTTCCTTCTCTTGAATTATCTGAGTCAGTCACTGAAAACAAATTGAATGGCTGGAGGAGCTTGTCGTAGTCAAATAACCAATCAGGCCCCACGCGGGCATCTGCGTCATTTTCTTCTAACCAGCGCACATCATACGACTCGACAATTTGTTTGGATGCCTTGTTGTAAACTCTATAGGCCTTCCGACCGGCATACCCAACAAAATAACAGTCATCAGCTTTGGCTTTGAATTTTGGAGTTGATTCAAGATTCAGCAAAGTACACAGACACCCA
The DNA here is from genome assembly GCF_021521415.1 of Bidens hawaiensis. NCBI lineage: Eukaryota > Viridiplantae > Streptophyta > Magnoliopsida > Asterales > Asteraceae > Bidens > Bidens hawaiensis. Next base: position 356,054 of record NW_027491728.1, on the reverse strand, counting down.
AAAGCTCGAAAATGTGCAACGGTGGGCTTGTGACCATAAACTATTTCATAGGGAGTTTTCATTTGAGATTTGTTGATCAACACCCAATTTTGCACGTAACAGGCGGTGTTAATCGCTTCAGCCCAGAAGAAGAGTGGTAATTTTGAGTCACACAACATCGTTCTAGCTGATTCGATCATAGCGCAATTTCATCTTTTAGCGACACCATTTTGTTGAGGAGTACGAGCAGAACGGTACTGACGAAGAATTCCCTTTTCAGCACAAAAATAGTTCAGTGTGGAATTCTTGAATTTCGTATCATTGTCACAGCGAATTCCCTTGAGCTTTAAATTCAATTGATTTTCCATAGGCACAACGAACTTCTTGATCAAGTCAGCTGTCTCACCCTTATTTGATAAGAAGAACACCCAGGTGAAGCGAGAGTAATCATCGGTGATGACCAGAAAATGATTACTACAGGATAGACTCAAAACATGAAATGGACCGAACAAGTCCATATGAAGCAGCCAAAGACACTGGAAATGGAGTTTATCGGTTTTGGCTTGTGTGATTTCCGATGATGCTTTCCTAACATGCAAGCCACACACTTCTCTATGGTCACGAAGTCTTTAACAGGTAACCCTCGCACAATGTTGTTCTTCACAAGGCGGTTTAGGTTTTTCACATTTGCATGGCCAAGACGACGATGCCACAACATGGCATTGTGTTCCGACACTTTAGAGAACAGGCATGTAATTTCGTCAGGGATGTTCTTGTTCATATCAATCAAGTAGGCATTATCTTTCCTCTGAGATCTGACCAGTCTCCACTCCTTTGGTATGACAATACCGTGTTTTAGAATTAAGCATTCCTTGTTGGTGAAATGAGTTGAAAATCCATTATCACAAATCTGTGACACACTGAGCAGACTGTGCTTCAACTCTGGAACATAGTTAACGTTTTCAAATTTCAGAACACCATTATTCACAGTACCCTTTGAGTAATCTTCCCTTTTTCTCCTCCCGCAAACGAGACATATCTGCCGTTAAAGATTTGAATGTCACTCAGCTGAGATATGTCTCATGTCATGTGCGTGGAACAGCCACTATCAACAAACCATGGTCTGATAATATGCTTCCATAGCTATTCCTGCACAGGGCGCAAGATCAGTTAGTTTTGGGTACCCAGTCCATAACAATTTTGGGTAAGCCTGACTTAGTTAGATGTGTTACGGGTTGCCATGTCACATCATCATTTTTATCAAACATGGAGTTACGTGATGATACGAGCTTTAATACCGGGGACTTTGGCAACCACATGTATTTTGGCTTTAAAACCTTTTGATTTATGCAGGTGGTTGACTTGGTCTCTGGTCTGCATATAGAAGACATGTTTGACTTTACCCTGTTTGTTTTTCTCGGCTCATACACCCATTTTGGTCAAGGAACCGAGAATGTGTTTTCTTTCTACTTCTGGGTCACAATGGGCTTGGTCTGACGAAAGCTTGACCTGTCAACCTTGATTCTTCTCCCTTTACTTTCAGAGTGCCTTGTCTCATGATGCCTAATTTTTTTGAATGAAAATTTTTGTAAGCATTATGAGACATGGTTCTCTGATTGCTTCTATAATATGGGATGTACGGGAGACAAGAGCAATTTCTAGCAATGTGACCAGGAATACCATAGTTGAAACATGTTTGTTTCTTAACATACAATTCATTGTGGCCGATTCCCGGTCTCGCTTTGTTGTGTGAGCTTGTTTTACCATTTTTGGATTTATCATTAAGAGTTTCACATTTAATATCACAAACCCCTTTTCTTTCACAAACTTTAGTGACGAATGTTTATTTTTGTTTTAAATTTCACCACTTTTATTTAAGGACAGATCACTGCCTTCTGAAGTTCTAGAAAACGAAACTGAACAATTGTTTTTGCTCTTGAAAACAAAGCCCATGCACACATTAGTAGAATTGTTATTCAAAACAGACAAAACAGGCAAATTCAAAGAAATAGATGAGTCAACGAATGATTCATTATCTTCCTCAGTCCAGTCCTCAATTATGACTTCATCTGCACACGAACTAGACACATTAGAATCGTTCACCCCTGAGGTTGATTCAGTTGCTGAATCTGCATCAACCTTACCAGTTGCAGTTGCTTGCCACACTGCATAAGTTTCTCCTTTTCTTCCTCTTCCTTGGTAAGGGGAAGACTTGAGTAGTTATTATTATATGGTGGTGGTACCATGTTATAGCCTAGACCTACACCCTTATGTTCTTTCCATTTTAACTGTTCTCTATCATTAACTCAACAACAGCACTAGAGACATCAAATTTTTTGAAATTGAATTCAGCATTTTCAAATTTATTCGTCCATTTTACCTGTTTCTCTATCCAGTTTAGATGCTTCTAACTCGGCGGTTAGTTCAGCTATTTTTGGCTTTGGCATCTAGATGGTGACAGCACCTTATGCTAAAATCTTATTGAAGTTTAGAGAAATCTTGTTTTTGTGCCTCTAGTTTATCGTTTAAAGTTTTTTATAGTTTCTTTAGTGTTGAGTTTTCATGTTTGGCATTTTCAATTTCTCTTATTATATTACTATTATGTATTTTGTACAGGCCTACTTTATGTAACGTCCTCGTTTTATAAATAAATAAATAAAAATATTCCGGATTTATTTTAGTGGACGTGTCGAGATGTGTCGAGATGTTTCGATTTAATTAATTAAATAATAGGTGGAATATGGATAGGATTAGGAGATTTTATTGGACTTGGGAATGATTATAGGCCTAAAAGCCTTTGGGCTTAGCCTATTTAAACCCCTAAACCCTAAATCCTTATCATTTCATCATCATTTTCCCAATCATTGGCACACCAATCCATATACACACAACATAAATCTCATGTACCAAAACAATTCCAAATTTATCAATCTTTCTATTTATTTCAAGATCTAGTCCAAATAACACCAACAAGGTAAGTATTGTGTTCATGTCATTAGATTATTCATTAAGATTATTAGCTTATAACCAAGTCGAACCGACATATATGAATCAACACGAACAAACTATGGTAAACAAGCAAGTGTGATATAAATACATAAACATATAAATGTATATATAGAAGTGAGTATACGCCTTTGTACAAATATAGATGAATATGATCTGGAAAATGAAACCCATAGTGAAACTGAACTCAGAATTCCGGGGAGGTGGAACTTGTCTCCAAGGAACGGAAAACGTACACAAGGCCGAGACGGGCCCAAACTTCAAACAAACAGAACCCGAATCTCTGTCTCAACATTAGTGAGCATTTAGAGACGGCCGTAACCAAGAGTCCAAACCAGATCTAAATCCAATAAACCCATTTCACACAAAGTTTCCGGCATGCAAAACTCCTTATGCGAAAGTCCCCAAGCGAAAAAACCCATTTCGCGCGAGACGATTCCAAGCGAAAAACCCATTTTGCGCGAAACGATTCCAAGTGAAATCCCTTGCTAAATTCCCGTGCGAAAACCTATGTGAACTGGTTGAGTGTCACTCTTGGTCCCACCCAGCCCCATTCCCCGTAACCTTGCCGGAAAGATTGTAGTGGCAGAGGGGAGTGCTGTGGGCAGAAAAGAACAAAAGAAAGGAAGGAGAAGGTGGGTAAGAAAGGAAGCTCCGACACCTTTTCTTCTTTCTTTCTTAGGACACGGTGGCCGGAACTGGAAGTGGCGGCGGTGGCCGTGAACGTGAGAAGAGGGAAGAAGAAGAAGATTAAGAAAGAAGATGAAGGTGGGGGGTTAGGTAGATGGTGGGGGTTGTGAAAGTTCTTATATAATAATAAAAATAATAATAATAATAATAATAATAATAATAATAATAATAATAAATAGTAGTTATAATAAAAGGAAGTGATGAGAAACTAAACGAAACCCGAACCCGAGACCCGACTCGCCCAACGACCCATGAACCGCCCCAAATATAGGAATATGAGTTGAAGGTGCCAAACATAAGAGCCCACTCGTTGAATAAATGAAATTATTAATGGAGCTAAGTATAGACCCGACATAACCCAAACTCGCTTAAGGAAACGCTAACTTGTAAATGCGTGAGAACGTGAATTAATAATAACGAAGTGAGTATAATATAATAATAATAATAATAATAATAATAATAATAATAATAGTAATAATGAATATGAATAGTAATGGAATAATATAATAATAAACATAAATATGATAACAGATATGGTTAAGGATGCAAACTAATAAAGACGGTTCATTAATAAGATAATGCCAAGTATATTAAATAAATAACATCGGTTTAAGATGGTTATGTGTCGGCTCAGTTAATTTAACGATTAACCCCGTTAACTCAAGAAAATAAATAATAAACAAATATAGAGAATTAATACGTGTTCATTGATAAACAGTTAGCCGTGCGCAACTCAAGATGGGAATAACCATTAACGGTGAACGTAACAGGATCCAGGTGAGTTCTAGCCCCTTTTATGTGTTACGTTTTCAGGGCTGTGTGCATACTATGATGTGTTAAGATTTATACTCTTAACTTAAATGGTAAGTGTATATTAGATATATGTTTGTGTATGAACGTGAATGTTATGGATTGATTAAATAGTATGCACGTAATGTTATATTAGTTATGATTGAAGGAATTAGAAAGGAAATGTAAGGAAGTTAGAATGGTATGGTATGTTAGAGGGCAACGGGCCGTAATAATAACTGAGGTATGTAGGGCACTAGACCCTTATAATATCCAAGTTAAGTAGGGACTGGACTCTGAGGAGATCCAAGGTATGAAGGACACCGGATCCTTATAATGTTCGAGGTATGTAGGGCACTGGACCCTTATAATATCCAAGGTATGTGAGGACCGGATCTTTATAGTATCCGATGTATGTGATTAATAAGAAGTATGAATGTAGGAATGTGTGAATGTATGTATGTATGATTGATTAATAAAGGAACATGTAAGTATTAATACGTATCTATGGACGCGTATTAGTAAGTAAGTGATTGCAACGTATGTTAATTAACTAGAACTTACTCAGCGTAGCTGACTTTTAGTATGCACGCAGGCAATTAGAATGAGGCAAGTTGCTTGATGAGGACACGTGGCAATAAGAGTAAGACTGGCATCGCTATGAAAAAGGCACCCGTGTCATTTATGTTTTATGTTTAAGACTTATGATATGTAATTTAAGACAAGATGTTTATGTTATGTACGAATGAATGACTTTTAATTCCGCGAAATATTTTAATTAACTCTGATTTTACGAATTATGTGAATGAGTAAATCCAACCAGCATGAAAGTAGGGAACCCGGATCGGGGGCCTTACAGTTTGGTATCAGAGCATAAGTTCGAGAGAATAAGCATCCTACATGTTTAGACTCAAACAGAGAATGGGATGTAAAGAAGAAAAGAGAGAAGATGCCAATCAGAGAATGCCATGTGTCACTCAAGTAAGCATAATACATGATTTTCCTTACGTGTAACGTAGGGATAAGTAAGAGATTTATAGGAATTTTTAAAGATAGATTTGCTTGCTTATATTTGAAATGTTTGACTGTTTAACTGCCTTAAGTAGAACCGAGCACAAGTAGACTCACGAAAGGAAGTGTATAGGACACGGAGAGTAGCGTGAGCAGCTACTCCCAGCTGGCTACTGTTATTACCTACAGCTTTACTATCCTTGTACTAAATAGTTTCTCATGTGACGATGTTTGTGTTTTTCCCTTTAGAATTCAAATGGCTGGTGCTAAGACTATTGGACAATGGGGACACACGGGACGCCGTGTTAGGCCGCGTGTTAACCAAGTACCTCCTGAGGAACCCGTTAATGAGCAAAGTGAAGAATGAAGCATGACTGTGAGAAAAGAAAAGCAACAACTCGATCCTACCATTCAAGCTGCGATTACTCAAGCTGTTGCTACTGTAGTGAAGAATCTCCAACCAGACAGGTCTACTAGAAACCGTGCGGAGACTATTGAAAAGACTGGGGAGAGTAGCAAGAAGGATATCGAGACTGAGGATGAGGCATCAAGTGAAGCTTCTCCTATGCAGGTTAATAGAGGTAAGCAAGGCCGAGGTGGTTGCAACTGCAGAACCTTCAAAGGTTGTGACCCACCCAAGCTAACTGGTACTGGTGACGCAATCGCTACTCTTCAGTGGATAAGCGCAATAGATAAGGTTATCCGCATTAGCGAGTGCCGACCCAACCAAGCTGTAGGCTTCGCTACCCAATCATTTGCTGATGAAGCCATGTTTTGGTGGGAAACTATTGAATAGAGAAAGTCTGCGGCTGAGATTAAGGCTATGAGGGGGGATGATCTGAGAGAGATGGTGATGAGGAAGTTTTGTGCTAATTCTAAGGTCGAGAAAGCAGAGATGAAGTTTCTAAACTTGAAGGCGGGAAAAATGACACACCACAAGTACACGACTTAGTTCAACCGTATGTCCAGACTTGTGCCGGAGATGGTGAACACGGAAGCCAAGAGGATCAAGTGTTATATCAGGGGACTTCCACAGAACGTTCGCACACTGGTCAAAGCAAATAGACCTACTACCTTTGATTCCGTATTCAAACTGGCATAAATAGTTTATGATGACTTGGCGGTGGACGACGTTATGGTGGAAGTGAAGAAAGATAAGAAGTGGGATAATCAGGGAAAGAGGCACGGTACTCAGTTATGAAACCCCATGGATAAGAAGCAGAATGTGTGGGAAAGAAAATCGTGTAAGACTTGTGGGAAAATTCATGGTGGTGAATGTAAGTGGGGTGCTCGTACCGATGTATGCCATAAGTGTAGGAAGCCTCATGGAGGAGAGTGTAGACTTGGGTCAAATGTCTGTTTTAAGTGCAGGAAGGTGGGGCATTATGCTCATGAATTTAAACACAAAACCCACCTACTACAAATGTGGGAAGACAGGTCATATGGCCCGAGAATGCACTGAGGGTGAAGCTGGAGGTAGTGGGAAGAGAGAGGTTGAGAAGAACAAGCAGTGGACAAGGGCTTACATGTTGACACAGGAACACGCCAAACAGATTCCCGATGTTGTGACAGGTACATTTCTCATAAAAGGTGTTTCTGCTTCTGTTTTGTTCGATTCAGGTGCTAGTAGAAGTTTCGTAGATATAACGTTTTGTAAGTTAGCTAAAATGGCTTGTAGTCATGTGCCTGAAACTTTTTTGGTAGAAACGGCTAGCGACACTTCCGTTAGGGTAGTGAGAATGGTTAAAGATGGTAAGATAGAATTAAAGGGACGTGAGTTCCCTGTCACTCTTTATGTAATGACCTTAGGAGGGTTCAATGTGGTTTTCGGAATGGATTGGCTGCCCGGGTTTGAGGCTCAGATAGTGTGTAAGAGTAGGTTGATAAGGTTAAAGTCCTTGGATGGTGGTACAGTAACGGTTTACGGTGATAAGGAAAGTAAGGGTCTTAACGTCATTTCGATGATAAAAGCCGATATGATGTTAAGGCGAGGGTGCGGTGCCTACCTGGCGTATGTTGTCGACGCTTTGGTGGAGGCTAAGGAAGTGAAAGATGTTCCAATAGTGTGCGACTATCCCGAATTGTTCCCTGAGGACCTTCCGGGGTTGCCACCGGAACGAGAGGTAGAGTTTCAAATTGAGTTAGTAACGGGAGCACAGCCCGTCGCGAAAGCACCTTACCGACTGGCGCTGTCCGAGATGAAGGAATCGATGTCCCAACTGCAAGAACTCCTCGACAAAGGTTTCATACGACCGAGTGTTTCCCCGTGCGGCGCGCTAGCGTTGTTCATAAAGAAGAAAGACGGAAGCATGAGAATGTGTATCGATTATCGTGAGCTGAATAAGCTTACGGTGAAGAATAGATATCCGTTGCCACGGATTGATGACTTGTTCGATCAATTACAAGGTGCTAGCTGGTTCTCGTGGATAGACCTTCGATCGGGCTATCAACAGTTGAAAGTAAAAGAGGTTGACATTCCTAAAATGGCATTTCGGACGCGGTATGGGCACTACGAGTTCCTTGTAATGTCGTCAGTCTAACGAATGCTCCCGCGGCATTCATAGACATGATGAATAGGGTATGTCGGCCAATGTTAGATAAGTCGGCTATCGTTTTCATTGACGATATACTGATCTATTTGAAAAGCGAGTCTGATCATGCTAAGCGAGTCTGATTCTTGTTCTACCCGACGGTGACGAAGATCTAGTAGTTTGTGCTGATGCTTCGCATCAAGGGTTATGTTGCGTATTAATGCAACGAGGGAATGTCATAGCTTATGCGTCCAGACAATTGAAGGTTCATTAAAGTATGTACCCGACGCATGACTTAGAGTTAGCAGCTGTAGTACATGCTCTTATGATCTGGAGACATTACTTGTACAGTACTAAGTGTACTATCTATATGGATCACAAGAGTTTGAAATACTTCTTCGAGAAAAAAGAGTTGAATATGAGACAAAGAAGGTGGTTAGAGCTGATTAAAGATTATAACTGTGAAATCAAGTATTACCCGGGAAAGGCTAATGTAGTTGCTGACGCCTTAAGCCGGAAGAATGAGGAAGTGATAGCGACTGTGAAGTTTTACAAGCTAATTGTCAACACAGATCTCTTTACAGAAATCAGCAAGGCTCAGACAGAAGTGCTGGCAGACGAAGGATTGATAATACGCAAGGCGTAAAGATCAGATTCGATCGAATGTGGGTTCCGCGCCATGGGAATCTTATAAGTCGAATCCTAGACGAGGCTCATAAATCTCGATATTCAATTCATCCAGGATCTAACAAGATGTATCAAGACTTTGAAGAAAGACTATTGGTGGCCTGGTATAAAGAACGAAGTGATTGATTATGTCAGTAAGTGCTTGACTTGCTTACAAGTTAAAGCAGAACATCATAAACCGTATGGGAAGCTACAGCCTCTAGAAATACCCGAGTGGAAATGGGAACACATCACTATGGATTTCATAACTAAGCTACCGCGTACAGCTAAGAATCATGATACTATCTGGGTGATTGTGGACTGTTTAACTAAGAGTGCCCACTTTCTGCCTATAGGAAAGGCCATCTCGTCAGAAACGTTAGCGAATGTGTTCATTAAAGAAGTTGTAACGAAGCATGGAGTGCCGTTGTCGATCGTATCCGACAGAGACGTTTCACTTCCCGATTATGGAAGAGGTTCCATGAAGCTATAGGGACAAGATTGAATATCAGCACGGCGTATCATCCTCAAACAGATGGACAGTCTGAGCGGACTATCCAAACCCTTGAGGACATGCTACGTGCTTGTGTGTTAGATTTTAGAGGAAGTTGGGATGATCATCTTCATTTAGCGGAGTTCTCTTACAACAACAGCTATCATTCGAGTATTGGTATGCCTCCATTCGAGATGTTGTATGGCAGGCGTTGTAGGACTCCCGTCTGTTGGGGCGAGATTGGACAGAAAGAGATTGGTAATTTGGAAGTCGTGCAAGAAACCTCCTCGAGGTTTGATCAAATCAAGGTAAGGATGAAAGCTGCTCAAGACTGTCAGAAGTCTTATGCCGATAAGCGACGACGACCGATCGAGTTTAACGTTGGCGACAACGTGATGCTTAAGGTCTCACCATGGAAAGGTATCATTCGTTTTAGAAAAAGAGGGAAGTTGAGTCCGAGGTACATTGGACCGTGTAAGATTATCGCTCGTGTAGGAGAAGTGGCGTATAAGCTAGATCTACCTGCAGAACTGGAAGGGATTCACTCTACCTTTCATGTTTCTCATCTAAGGAAGTGTCTTGCAGACGACGCGTCGCACGTGCCGTTAATAGACATAGAAGTTTGATGAACAATTGAATTATATCGAGCAGCCAGTCAAAATCATTGACCGTAAAGATAAGAAACTTTGTCACAAGGTCATTCCATTAGTTAAGGTGATTTGGAAGCATTGTAAAGGATCCGATGCGACATGGGAACAAGAGGAGGAGATGCGTAAGTTCTACCCGCAGTTGTTTATGTAACATATAGGTTTCGGGGATGAAACCTTTTTAAGGGGGAAAGACTTGTAACGTCCTTGTTTTATAAATAAATAAATAAATAAAAATATTCCGGATTTATTTTAGTGGACGTGTCGAGATGTGTCGATTTAATTAATTATATAATAGGTGGAATATGGATAGGATTAGGAGATGTTAATGGACATGGGAATGATTATGGGCCTAAAAGCCTTTGGGCTTAGCCTATTTAAACCCCTAAACCCTAAATCCTTATCATTTCATCATCATTTTCCCAATCATTGGCACACCAATCTATATACACACAACATAAATATCCTGTACCAACAATTCCAAATTTGTCAATCTTTCCATTTATTTCAATATCTAGTCCAAATAACACCAACAAGGTAAGTATTATGTTCATGTTGTTTGATTATTCATTAAGATTATTAGCTTATAACCAAGTCGAACCGACACATATGAATCAACACGAACAAACTGTGGTAAACAAGCAAGTGTGATATAAATACATAAACATATAAATGTATATAAAGAAGTGAGTATACACCTACGTACAAATATACATGAATATGATCTAGAAAATGAAACCCATAGTGAAACTGAACTCAGAATTCCGGCGAGGTGGAACTCGTCTCCGAGGAACGAAAAACGTACACGGGGCCGAGACGGACCCAAACTTCAAACAAACAGAACCCAAATCTCTTTCTAAACATTAGTGAGCATTCAGAGACGGCCGTAACTAGGAGTACAAACCATATTTAAATCCAATAAACCCATTTCGCACAAAGTTTCCGATATGCGAAACTCCTTATGTGAAAGTCCCCAAGCGGAAAAACCCATTTCGCGCGAGATGATTTAATCGAAAAACCCATTTCGCGTGAAACGATTCCATGCGAAATCCCGTGAGAAATTCTCATGCGAAAACCTATGTGAACTGGTTGAGTGTCACTCTTGGTCCCACCCAGCCCCGTTCCCCTTAACCTTGCCGGAAAGAGGGTAGTGGCGGAGGGGAGTGCCGTGGGCAGAAAAGGACAGAAGGAAGGAAGGAGAAGGTGGGTAAGCAAGTAAGCTCCGACACCTCTTCTTCTTTCTTTCTTGGGTCACGGTGGCCGGAACTGGAAGTGGCGGCGGTGGCCGTGAACGTGAGAAAAGGGAAGAAGAAGAAGAAGAAGAAGAAGAAGAAGAAGAAGAAGAAGAAGAAAGAAGATGGGGGTGGGGGGGTTAGGTAGATGGTTGGGGGTTGTGAAAGTTCTTATATAATAATAATAATAATAATAATAATAATAATAATAATAATAATAATAATAATAATAATAAAAGGAAGTGATGAGAAACTATACGAAACCCGAACCCGACACCCGACTCGCCTAACGACCCGTGAACCGCCCCAAATATAGGAATATGAGTTGAAGGTGCCAAACATAAGAGCCCACTCGTTGAAGAAATAAAATTACTAATGGAGTTAAGTATAGACCCAACACGACCCAAACTCACTTAAGAAAACGCTAACATGTAAATGCATGAGAACGTGAATTAATAATAACGAAGTGAGTATAATATATATACATATAATAATAATAATAATAATAATAATAATAATGAATAGTAATGGGATAATGTAATAATAAACATAAATATGATAACAAATATCGTTAAGGATGCAAACTAATAAAGACGGTTCATTAATAAGATAAGGCCAAGTATATTAAATAAATAACATCGGTTTAAGATGGTTATGTGTCGGCTCAGTTAATTTAACGGTTAACCCTGTTAACTTAAAAAAATAAATAATAAACAAATATAGAGAATTAATACATGTTCATTGATAAACAGTTAGTCGTGCACAACTCAAAAAGGGAATAACCATTAACGGTGAACGTAACAGGATCCAGGTGAGTTCTAGCCCCTTTTATGTGTTACGTTTTCAGGGCTGTGTGCATACTATGATGTGTTAAGATTTATACTCTTAACTTAAATGGTAAGTGTATATTAGATATATGTTTGTGTATGAACGTGAATGTTATGGATTGATTAATTAGTATGCACGTAATGTTATATTAGTTATGATTGAAGGAATTAGAAAGGAAATGTAAGGAAGTTAGAATGGTATGGTATGTTAGAGGGCACCGGGCCCTAATAATAACCGAGGTATGTAAGGCACTGGACCCTTATAATATCCAAGGTAAGTAGGGACTGGACTCTGAGGAGATCCAAGGTATGAAGGACACAGGATCCTTATAAATTCTGAGGTATGTAGGGCACAGGACCCTTATGTTGGGTTGGATTTTCTACAAGAAAGATTGGAATCTTCTCAACCTTCTCAGAAACGGCTAAGTATGGAATTCGAGCAATCCCAGACGATCGAGAATGGTTTTTACTACCTCGAGCAAGGTTCTGAACCTTAAATGGTTGATTATTCTAAGTGTTAAAGGCTTCGAGCAAGCTACACTTCAACGAGCAAGAGTATTCTTCTATCGAGCATGGATTGCCAATCGAGCAAACAGCTTGATCATACAAGTTCTAGCCAAGTGTTAAGAGCACAGGATGATCGAGCACATGGGGACGAGCATGGATGCAATAAGATGATTTCACGTGAATCAAAGCAAAGACTTCGAGCACAGTTCTGTTACCGAGCAAGATTTACATCCGAGCATGCTAAAGATTGTTGAATAAGAAAAGCTGAAGACATCAAAAAGAACGAGCTTGCTCGATGGGCTAGTTCGAGCAAAGCATGGACAAGTCAAGAGGAATGAAGCTTACTCAAAGGGAATATGTATTCTTCGAAAGAGAATATATTCCAAGTAAAGTCTGCTCGAGGACATTCACCGAGCACACCTAGTATAGGAAGTTTGCTCGAGCAAGGTATGTACCTTGCTCGAGGACTGTAACACTTGTATTAGATTTATCTTTCATCATGAAATGACTAGGACTTATAGAAGGAATGTCAGAGTCTATAACTAGACGTCCTAGGGTACCTTTAGGGTACGGATTTTGGAGACAGAGGCTGGCGCGCACTGATTACGAAAACATTCCATTTTGTTCATCGTACAAGAGCCGCCACCGTCACACAAAACCCTAGACATTCCATTCACTGTTCCTTTGATGTATAATTAAATATAGTGAATCTTTGTCTCTGAATAAGCCTTTACTGATTATCATTTACTATTTTGTGTTTGATATATGTTCACAATCCTTCATTGTCAATCATTGGATATCCTGATTCCGCCGGGATATTCAATCGGTCTTTTGAGTATTCGAGTCGGTGTGTTCATGTCAAACCTTTGCTAAGGTTTCATCCGACTGACAATCCTGACAAGTGGTATCAGAGCTTGAGTAAGCTCACTGAAGACCACGGGACTGAGGGTTTGTGAAGAAGCTTGAAGATACACTGTGCTACTATAAAAAAAACTCAGATCTGGTGAAATGGAAGACCAGGAAGTATCAACCAACAAGATTCCAAGGCTGCTTGGACAAGAGAACTTCATAAAATGGAAAGTGTTATTTGAAGCTGCAGTGAACTATAACGATCCAGAACATTGGATGGCTATGTTCCTTCAGCAGCTCCAAACAACAACGCTGCGGTCGATTTGAGAATGAAAAAGAGGGATGATAAAGCTCTATCAATGCTGAAGTTGGGGCTCTCATGGGAAATTTTAACCACTGTAAATCATCATAAAACCGCAAAGGATATGTATGATGCAGTGATTGAAATGTTTGAAGGAAACACTGAATTGAAATATATTAAGAAAGACCGACCGAAGCAGCAGTTGGACAGATTTAAGTTTAAAGAAGGAGAAAGGTTGAAGTCAGTGTTACGAAGGTTCATGACCATTGTGAATGAGATTAGGACCACTGATTTGCAGATTTCCGATTTTGAGCTTAACAAGAAGCTTCTGTCATCTCTATCTGGAGAATGGTACACAGCAAGCAAGTTTATAAAGGAAAAGGCAAGCTTTCCTAGCTTCAAATTGGATGACGTGATTGCCTTTCTTAAGGCTGTTGAGCATGAAATGATTGAGAATCACATGATTAAGGAGGATAAACCCAGTTTTCAAATGAACAATGCTCTAGTAGCACCAATGGGAAATCCTTCTGTCAAATCTCATCAACCAATCATTGAAGAACCATCAGAAACAGGCTCAACCTGCAGTGGACAGTCAAGATTTAACGTCCAATTGATTGAGGATGAGGCTCCATCTGCTGCTGGTGGACAATCTGCTTTCCTACACAACAACAATGCCCATGGAATAGATTATCAAGCATTTTTCTCTAAGTTTACTGAATCATATCATGCCTTTGTCGCCAAGAACCTGATCAACACAAGTATTGTGCAGGAAGATCTTGAGCAAATTGATGCTGATGACTTAGAAGACATGGACATAAAGTGGCAGGCAGCTATGTTAGCCGTGAGAAGCAAAAGGTTGTATAACAGAACTGGAAGAACAAGCTTTAATGGCCCAAATGAAAGAATCGGCTTTGACAAATCAAAAGCCATCTGTTCTAACTGTCAACAACCAGGACATTTTGCTAGAGAGTGTAACATGCCAAAGCGAGTTGGCAATCAAATGAATCAGAACCAATTCTATCAAAACCAGAATCAGAACTTCCAGCAACAAAGAACTCAAATCCCCAACCAGAACCCATATCAACACCAAAACAGAAACCAACAACAAACCTTTCAACCTCAAAGAAATTATCAGATACAGGTTCACACAAATCAAAACAGACCATCTCAAAATGGTGTGAACCAGCAAAGGGATCAAGGGAATGTAGCTGTTACAAGGGTGGCTCAGGATGGAGAGTTTAACTGGAGTAATCATGCTGCAGAGATGGAAAAAGCAAATGTTGCATTCATGGCCAAAATTCATGATAAGGCTGAATCTTCCAATACTCAAGTACATTCTGATACTTCTGTTTCTAATCTTCTTGCTACAATTGATGAATTAAATCAGGAGGTTGGAAAATGGAAAACTGAATGTGGAAGGAAGGATGTATTCCAGAATGTGTATGAGGCTAGTGAGGCTACATATGAAAGTCAAATCAAGGGATTGGAGGATGATTGCATGGTATCATATCAAGCTCAATCCAGAATGAGAATTGAGATAGAAGGACTAAAGAAGATGTTTGCTGAAGAAAAACTCAAGAACATATAGAGACTCACACAGTTGAAACTGAAAATAACAAATCTGAGTCAGTTGATGAAGAGATTATTTTAGAAGGATCAGAAGTTGAACTGCACCAACCTTACTCTCCCACTCAATCTCAATCATATTTGAAAAGAAAAAGACACTGATGAAATTGAAACTCCAAAGCCAAAGAGACAAAAATCTGTGAAGAAAATGGTCTACAAACTTAGGTTAGAGATGCTTGAACAAAGAAGAAGAGATTAATCCAAGCAAAATGAAGAACCAATGATTGATGCTCTTCAGGATATTGAAGAAGATGTTGACCTTGAAGTTGAGGATGAGAAAGAAGAAAGTGTGAAGGAGACTGAAAAGACAAATGAAGATGCTGAGTATCTGATCAGTCTGGGTTATGATCCTCTTTATGTTCAAAGACCATCAAAGGAGGATGTGGCAAAAGAAGCTGAGGGTTGGAGAGTAAGGAAAGGAAAAAGGGAAGTTTTGATAAAGGCTGGTCACAAGCCTGCATTCCTTAACTTACAACCATTTGACAAGATTGATAGTTTTTACAAAAGGACTCTCATGGAGAATCTATCTAACTATGTGAGAAAAGTGTCCGAAAGGAAGAAAGAGAAAGAAAAAGAATTCAAAGAATCAGATAGTAGCATGAAGAAGATCGAGAAGAAACAAAGAGATGAAGAAGAGTATGAATCCTTGAAGTCAAAGCATAAGGATATAAAATTTCTCCAACTTTATGGATACAAGTATAACCATTTGATAAATCTCTCTCATGAAGAATTGAAAAAAAAATCCAACAAGTGAAAGACTCTCACACTAATAAAGCCAGTCAAGAAAAATATGAGAAAGAACAGGAACTGAAAATAAGGATGCAGAAAGAAAGGGAGGAGAAAGAAACGAAAGATCAAGAAGCTAAGAAGTGGCTTGAGGACTCTCAAAGAATGGAAATGTTGAAAATTTTTGTAAGAGATAAAGGGATATCAGAAGAATAGTTTCAGAACATGCCTCTTGCTGAACTAATGGAAATATATCACAGAGAGCAGAGGATGTATCTTGAAACACAGAGGAAACTGCAAGAAGACAGAAGGAGGGCAGAACAAGAAGTTCATGCAGAAATGATGAATTCCCTCCACAAAAAGGGAGTAAAAATGTCAAGACTGGTAATGCAAACAGAAGATACAATAAAGAGATGGTATTTTGAAGAGGGTCTTGATAAGATAAAGAAGGTTGAAATGGGGAGCTCAAGCAGAACCCATAGGTCAAAGAGTGTGAGGCCTGTGCAGCCAAGAAACTTGAATCTGCCCACACGTCTCTATTTTGACCGAAGATCGAAGACTTTAAGGGTGGTGACTGAAGATGAAGCAGAACATCTCATCATCTTCATAGATGATTTGAGAAATTTTTCAAAAGAACAACTGACCAAGATGGCTGAGCTGAATTTATATGACAATCAAGTAAGGAGTCAACCATCTGGTCAATTGAGGAATGATCTCTCCAAGTTTTTGAAGGAACAAGCAGAAAAGGGATTCCCATTTCTGCAGCAGAAGAAGAGAGATATCAGGAGCCACACAGAAAAAGAGAAGAGGAGGAAGAGAATCAGTGAAGTTCACATATCTGAGCTTTCCCTCTCTGAATCAAAGAAACAAAGAACTCTAGCAAGCAGCTCTCACCAGAAAAGGAAGACCTTAAAAGAATGCTTGGCTACGAGAGAAGTGATGAAGGAACCCAACTCAAGAGTACAACAATTTGGAAGAATCTCATACATAACGTACAATCAACAGGATGATTCGACCAGTTTGAGAAATGAGTCTGGGATACCTATTGCAGTCATAAAGGACGATGGAGATCTGCATTATATGCATCCACAAGACTTACAAGATTTAATTAATGCAAGATTCCCAAGTGATGCCTCTGACTCTTCAGAACTTGACATGCTGAAGCAAAGAGCTGCATATGTGAAGAAACTAAAAGAAAGAGCTGAAGCCAAGAACAGAGGAAGAAGATAACAGAATGGAGCTAATGAATGATTGATTTTTTTATTTCTGTTTATCTTTAGAATTTGTTTGAGTTGTAAAAATTTAGTAAGTAATGCCCATGTGGCAAAATTCCAATTATGTAATGAAATGACATGTTCTTAAATGATTTATCTAGAAATATGATATATGTGTAACTCTATGCAGGTATGTTTTGGTGCATCTGAGCTTGTTCCAATCTAGGGGGAGATTGTTGGGTTGGATTTTCTACAAGGAAGATTGGAATCTTCTCAACCTCCTTAGAAACGGCTAAGTATGGAATTCGAGCAAGCCCAGACGATCGAGCATGGTTTTTACTACCTCGAGCAAGGTTCTGAACCTTAAATGGTTGATTATTCTAAGTGTTAAAGGCTTCGAGCAAGCTACACTTCAACGAGCAAGAGTATTCTTCTATCGAGCATGGATTGCCAATCGAGCAAACAGCTTGATCATACAAGTTCTAGCCAAGTGTTAAGAGCACAGGATGATCGAGCACATGGGGACGAGCATGGATGCAATAAGATGATGTCACGTGAATCAAAGCAAAGACTTCGAGCACAGTTCTGTTACCGAGCAAGATTTACATCCGAGCATGCTAAAGATTGCTGAATAAGAAAAGCTGAAGACATCAAAAAGAAGAGCTTGCTCGATGGGCTAGTTCGAGCAAAGCATGGACAAGTCAAGAGGAATGAAGCTTACTCAAAGGGAATATGTATTCTTCGAAAGAGAATATATTCCAAGTAAAGTCTGCTCGAGGACATTCACCGAGCACACCTAATATAGGAAGTTTGCTCGAGCAAGGTATGTACCTTGCTCGAGGACTGTAACACTTGTATTAGATTTATCTTTCATTATGTAATGACTAGGACTTATAGAAGGAATGTCAGAGTCTATAAATAGACGTCCTAGGGTACCTTTAGGGTACGGATTTTGGAGACAGAGGCTGGTACGCACTGATTACGAAAATATTCCATTTTGTTCATCGTACAAGAGCCGCCGCTGTCACACAAAACCCTAGACATTCCATTCACTGTTCCTTTGATGTATCATTAAATATAGTGAATCTTTGTCTCTGAATAAGCCTTTACTGATTATCATTTACTGTTTTGTGTTTGATATCTGTTCACAATCCTTCATTCTCAATCATTGGATATCCTGATTCCGTCGGGATATTCAATCGGTTTTTTAAGTATTCGAGTCGGTGTGTTCTTGTCAAACCTTTGCTAATGTTTCATCTGACTAACGGTCCTGACACCTTATAATATCCAAGGTAAGTGAGGACCGGATCTTTATAGTATCCGAGGTATGTGATTAATAAGAAGTATGAATGTAGGAATGTATGAATGTATGTATGTATGATTGATTAATAAAGGAACAGGTAAGTATTAATACGTATCTTCGGACACGTATTAGTAAGTAAGTGAATGCAACGTATGTTAATTAACTAGAACTCACTCAACGTAGCTGACTTTTAGTATGCACGCAAGCAATTAGAATGTGGCAAGTTGCTTGATGAGGACACGTGGTAATAAGAGGAAGACTGGCATTGCTATGAAGAAGACACCCATGTCATTTATGTTTTATGTTTAAGACTTATGATATGTTATTTTAAGACAAGATGTTTATGTTATGTACGAATGATTAACTTTTAATTCCATAAATGTTTTAATTAACTCTGATTTTACGAATTGTGTGAATGAGTAAATCCAGCCAGCATGAAAGTAAGGCACCCGAATCAGGGGCCTTACACTTTATCAATGCAAGATTGAGAACAAAGTACAGTACTTACCTCAGTAGGTTTGGTGGAGGTGAAGGCCATAAACGCATGCTGAACTTCCATCACCTGCTTTTCAGCCTCATTCTCCTTTTCATCAACATCCATCTAAATGAAATTTGCAACTACATTATTCAAGCTCAGTGCTGCCATATGATCCTCCAAGGAGAAGTTCTGAGCCACCAGACCCCACTCACCCGTACTCGAACTAGTCACATTCTCTTCTCTGTCACTACTCACCGGGACCATCGCTCTTTCTCTATTTCCTTTTTTAGCCGGGTTTGTGCATTCACGAGCAAAATGACCCGGCTCATGACAGTTGTAGCACCTTAGAGAATTCTTGTTGAAACCCACTTTCTGATTTGCAGGCACATTCCAATTGTTCCTGCTTGTTCTTTTGGTGAATTTATTGACCCTGAAAACAACCATGGCAATTTGCCATGAAATATCCGTCTCTTCCACATCATCAGGATGTATCTGATCCAACTCAGCAGCTACCAATGGTTGCACTAAGTCTCCAGCAAGAAAAGCATTATAGCAGTTCATAAAACCTACCATTAGGGCTATGTTCTCTTGAGTCTCCTTTGAAATAATGGGAGTTTGAGTGTGAGACTGGCTGGAGGTGGCCATAGAGGCCTGTGATTTTGGAGCAGTAGTTTGTTGCGGAAAGAAAATAGGGGTAGCTGGTGTAGAATGAGGAGAGGGTCAACTTTGTGAAGATCTAAACATGGAAAAAGTATGTTGAGGCTGCTGTGGTTGAAGTGGCTGACTCTTGAACAGAGAGAAGTTCTCTTAAGAGACCAGTGCATTATTTGCTGGAGTGCCATAACCTGCAGTGTTGTAAGTACTAGCATGATTAATGGCACGTTGCTTGTCATCCATGTCACAAGCCTTGATGATAGCCATAACCTCCGATATAGTCAATTTGGAAAGATCCTTGGTCTTCTTAATGACAGCCACATTCAAGTCCCAGCTCTAAGGCAGTGAGTTAACCAGCTTGTTTGATCTTGGCAGAAGTGATATTTATATTTGAAGATCTAATCTCTGTGATCAATGAGATGAACCGGTGAAGCTGTTTCTCCAAAGATTCTCGTAACACATGATTGAACATGTTAAACTGTTGTCTCAATAGATCTTGCCTACTTCTCCTTATGTCATCATTTCCTTCAAACACTTCAATGAGAGCCTCCTTGAGTTCTTTGGCAGAGTTCAACTCTCTAAATCCCAAGGCAATTTCAGGTGAAAGTGACATGGTCAAACTGAACGGAAGGACCGAAAACTACAGATTTCACCCGACAACACGGAGTGTTGACCGAGAACTGTCAACAGTATCCGAAGACACATGAAGTTGCCCGAGAACGATGAAACCACCCTGAAAACTTGTAAATCTTCCCGAAAACCTTGAATGCTGCCTATGAGTCTTGAAATTTTCCCGAGAACTCCAAAATCTACCAGAGAACTAAGGGTAGTTCAAGATATGGTAAATCTTGAATATTTAACTAAATCCCGAGAATGATGGGATTTGAATTAAATATGAGATATACCATAATCTACTCCAAACACAGCTTCACAAGCCGAACAACACGAAGAACACCCTTCTTCGAGATCCAGAAACCTTCAACACAATAAACCTTCTTAGATCAACATCAGAATCCTTGATATCACTAATAACTGAGCCTAGAATAGGTCTATCGGATCTGATACCAATTGTAAGTCCCGTGATGGATCTTTCAATGTGATACCAATATACTTAACAGTTAGGCGGAAGCTAACCACTAAGTTGATTCTATGTAAAACAACCAAGAAAACACCAAAAACAATAAAGAAGCTTCAAAACACACGTATATTATACGTCGGGTGCTTAAGCCCTTAATAACTTACACGGGTGAAAATTAAAATAACAATGAACGAACCACCCTAAACCATTAAAATATGTTCTATATATATTCTACCATCTAAGCCCAAACAAACTAAAGGCCCACCAAGATCAACAAATCTCGGTTTACAGTCAGAAGCCCAACTATCCAAAACTAAGCCCAAAACTACAAGCATAAACCACAAAATACGACCCAACACATATTGTGTTTAGATCTGTCCGGTTCTAAAGCTTCAGTCACAATTCGCTAAAGATAAGAGGTGGAATGATTGTCTCGACCTGAAATAGGTTCACTGTGTCGAGATATCATTTTGTTAACATAAGGCGAGTGTTTCGGTCGTATAGTTGTTACAGATCAGAAGGAAGTATGCGGATTGGATCAGTCGGTGATCTATCATTCAGATTGTATTGCTTTCTCGGGATGTTTTAGGAACATGTGTTAAGAGGTCCATTGTAATCTGTTACCCCCTCCATCGGGTATTTCAAGCTATTGTAACGTTCTTGAGGGTTTTTAATCTTCCATCTTAACTTAACATAGGGTACATCTTTACACCTTCCATTAGTACTTGGTCTAACAGAACATCTGGACGGACTTTTCCCCGCTCATAACTCGGTCATTGAGGCTATAAAAGCATGAAGTTCTAGTTTCTGTTCTTGCAGTAAAGTATCTCTTCGGTTTTCACAATTATGATTGTTTAACAATTCCACCCAATCTCCATTGCCTCATATTTAACTTCTTTTGGTCACTTATAAATCATAGGTTTATGTGGTTTGTGTAACTTGTACCGTTAGTAGTATACAAGTAATGCCCCAGATCTTGGGTATAAAAGCAATCGTTCCATATTTTCGGTCATGGATAGTATAGTTCTTCTCATCTGTGTTTAGTCATTTGGGGGGGCATATACTATTACTTTGTTTCACTTCCATTCATAATCTCGGTCCTTTTTGAATTAGAAGGACAAATTTTTAAGTAATACTGGAAAAGTGTTTATCCCGCTGAGGTCTACATGAATCTTTGATGTAACTGTTATAATATATAATTTAAGACGGGAATACGAATGGCATTAGGGTACTAGGTTTTGTTCCATATACTAGATCACTTCTTTATCTAGAAGAGGTAGTATAACATTTCTATATCTACATATAACTTCCGTTTGAACTCAATTAACTAGTCCATACTGACTATTACAGAATACTCCTTACTTCCACCGGGAGTGCATTGACAGGGAATAGCTAGTTGTTTTGGTTAAGAGGGCAGTTTTCCGAATAATATAGTTAGTATTTATAGTCCTACCTTTGGTGCTTTCTATAGTATAAGGATTTATTATTTTAGTAGACGGTATATTTTTCCAAGGTAATAATTTGTAGGAATGAAATGTCTATCAGTGCCCGTATTGAATAAAACTAAAGTATATTAGGCAGAACTAAGAACGTACCTATTACTACACTTGCTCTATTCGATTTATTCACAATACGTGACCTCTAGTCGAGTTGTACGTCGATGTCGGTCCTTGCGTTTGTCTTCCCATTGCAATTGGATTCCATTTAGGGCAGCTTTCTTGATGTGTTCCACACTACCACATTCATAACAGGCGTAACGATTTAATATGGGTTGGTTTTGGTAGGTTGGTTGTTGTCGAATTGGTTGAGGTCGTGGTCGCTGTAAATTTTGAAATTTGGTTGGTTGGTTTATAGTATTCATAATGGTTCTACAATTTCGGGCATAGTGCCCCATCTTCCCACATCTGTGACATACATTGGTTCGACATTCACCACCATGATGATAACCACATTTCCCACACCTTGGCAAAGGCCCGTTATACTTATCTTGCTTCACATCGGAACTAATAATAGCGTAATTTTGTATTGCAGGGCGCGCACGTTTATTCGGTTGTCTTCCTTGTTCTCTCGCCCCATACTCGGTTCGTTTTGTACCAGACGATTCCTCGAGCATTCTCAGCATAGCACTTCTACCCAAATCAGAAGTTACAATGCTGACTAGTAACACGGCATTTTCGAAAGTTATAGGGCCAGTTGAACTAACCGGACTCCTGACTTCGAGGGCTAAACCTCAAATTTAGCGCTCAATACCTTTAGATTCTGGAGTAACTAACCATAGAACTAGACGGGCCTGTTCGTTAAAGCGGTGGGTGTATCCCAAATGGTCTGCACCCTTCATTTCTAATTTCCAAAGTTCTTGTTCTAATTTCTTAATTTCATTTATCGGACAAAAGTATTTTATCAAAAGATCTTTAAATTCTGCCCAAGACATACGGTTGATTGCCTCATGTCCGCGAATTTGCACAACAATATTCCATCACATTAGCGCGTGGTCCACAAATGTAGAGGTAGCAAATTTGACAATACAATCTGGTTGATAGTTAGTGATATTAATGATGAATTCAGTCTTTTCGATCCACTTTACCGTCCGTTTGTTCCTTCAGTACCATTAAAATCCATAGGTTTACATAACATGAAGTTCTTAAGTTGATATCCCTGTTGAGGGGGATATGGGTTGTTACGACCATTGTTAAAGTTCGGTGGGGGATTATTATTATTATTGACAGTAGCATTAATTAATATTCAACAGAGGAGTATTAGTTTCGACAGTGTTAGTATTTATCGGGGGAGCATTTGTAGTTGTATTTGTAATTGTCGGGGATTAGTATTCACAGCTGCATGAACCGTTGTGATAACAAATTATATTAAGAAACAAGGTTATAATCGACTAGAGGTAATCAACGTTATCAAGATTACCTTGGATTGCATCGACATACCGTTTGTCATCCTAGTATATATTAGTTATAATCCAAACCATTCATCCGATTTAAAAGTTATTTGTTGGTTGTTTTTCGAACCAAAACCAACTTAACAAACCAAACAATTAATCGATGGTTCCTTAAACTTATTCATAAAGTTTGCTTCATGCCATTAAAAAGCCTCAAATCAACTTATGTTTCTACTATTGGCATGTATTATCTTTCTTATACGCGTCCATTTTATGATATTGATTTGTATATCTTAATGCAATCTGTTATCTGCTATGCTGATATGGAGATAAAAAATGAACAAAATAGCATACATTTATAGCATTGGTTTTGCTCAATTAATAATAAAACAATACTTTATAGTATTACGTGCAAATACTTTATATTGGAATCAGTATTATAATTGAGTTTTGGAAATTTGATGATCACTTATATCTGCAGCTCACATGTGCTTGGATGTGGCTTTATATTTCAATTTGTTTTGCTCATCTGGTTGCTAATCTGCAACTCAGGTGGTTTTGTATTTTGAGGGTTTTTTGGACAGAGAATAGCCTATAACAAACCTACACCAAGGCTTTATTCCTTCATGTTTTCTTTAACCCCGCATTGGCACTCTCAGTCGCACCAAAACTTTTCAAGCAAAGCCACTATATGAAGAGTCCCACGTCTTTGGTTCATGCTTACAAAGAAACTTTCATACATAAGTCTCTTGTAAAAATAGACCAACACTAACTGAAGTCAACGGGTAGAAATGATAAGTGCATTTATAATACAATTAACCTCTTGAATAGTTTATTCAACAAAAGTATGCTACTGCTGAAATGATACAATTTTAATTGTTTATAATCATCATACCTGACAAACCAATTTTTTTTATAAAAGCTTGGGCAAAAAGGGTTTTTGTTCAACCAGCCCAAATTGTTGTAACTCGCTAATCATTGACTACAAGGATTTGACCTGTTACCTAACCAATAACCAATCTGACCTGCCCATTTTGCTTCCCCAATAAATAGTCAATGCTAAACGCATGATAAGATTCGGGAATTACCTTCTCCAAGGACATGCAAGGTCCAGTGATCCCTTGAATCTTAATGACCTTTTAACAATTGATCTCCATCATGCAATGAAAGTATAAAACTAATGAGTATTTTCAAAAATGCAATTACCAAAAGTCAACAACAAATTGTTATAGCAAGTTTGCAAATGGACCAACAACTAAGAATTACATTGACCTGCTACGCATCCTAATTAAATTGTCCATGAAAGAAAAATATGAATCTTACTTTGTTCGTCAATTCTTTGAGAAATTTTGATAGAGTAGGAGAAAAAGAAAGTGACATTAACTTTGTTATACCCTCGATTCCACAAATGATCTAGTTATCTTATATTCTTAAATCAATACACGAAACAAAGCTTAATTTCATTTGTATATAACATAACTAATTCAAAGTTTCTTCAACAAAAATCATCAAAAATTTATTCATTCACATCAGTTCAGACTCACAACAAATAATGACTAAACAACAAAATTATTTGATATCGAAATCAGGAAAGATCCAATTAAAAGTTCCAAAGAATTAGTCTAACTAAAATGATTTTCAACAAGACCCACTGAAATAATCAAGTATAAATTTAAATAAAAAAACCTGCAAGCAGTGGCGGATCTAGAACATAATTTTAGGGGTAGCGCAAAAATTTTTTTACCATACATTAACTAAATAATATTTGTAACCGTTTAGCGCGTATGGGTAGTTGGTTTCGCGTTTTGCGCGTATGGGGGCTCTGTAACGCGTTTCGCCCTTCCCCAATCTGGTTACGCATTGCACGTAAGCGTTAGATTTCCTGTTTCGCATGTACTGGTGCCCAATTACTAGTTTCGCAGGTTTGGTAATGCATTTCGGGTGTACCGGCACCCGCTAACGCGTTTCACTCATGCAACCACCTTGTTATGTGTTTCACGCATCCCGGACCTAGTTTAGCATTACGCGCGTCTCCATGCCCGGTCACCTGTTTAGCTCATACAAGTGCCGTGTTTTGTACCGGCGCACGATAACTCGTTTCATGCCTACCTTCAGCCGATTATTTAAGTTGGGCTTTTAAATTTTAATTAAATGGTAGGCTTTTTAACATCTTGGGCTTCTAAAACTTTAAAAGGTAAAGTTTTGGGCTTTTCTAAATTTTTGAGGGGTAGCGTAATATAATTTTCAGGGGTAATGTAATACATAAAACATAAAAATTTCCACTTCACCGAAAAAGTTT
The DNA here is from genome assembly GCF_021521415.1 of Bidens hawaiensis. Lineage (NCBI taxonomy): Eukaryota > Viridiplantae > Streptophyta > Magnoliopsida > Asterales > Asteraceae > Bidens > Bidens hawaiensis. Next base: position 330,261 of record NW_027491728.1, on the reverse strand, counting down.
AGGGGTAGCGGGTGCTACACCTCCTTATAAGCTATGTCCGCCACTGCCTGCAAGATTATGCAAATCAACAAATTGTTTGAAGATAGTAATTTCAATTTGTTTATGAAGAACTTCCGGTTGTTCAACATTAGCCTCACCAACATCCATTATATTGTTGCTTCATCTTGATTCATAAGTCATGTGCAAACATAGAATGGGTTAAAAATGTTATGTTGTAATTGGTTTTGAAGTCAAGGTGCGGGCATTTTCGATCAACAAACTTTGATTTTGGATAAGTGAGATTGATTTAGGTTTAGGGTGCCGGCAGGAATCAGATTAGTTGGGAGGGAATTTTGGAGGGAGGGGTAATATTAGTGACTCTTAAAATGGAGGGAAATTAAAATTGTGTTAAAAGGATAATTTTTGTGAAATTTTGAAAATATAGGAAAATAAATTATTTAAGATAACGAAATTAAAATTAAAATTGAATTACTTTTATATATTTTTATGATTTACCATATATAAATATTATTTTCAATTTTTTTTATAAGCCAATAAATAGGTCATATGCAATATGGATGATCAAATGGTACATATACTAGTGTCGACTCTATGATGTTTTGAGATTTGTACCATTTGGTTGGGTACTGGTACCAAGAAAATTGAGATCGGTATCGCTATGGTATCAAGAATTCAAGACCAGCCTTAATATACACCGAGGTGTGTAAACAAGCTGAGCCGCTCGTAAGCTACTCAAGATTGGCTCGTTGAAAATTCGAATCAAGCCGAGCTTAAACGAACTTGAGGCCACACTCAAGTTTTTATTAAGACTCGTTAATAAAACGACTCGAGCCCGAGCTTCACATATCGAGCTAGTTCCAGCTTGCAAAGCTAAACGAACTTTATATATATATAATCTTTATTTAATATATTTATAAAGCTTTTAACTTTTTTGGACGAGCTTAGTATACGAAGAATTCACTTTTTGGAGACAGTTTCGGAAGGTTAAAGAAAGTTTTCAAGCCTGTCTGCGAAACTTGCCTATCTACCATTATTCGAATCTTGGATGATGCCATGCAAAATTGTTAAAACTTTCTCGTATATAAATACTTAAAATGTGTTTTGTATAACTAGAAAGTTTTGCATAGTGCTCCCATCGAATCCTTTTGTTTCTCTATAAATAGGCTTGTTTTATCATTTTCAAACTTTCGATTATGATAATGTTACTCTGTTCGTTTGTTCTCTCACACTTGTGATAGTTAGCAGGAACTTAATATGTTCATCTTTGGCCTTAATTCATTTACGTAGTTTGTTGATTCAATTAATTAGTCACTCGTTTATGCTGCCTTTTATCTCGGTTACACTTCTAGAGATTCAAACAACAGCTCTAATTGTTGTTTGACTTCTAAGTAGTGTTTTAGCTTCAGATCCTTACTGTTATTGATTGTTCAAAACCAACAAAGTTAATGACCCTAATGGGCCGTTGTTAATCTCCATTGACCATCATTAACCCTAAAAGAACAATTAATGGCCCTTATTTATTCAAACCGACCAAAGTTAACTCTAGTTATTCATTGATGACTAGATTAATCTTAAATGGCCCTTAATAGCCCGAATTGCCCATATTAACCATAAACGATTATCAATCACCCAAATTGGAGGTTAATGATCCAAATGGATCGGTCTTGGCCGACCATCTTTAATCATGAAATACAATTTAATAACTCTTTATGATTGTAATGGGAAAATGTTAAATCTAGTTGCCCATTGATACCCATGTTTACCCTAGACGACCATGAATTATCCTAATTGTTCGTATTATCCCTAAACGACCATCAATAACCTTAATTTGGTGTTAACGACCCTAATGGACTCTAATTATCCTTAATTTTCCATCAATAGCATTATAACAACACATAACAATCCTTATTAATTATAATTGGCCAAAATGAACTCCAGTTATCCATTGATTCTCACGTTAACCCTAAACGACCATCAGTCACCTTAAATGTCTGCTAATGACCAGTGGATCGTCATTAACCTCATTTGACCATCGCTAACACCTAAAAACACTTAATAACCATTATTACTATTAATATAGAATAATTACAAAGTTTGGTGCCGCTAGACCTTCAATTGGTCCAAGTGGCACAACACCATTGGCCACACCAGCTTTTGTTTTTTTTTATTGTTATCGTTCCGATAACGTAACAAGCATAGCCGAAATTGAACTAATACACTATCAATAACCAATTGGAATTGGATATGCCGTCCATGTTATAGATAACATTTAAGAGCTATGGTGCCGTTAAGTGCCTATTGGGCCACTTGGCGGCACCATATTAATTCACGGTAGAGTTTAGTCGGCACTGTATGACACAATATTACTATATTACTGGATGAATCCATGGGATTGCTTCAACAAAAACACATAGTCTTATAAAAACCCACCTCATAAAACATGATGAATATAATGTGGGTGCTCTTATATAGTCTTAAACATTATTTATAAATTATTTTATTGCCATATACTTATTTTATTTGTTTTTTCTGATAGTTTTTATAATTTATTGACCTAATTTCTTTTCTGGGAAATAGCTCCCCAAAAAATTCATAGATGTCCAGCTTCCCCACTCCAAATCCCCTATGTCAAAACCTGTTCCCTCAGTCATAATTCATAAAAAATTTAGAAATTCCCTCCTAATTGTAATCCCCTTTCCCACATGGAGTTGAAACCGTAGGGGCACACAGTCATCCAGCATGGATGAAACAAATGACTCTCACAATCGATTTATTTTAGTGGGTCACGTTCAGATTATCTTCAAGACATCAAATTCGAGCCACGGTTCAACATTTCGCGTAAGGGATTCCTCGTGAGTTTTACCTTCGTATGTTAATTTTGTGAATATCTTGTAAATGTTAGGATTAGGGCTAGTTACTTAATTACGAGTGATTTTTTTCAATATCTTAAAATGTTTGATCATTATTTTCTATTGCGAGGGAGGAACTCGGCTATGGCGGATTGAAGTGTTTTTGTTACTGTTGATATGGAAATAATTATTTTGGTTTAAAGGTACGGTGTTTTAAAGTTGTAGAAAATTGTTTCAGATTGTTAGGGATATTGTTATAAAAATGCATCTTTTATACTCCTTATTGCTTTATCATGTCATGAAATTACAGCAGTGTGTGGCAGGATGGTAGGATGGTGTAGGTCCTCTAGATAGATCTTACAACTTGACTCGGATCAATCCGTGTTGTAGGTTAGCGGAAATCACCAACGATACTCGGATCTCGGATATTAGTTTTGGTTATGTAAAAGATACAAAAAGAGAGAAGTGGGTGAGAGAAAACTTTATTTCCTAAAAAGTTGTCTTGAATGAGAGTTGTTGAAGTGTTGGAGTTTTTGAAAAAATAAAGTGTTCCTTTTATAGGGTCCTCATTTCTCCAATACATACAAAATAAATGTACCGAGTACGTAATACACTGACTAAAGCAAAACATAAAGACATACACAATCCTAATAACAATATATAATATTGGCCCTACAATCTCCCTCGAGGATTGAGTATGTCGAGGAACATTCGTTACGTTTTTTGCTTCGTATTTATTTCTTGAAACTTAGTACTTGTCTTGATCTAGTAGCTTGAACGAGATTGGATCTTGGATAAATCTTTATTTTCTGGTCTTGTAGAATTGAATTTCCATCTTATTTCTGGGAAGGATCGGCAACTGCAAATTTTAGAAACATCATATGCGGGAGACTCGAGATCTAATTTTCTTTTGTTGACTTTCTTGAACCGACTGGTTTCTTTCCTCGTCTTTGAATGCAATCAGTTCATTTTTAGCTTCAACCACCAGCTTTCACGTTCTCGTTTTCTTTAAAGCGCTTCAGCATCTGCAATTCCAAGCAGACTTGATCTTAATCCACCTATCCATGTATAACTTCACAAAACTTAGAATGAATAAGATTCGTTCGCAGACCCTCTTGAGGGTCAAAGAAGAATTCGTTCACAGGCCCTCCCAATTTCAGTTCCTCAACTTGTAAATGATTTATTTAAGTCCCAAATTTTCAACAAACTTTGCATGAACGAACTCAACAACAAAACTCATTATTTTGAATAAAACAAGGTTAAATAAAATATGTACGAACACAATAAAACTTAAAATCTTTTGGCATTTTCATATATTTTAAAATAGCGAAAATATATACATAATATTTTGAAATTGAAACTAAAATAAAACAAAAAAAAATAAGATAGGAGTAAAGATGAAATTAATATTATATATCAACAATATTTACTTAAAAGTTTACTAAACTATTTTTGTGAGAAAGATCACAACATGGAATCACATTATCTGTTAACGTTTTAGATCGCACTTCTATTTGGACATTATTTTGCCAAGAACCCCAAGTCAATTGTAGATATAATTTGTCCACTTTTAAACTTAACAAGTATTTGGATATCAAGGTAATATGTTAAGGTATAGATTAGGCACAATGCTTGTGTGGTCCTCATTTAATCTAACATGTTATAGACTCCATCATACCTCGGGCTTAATTTGCTTTCACATGCCACCTCAACTTGACTTAAACCTTTCTTATTTGATCACAATACGCTTATTAACACACATGACACTTTATTTATTTTTGTACACTTGACTCGATCTAGAAAGATTAAAATAAAGTAGAAGTTCAAGGCCTTAACAATCAGGTCGGATAATACCATATTATCGCGTAGAGAAAGTCCAAGACTTGAACAAAAGAAAGAAAATAAAACAAAGCAGAAGCTTCAGGGCATTAACAATCAGATCTTGTATGACTACAAACGTAGAAAGTCTAAGGGTTGAATCAAAATAAATGAAGAAATAAAGCAGAAGTTAAAATTCCTAGGACTGACTTTCCTTGACTCTTTTTCTTGATTTTTCTTTTTCTTTTCTGACTCTTTTTAATTTTCTTTTCTTTTTGAACACTTTTCTTGACTCAATAAAATTTAAAATTGACACAGACTTCATAAGACAACTGTGATCAGGTAAAGAGAGGCTTGGGTATGACATGCTATTTACGTTTCTGTCTTCATTGATATGACTTTAGTTGGAGTTAGCAACCGCTTCATAACATGTAACCACTAGCATAGGCAGATATTTAAGTTTATATCACTATAACACTTACTCATTTGTCAAGCCTATCTACACATCAAACAATGATCTAGTTGGCTTTTGATCTACTCTTTTCATGTGCTAGAATCGTTAGAGATAATTTCTTATCATTTTTCAAAGGTCGGATCAATTTCTCAAGATTTTTAAAAGTTTTAATTATCTGACTCCCTCTAAGCAGGAGCTCCCTCTAAACGGGACAATTCCTTTTAGATTTTCTTAAAAGTAATATAAAATCTTTTTGGTAAATCAAATGATTTGTTTTTGTTTTTCTTAAGATGAGTTGGAAATCTTTTTGGTGAGTTGAACTTAACTCATTTTAGTTTTTCTTAAAAGCAAACTGAAAATCTTTTTGGTGAGTTAAACTTAACTCAATTTTCTCCCACTAAAACTGTGACATATTTTAAAAATATTTACAATTTTATATACAAAAAGATAGATAGGTTGTTTTAATCAAAATTGATCATGCCGACGATTCGACCATAAATTCAAAACGAGCATGATCGAGGTTTTAGTGAAAAGGTCAGCAAAGTTGTTGTCAAATGGACTATCTTAAGCATGCATTATCACATTGTATAACAAAGTTGAAGAGATTCAAACCGAGACCCAACAGCTGATGCTGGATCCATTACTTGAGAGAAGCAGTTGGACGAGGTTAGTTTGAGAAACGCTCGATAAGTTGTGGTATAACCATTTGAACAAGGCTTCCCTTCCTTGAAGTTTGTCCTCCCATGTCTCTTACGAAAGACTTGAATCCGCCATCGAATGGTTTAGCATCAAATAGCAAGGATTCGTCTCCCATCATATGCTGGATGCAATCACTATCTAAGTGCCTAATACTATTGATAGTCCTCCTTGATTGACCCTGCATGCACTAAGCGTTTAAATAGACATGGATTCCTGGGATACTTTTGTCCCGGGAAGGTCAACCGAAAATCGATAAACTTGATTTTATTTCCTGAAAACCATTTATTTCTTGGTGCATCCTCACTTGATGAAGAACAGTCCTTAGGAATCCAAGTAAAAACTTGTTCCTTTGTTTTGACAATTTTGGGCTTTTCTTTTCTTGTTTTTGAAATTGTTTTAGGTGAATCCTCAGACTTTACAGTCTTAGGATCCTTTTTGATTTTATCCTTCTTAGATTTTCAAAAAGGTTTCTTTTTGTGTTTTACTTTATTTACTTAGGATCTCACATCCATTTCACTGGGTTCACTATCAGCTTGATTAGTCCTTGAATTAGGGCTACTAAAAGCTCCTTTTGGGGACTAACTAAGCCGCCTTTGAATATCAAGCTGTTGCTTGAACTAGTGCTTGCAATGTCGTGCAAGGTGAGAAGAGTGATCACACACAAAACAACACTTTCTCCTAGGAGTGCCATAGAACTCGTCTGAACTATAATGTGGTTGGTGTGGTGGGAAATGTGATCCTTGAAAAGGAACATGATTATAAAACACATTTGTGTAATATGGATCAACAAAATTTTGTTGATAATGACCATAGTAGTTGTTATCATAGAAGTTGTATGGCTGAGGATTTCTAAATTGATTGGTTTTTTGAGAAAATGATCGTTTATTTGGTGGAACATATTTACACGAAGTACTTGTCTTTTCATTTTCAAAATCTTTGTTTTTACCTGAATTATCCTCAGTCTCACAACTTGATGATGAACAACTTGATATGTTCACTTCAACAGACCTACTTTCATTTTTAGTTTTAAAATTAAATACATTTTTAAGTATAATAGACTACCTCTTAGGCTCTTAGCCACTAAAGTTATCAGAATCTAGCTCTAATTCTAACTATTATGGATCGATGTTTATTATTAATTTATTTTTTCCGTTTATTACTGATAGAAACCGTAATTGAACAACCAAATCATGCCTGATTGAATATGATTATGGTTCAAGTTAATTTTACTCTTCTTTTGAATTGTGTTTACCAAGTTATGTTGGTTTATTATTTGATTATTTGCATTATATGCAAAGAAGAATATGTTTTTTAATTTTAGGCAAATTGGAAATAAGTAATCCCAACTTTTGTGTATTGGCCGATAATAATCACAACTTTAAAAATCACTACCAGTGGTCCTAACTTTCAACTATTTTTGTCTCAATGGACCTTCGTTAAAAAATAATTGATTAATTGTAAACGAGCCGAGCTCGAGCTTGAAAATCAACTCACGGCCGAGCTCAGGCTCGGCTCGTTTGTGCCCCTAAAAAAACCAAACAGAAATAGAACATAAATAAAACTGAAAAAATCGAACAAAATAAAACAAAAGGCAAAAAACGATTCCAAAATCGACCAAAAATGAAAGAACCGAAACCCAGCCCGTCCTATGCGAAAAAATTGTGTCGACTCAGAACCTGATCCGATTCAAAATCTGAACCAAACTCGTTCCAATCCAAACCCGTTTGGTGCCAAAACCTATCTCGTGTGGAAATATATGCCACTCCAAAACCCATTTCGACCCGAGCATGCCACATTTCCTTAGGACACAAACCAACATCAACCTATTACTTTAAATTTGTCGACCCATTTTGACCTGAAAATAAGGTGGAATTTCAAGTGACCCATTTTGGATCTTTTAATTAAATATATGACCCAAACCAACCCATATAATTTTCAAATCAATCAAAATTGACCCATTTAAAAGGCTTTGGGTTAAGATTGCCACCTCTAATTATAGACAATCTGACATGGTATTAGTTGTTGAAGTTTTGTTGTTGTCAAGAACCTCATCTGAAAAAGCCAATTAAGTCTAATTAATCTTGATTTTGGCCGGATTTGACCATTGACCGATTAATTGGCCGATTAGCTCAAAATTAACCAACGGAGTGGGGACTAGATTAGCCAGTGCCTAGTCGGAATTTTTACAATACTAGTAAAGTGTTTTAATGGCATGTTATTAGGATATTGAACATTGGGTATGCTAATGACTTGAACTAGATTATTGTCTGTCTATGTTAATTAAGTGGCCTGGTTCTTTATTTCCACTTCATGTTTTTCTTGTTTTCCCACTAGAGAGACCATTGTTGATGCCTTTTATTTTTTTATTATATACGGAATACAATATATCCGATTATATCTCTAGTTTCTACCAACACGATTTATTTCTATTATTATATATGGTATATTGTAATTGTATACCTGAAACTCATGGGTATATCCAATACACGACGGACAATTGCCCAATGAATACCTGTCGGGTTTTGGACCGGGCACGAGACAACCTTTTATATTTGGGTACGTGGTTGGGGTTACCTGAACCCGTCCCAAGCATGACCCATTGGTATCTCTAGTGTGGTGACATCTGGTTGTTGCTGGATGGTTAGAACTGGTTGCAACTTGCAAGGCGGTGTTGGTAATGGAGAGGTGGGAGTTCCAGGAATAGTGGGCTGGTGGTTTTAATGGGCCTCGAGATTCTAGTGGCTGCCACAAAATCAACTGTTGATTCTATACCACAAAATATTAATGCGGTTATTGGGCTGAGACATGTCTATTGGTATAATGATGGGTTGCTTTTATTGAAGCAGTACTAATTTTCTTTCTTTCTTCTTGTTTCACACTCCGCCCCCCCCCCCCCACCCTCTACATATGGTTTATCTTATAGGGCAGGGTATGTATAAATCGTCGAAAACTACTAAACTGGAATATACAAACAAGTTGTTTGGTTTCAAGTATATATTGTTCGGTTTTAAAGGTTGAGTGTTTACGGTTTGGTTCTCGGTTCAAATTTGGAACCGGCCATGATAACCAAAACGACTGTTAACGAATATTCATTAATAATCCTTTCAAAAGAGCATTTATTATTCGAATAAAACTGAAAATTGTTTCAGTTTGTTTGCTTTTTATTTATTTTTTATTTATCAGAACGATAATTAATGATTCGTATGATTTTTTTAATCAAAATCAGCCGAACTAGATGGGATCACCCTGAAAAGAATTACCCATGATAGGAATCATGAAAATAACCGATAACGAGTTAAGAACACAAAATCATAATAATTAAATTAAGTATGAATTCCCGCGTAACTAAACTTGTTTTCAGATACGGAAACTTTCCGCCTCCCTGATCTCAAATCTTGTTATCCTAGACCAAATTAGGAGAAATGGGTGAGAAATGTGACTTGTATGTTCATGCAAGAATGATATTTTTTATTACGAGAAGTGTGAGATGTGACAATAGATTCTGTAGAATTAATTCAAATAAATGGTACTGCATTAAGCGGATTAGTGGCCTAAATGGATTTTTTTAGTCAGTGACTCGCATATTTTGAGACCATCAATTCTAGCATTAATTGACCACATGTATTTGCAGACCCTAAAATGAAGTGAGCACTTATACATGACTTTATTTTATTATACACTGAGTAAGCACACATGTGAACGTCGCCTCTTACGCAAATTAGTTGGTCAACTTTGTTAAACACACTAGGTGATATCAAATAATATTACTCTTAGAAAGTTATCTAGAATGAATTATATGAAATTTAGAGATGAATGAATTATATGAAATTTAGAGATGCGTACGGAGTATATGTAATTATTAGTTTTAACATATTCACATACAGGCGTTCGTTGCTTATTTGTCCTCGCAGACAATGACTAAAAAAACAAATGTTTGTGAACTTTCCTAGAATCAAGATTAATAACCATAGAAAAAGTTGTCAAACGATGAGATAAATCTTGAATCATATCGTTGCCACATATATGCACTCAAAACTGGCAAGTTTAGTCATTGAGATTTAATTGCTTCACTAGTTCATACATACGGAAAAAGCTACTAATTAAGTTGGTAAGCGTAATTTAAAGTTGTTCCAAAAGTTTACTTAATTATATATGTCATCCTTAAACAAGGGTTCGCATCATCATGCCAGAACATAAAATTTACGTATACGTTCTTTCTCGTTTGTGCATCCTGAAAGATAGCTAAGCTAAAAAGGAAAAGAACATAGCATTAACTGTTTTAAAATATGAACGGATAGATAAGAAAAAAAAACAAATAGGAGTTAAAGGGAGGGGTTAGAATGAAAAAAAAAAATGAGAATATTACAATTAAATGCAAAGATATCATATCTTGGTAGCCTAACACTTTACTATTATAAAAACCTATCTGTGTTACTGTTTTTTTCAGCCAATATTCAACAGACGGTCAGAAAACATATATCTTTGTCGTCCATGTTTGATCAAAACAAAGCCTCCAGATTATCTCGTAATATCGGCGACTCATGTGGTATATTATTTTATATTCTTTTGATCAAATTTTTTTTTTCTATTTATTTCCTGACCATGATGACATGCTAACTTAAAATCGGTAAATCTTGCAGAATATTGAAGAACTATCGGTGACTGTTCATAGGATTTCAGAAGACACCTCGGTAACAAATTAAACTCTTAACCACTAAGATCAATTGAAAATAACGTTTTTGTTTTAATTTTTGAGCCAATTATTTAGATCTGCAATATAATATTTGTAGAAAAAGTTTGTAATATCATCTTGCTATTTATTCGCACACCCTACTCTATAAAATGAAATTGTGTGTAATATTGGTATAATAACATTTATTAAGAACGAGTCTAAATATCGAAAGAAATTCTCAGGATTGATTCGATGCACCTGGTATTCATTCTAATATTTTTAATCGGTTTATTAGGTTTTGTACAGGAAAAATTTCCGGTTCCAAGGCGAAAAATTAGAAAGTCAGCATTAAAGTCAAGGGTTCTATGATTACACTAGAGAAAAAGGTTTGTGCCACTTTATTTATTTATTTATTTTTTAAGTCACATTCTTCTTATTGTTTTATTTATACCAATAATTCTATATTTACTTTCAATATTGCAGCTGATAGGGCATAATGATAGCGTTGGTAAGGTTGCTTCAGCTATACCAAAAGCTGCCGATCTTGAGTGGAAATCTACCTCCTGGTTTCGATCCAACTACATGTCGCAGTGTGTGAGTGTCTTCAATTTTATCAATTATTTTAAAGTTGGTACCAACTTGTTTGTTAAATTAAATAGTAAAGTCACATTCTGTAATCTTAAAGCATTTGTAAAATCTGATGACTTGATATAGGTATGTGGGGAACAGCCGCTCCTTACTTCAGGAACTTTGTTCAAGCACCGGTGCTCTCAACAAGTATGACTAATTCATAATTAACAAAAAGATTATTATTTCTTTTAGTTGCCTTTCATCAATCACAATACTTCTGTTCTTTTTTTATTAGGATTTCAGTCATTATACGGGTTCGTGGAGTGTATGGTTCACGCGGAAAACCAATCTGGTTCTAGAGCGAAAAAGTGGAAAGTCAGCGTCCGAGCCAAGGGTCCTATGATTACACAAGAGAAAATGTTTGTATTTGGACCAACGAAATTTGTTAGATTTAGTTTATAAAATTCATGATGTAATTGATTCGGATGTTGAATGATATTTGCTATCATGCATGACTTTCAGTTACGACATAAGTTGTATGTTTCTAACACGTTGAGCCGTTTGCTTCTTATGGGTTGGTGCCGTATGTTGAACTTTGAGAATTTTAACTTTCATGGTTTGCGGCAATAGTATGATTCCTTCCGCCTTTTTCATTGTTGCAAATTCTTCTTGTGTGCTTCAACTTGTAATAATCGTATCAATTGGTTCGTCACATAGCTTTTGTTTCCGCAATAATTTCTTGATTCTGCAATCCGTGTACCTCTTGTATTAATGATGTTCTTGATTATGATCTTTTCTGTATGCAGCTTTTATTTCTAGCGTACCCTTTACATCTGAGATCTAACTTGAACTGTTGAAAAAAGAAACATTTTGTAACTTGATTTATATGATTTCTGTTCTTGATCGAGACTGTTATCCATGCTGTTAATAAAGAGGGCAAATTCACAATTTAATGAACAAGAACTAGAGATATAAAGACTGAAATTATGATGAACACCTAAATAAGATTACGATTGTTGATTATTACCTACATCTTCTTGATCACAAGCCTTTTATATTGGGGTACGTGGTTGGGGTTACCCAAACCCGACCCATTGGTATCTCTAGTGCAGTGACACCTGGTTGTTGCTGGATGGTTAGAACTGGGCTGCAAGGCGGTGCTGGTAATAGAGGGCTGGTGGTTTTGATGGGTCTCGAGATTCAAGTGGACCAGAGAAACAAGTTAATAAATCAAATTTGGATTCTGTACAACAAAATATTAATGCTATTATTGCGCTGTGGACATGCCCCCCCCCCCCCCCCCCCAATACGCCTGAAGCAATGATGCAAAGAGTACCTAACTCCTTATATAATTGACACATGGTTTATCTTATAGGGGTATATATAAATCGTCGAAAACTACTAAACTGGCATACCGAAACAAGTTGGCTGGTTTCAAGTATATATTGCTCGGTTTTAAAGGTTCAGTGTTTACGGTTCGGTCTTCAGCTCAAAATTTGGAACTGGCCATGTTAACTGAATCGACCGTTAACAAATATTCATTAATAATCCTTTCAAAGAGGATTTTTTTCTTTTTTCATTTGTATAAAACCAAAAAAAACCCGGTGGATTGTCCAACCCAACAAATTATCCCATTGTTGGTATATATGAATTATTATTATTTTTTTATTGTTTTCAGACGGTAATTAATGATTCGTCTTAATTGCTTTTTCTAATTCTTTTTTATTATCAAAATCGGCCTAACCATATGGGATCACTCAAGAAAGAATCACCCGTAATAGGTGCAGATCCTCTAGAGCTCACAACTTTACTCGGATCAATCTGTGTTGTTAGTTAGCAGAAATCACCAACGGATCTCGGATCTCGGATCTTAGTTTTATATAAACAAAGGAGAGAAAAAGATGAAAATAAGAAACTTCTTTTATTTACAAGAGTGTTGTGTATTGTATGTGTGGAGAAATGGGTAAAGTGACCCTTTTATAGGGTCTCTATTTCTCCAAGATTTACAAAATAAACGTACTGAGTACGTAATACACCGACTAAAAGCAAAACCAAAAAACACACACAATCCTAACAATAATATAGAATATTGGCCCTACCATCTCCCTCTAGGATTGAGTATGTTGAGGAACCAGATTGGATTTTGGACAATTATTTGTTTTCCGTTCTTGTAGACTTGAATTTCAATCTTATTTTCTATGAATGATCGGCAGCAACCTCATATACGGGTGGCAGGCTCGACATCTAATTTTCTTTGTTGACTTTCTTGAGCCGACTGGTTTCTTTCCTTGTCTTCAGACACAATCAGTTCATTTTTAGATTTAACCACAAACTTTCACATTCTCGTCTTCATTTAAGCGCTTAAGCATCTGCAACTTCAGTATACGCAACCCACCAGACTTGATCTTGATCTATCTGTCCATATACTACTGCACAAAACTTAGAGCGAATAAGATTCGTTCACAACCCCTCTCAATGGTCACAAGAATTTTCTTTTTCAAAAGATGCCTTTGGTTTAAATTGTTTGTCGAATAACTCTAAAATTTTAGTTTATCTTGACTTTTCACAAAATACCACTGTTAGTCCATAACTTTTAAATGATTAGTTTAAGTCCCAGGTTTTCAACGAACTTTACATGAACGACCTTGACAACAAAACACATGATTTTGAATAAAACAAGGTTCAATAAAACATGTATGAACATAATAAAAATTTAAAATCTTTTTGGCTCTTTCATATATATTTTAAATTTACGAAAATATACACATAATATTTTGAAGTTGAAACATAAAATAAAACAAAAATAAGATAGGAGTAAAGATAAAAGTAATATTATATATTAATAATATTTACAAAAATTTCTAACGATTTTAATATTTATGCGAGAAAGATCACAACATGGAATCACATTAATCGATAACGTGCTAGATCACACATCTATTTCAATATTATGCCAAGAACCCGAAGTCGATTATGGATATATTTTGTCCACTTAAACTTAACAAGTATTTAGATATCAATGTGATATGTTAAGGTATGAATTAGGCACAATACTTATGTGATCCCCATTTAATCTGACAAATTCCAGACTCCATCATGCCTCGGGTGTAGTTTGCTTTCACATGTTACCTCAACTTGACTTAAACCTTTCTTATTTGATCACAGAACCCTTATTGACACATTGGACGCTTTACTTTGTACACACGACTCTATCTAGAAAGTTTAAAATAAAGAAGAAGTTCAAGACCTTAACAATCAGGTCGGATAGGGATGACAAAATAACCCGAACCCGACGAGTATACCCGAAACTCAAAGCATTCAGGACGGGTATACTCGAAGCACGACGGGTATTGGGGCGGGTATGGGATTAGTTTTGAAATTTTTTGGTGGGTACGGCCGGGTATGGAATTTGGTGATACCCGACCCGATTACCCGAAAAGTCATACCCGTTAACCCGAACTATACACCCGAAATAAAAACCCAAAAATTTTTTATTATTAATTTCATTTTTCTAAACCTTTTCTATTTAAGATATGTATTAAAAAGTATTATTTATGTTTTATATGTTATCAAGCTTATACATAAAGTTATGGTACTATTATTTATTTATAAGTTTATGATAATGCTTAGGAATATTGGATTTTAATAATCTCTATTGAATAATATTGGCCGATAATAATCCATATTTATTTTATCACCACTAGCGGTCCCAAATTAAAAAAAGTTGGCCCCAATGGTCCCCGTTAAAAATGACTTAACGGCTTATACTTTTTTCTGAAATCCAAACCAATGTTTAAGGGATTTTGATCGGAAGGATGATACAAGTCGATTGATGTAAAACTTAGTTCGAAATGGTGCTCCAAAACGACGAAACATTGCTTTAATTCGGGTGTTTGAACTTACAATTAACCAAATCAAGTCATTTGGATCATCGTATCGAGCTAAGTTTTATATCGATCGAGTCGTATCTTTCTTTTGATTAATAGCCTTCAAAAATTAGTTTGAAATTCGGAAAAAAGTATAACGTCGTTAAGTTCTTTTTAATGGGGGATCATTAGGGCCAACTTTTTTGAATTTGGGACCGCCAATGGCGATAAATGAATAGGAATTATTATCGGCCAATACCGTTCAATAGGGATTATTAAAATCCAATAAACATAATGTTTATATAGATGTAATATGCCATATTTTAGTTTGTAACAGTTCATATATAAATAAAAATATACACGATAACTGTAATGGTAACATAATCTACTTAAAAATCCTAACGAACTTTTTTAACAATCTAATGGGTATACCCGATACACGACGGGTAATTATCTGACACATACTTGGCATGTAATGGGCCGGGTATAGGACTGAATTTTACGGGTATGGGATTAGCAATACCCGGCCTTTGCCATCCCTAAGGTCAAATAATGCCCTATTATCGCGAAGAAAAAATCTAAGGCTTGAACAAAAGAAAGAAAGCGAAACAAAGTAGAAGATTTAGTACTTTAATAATCAGATCTTGTATGACTACAAACAGAGAAAGTCTAAGGTTTGAATTAAAATAAAGAAATAAATAAATTAGAAGTTAAAAATCTTAAAACAGACTTCTTTTGAACTTTCTTTTTCTTTTCTTTTTTGACTTTTTTCTTTTTCTTTTCTTGACCCTTTTCTTGACACAACATAAGACAACTGTGATAAGGTAAAGATGCTTGGGCATGACATGTTATTTACATTTATGCTTTCATTGATATGACTTTACATGGAGT
Source organism: Bidens hawaiensis (assembly GCF_021521415.1). Lineage (NCBI taxonomy): Eukaryota > Viridiplantae > Streptophyta > Magnoliopsida > Asterales > Asteraceae > Bidens > Bidens hawaiensis. The sequence continues at coordinate 314,442 of NW_027491728.1, read as the reverse complement.
CATGCAACTGCTTTATAAAGGTACAACCACTAGCATAGGCGAGATTTTAAGTTTGTATCACTATGGCACTTACTCATTTGTCAAGCCTATCTACACATCAAGCAATTATCTTGTTGGCTTTTAATATACTATTTTCATGTGCTAAGATCATTAAAAACAATTTATTATCATTTTACAAAGTTTGGATCAATTTCTCAAAATTTTATAATTTTTTAAATTCTCTAACTCCCTCTAAACATGAGCTCCCTCTAAACGGGAAAATATCCTTTGAAACATTTTTTTGATTTTCTTAAAGGAAAGTAAAATCTTTTGATAAGTCAAGTGACTCAATTTTGTTTTTCTTCAAAGCAAACAGAGAATCCTTTTAGTGAGTTAAAGTTAACTCATTTTCTCCCTCTAAAATTATGACATATTGAAAAATATTTACAATTTTACATACAAAAATAAGATAGGTTGTTTTAATCAAAATTGATCATGCTGAGCGATTTGACCATAAATTCAAATCAGGCATGATCGATGGCTTTAGTGAAAAAATCAGCAAAGTTGTTGTCAGATGGACTATCTTAAGCATGCATTATCATATTGTATAACAAAGTTGAAGAGATTCAAACCGAGGCCCAGCAGCTGATGACTTGAGAGAAGTAGTTGGACGAGGTTAGGTTGAGAAACGCTCGACAAGTTGTAGCTGAGACGTTTGAACAAGGTTGGCGTTGTTGAATCACAAAGTACCATATGAAACATTTCTCATTCCTTGAAGTTTGTTCCCCTGTGTCGCTTATGAAAGACTCGAATCCGCCATCAAATGGTTTAGCATCATATAGCAAGGGTTTGTGTCCTATCATATGTCGGGTGCAACCACTATCGAAGTACCGAATAGTCCTCCTTGATTGGCCCTACATGCACAAAGCGTTTAAAGGGACATAGGTTCCCGAGAAATTTTTGTCCCGGAAAGGTCAACCGTAAACTGACTAAACTTGATTTTATTTCTTGAAAACAATTTATTTCCTGATGAAGCCTCACTTGACGAAGAATAGTCCTTAGGAATCCAAGCGAAAACTTGTTCCTTGGTTTTGGCAATTTTGGACTTTTCTTTTCTTGTTTTTAGAACTATTTTTGTTGAATCCTCATACTTTATAGTTTTAGAATCTTTTTTGATTTTATCCTTCTTGGTATTCAAAAAGGTTTCTTTTAGTTTTTACTTTTATTAACTTTGGATCTCACATCCACCTCACTGGGTTCACTATCAGCTTGATCAGCCCTTGAATCTGGGCTACTAAAGCTCCTTTTGGGGACTGACTAAGCCGCCTTTGAATATAAATTTGTTGCGTGAACCAGTGCTTGCAATGTACTGTAAGGTGAGAAGAGTGACCACACACTAAACAACACTTTCTCCTAGGATCACTATAGAACTCATCAGAACGCTAATATGGTTGATGTAGTGAGAAAGGTGATCTTTGCAATGGAACATGACTTTGAAAAACTTTTGGTTTGTGACCCGATCATCAAAAACACTAGTGTAATATGAATCCATGTAGTTCTGTTGGTAATGATCATAGTAGCTGTTATCAAAGTAGTTGTATGACTAAGGACTTTGCGAATGATTACTTGTTTGAGAAAATGATCTTTTGCTTGGTGGCACATATTTACATAAAGTACTAGCTTGATTATCATTTTCAAACACTTTTGTTTTTGCTTTATTCGCAGTCTTATAACTAGATTGTTAACAGCTTGGTATGTTCACTTGAACAGGTTCCTTTACATGGTTTTCAAGCATAGATTCTTCATAAATGGTTTCACAATCACTATCTGAAATAACATCCATATTTTCATTCAAAAATAATTGAGGAGTGCAAACATCAACACTCTCACAGGTTACATTCTCTAAAGTGTTTTGCTTGGAAATAGAAAAGTATTATTACATACAAAGTTGACAAATGATTGTTTTCGATTCACGTTAGAATCAAAATGTGAATTTAAAACGCTTTTCTTTTCATAACTCATGTTCTTTTCCACTGACCCACTTTCTTCTACACATCATGTAAAATTCGTTATTTTTCAAACCCGAAAATCGGACTCGTTTTAAATTTTTGATTTTTGTTTATATATATATTGTGACATTTGAGCCAAAACAAGGTACACCTCAGTACGTATTTACCGATTAAGCAAATAAACGCCTTTTGCGTAACAAACGAACGATTAACCGAACGGGTCGGGTTATAACCCAGATATCCCGGGGGGCCATCTATAAGTGTTATACGTTTAATACAAGCTAAAATATTAGTAATATGGCCTTAGTTCGATAGCAAACATGTTAAACGAAAACATGCTTGTTTAACTACCCTCTATAGATTTAAACGCGAAAGATAGTTACAAACCAAGCATTGTATGATCCGTTAAGCCGAAAAAGACTTTCCAAACACTTCTTTGAAATGTTTTAAGCGATCCGTGAAAATATTTTCGATTTTTGCAAACATATAGTATGTTTTTATAATTTTACACAAAACTAGCCGAAAAACACTCGTTTTCGCACTGTTTAACGCACCCGATAAGTTTTTCGCGCCAAAAACCAAACCCGAACTAAATTTGGACTGGGCTTTTCGTTTTTGGGCCTTTAGAATCAGAAACTTGGGCCAAAATGGGCCCATAAGACTTTCGATCGGCCTAGTATACCCCACCCCCATTTTTTTATAAAACTTGTTATGTAAGCTTGTTTATTCATTTCATTTGATAAAAACTGAAGTCCAAGAAGCTGCAAGTCAGTTTTTCCAGAAACTCTCCAAAACCCTAAGGTAACAACTTAAATAAGCTACTTTTACACTTGTTTAACATTGATTAATACCAAATAAACATAGTTTGATTGCCAAAAATCATTCCTAACCGTGTAAAAACCCTAAAAATGGTCCATAAACATTTTTTGATCATACACATGGTAAGGAACCTGGTTTGATAGTTTTTTTTTGCCATAAACACGGATTAAAGGGTTGAAACGGCGTTTTTACGATTCAAAAGTTCGTTTTTGTGCACTAGCCGAAACCCTAAGTTAAAGGGCTGTTCTATTGATGAAACTTGCTTGGTTTGTGATATAGGACTTGTATCTAGCCTACATAGGAGCACAAGAGCTTGAAAAGTTGATTAGAAAGGCGGAAACGAACCAAAACCGCTAAGGTAATGCCGAAACACTCGCTTACGGGCTGTTTAGGTTAAGGTTGTGATGTGCATAATATTAGGCCTTGAAATTTTTCAGGGACATCAGGGACCATGTCAATGAGTCCCTGTTCAAATTTGGTAATTTTTTGGCCATATTTGGCGAATTTATTACCGAATTGGGACGTATATTTAGGAAAAATAGGTAAAATACTTCAAAAATTATTAAATTTTTTTGAGAACTCATATTTGATGTATTTTGATCACATATGAATTTTGGGATCATTTGGAGAAGTCTAAAGGTGTTTTGTGTATATGCGTTCGTGTGAATTTTTATAGCCGAATTTGGGCCGAAAATAATATTGCACGAGCTTTTTACATTCTGTAATTGATACAGTTTGTTTTGGGACATAATTTGAGTATTCAGGAATTTTTGTGAAATTTTTGGAAATTGTTTGGGATAAACGGATGATTTTTAGGTGAAATATAGCTGATATTTTTATAAATTAATAAATTAGTAAATAATTCCAGAAATATTTTTATAAAAATCTACATATTTTAATTGATAATTGGCTAAATTTTCATAATTTAATGATTAACGGTTAATTAATTATGCTAATTTGAAGATTAAACAAATTCGGTTTTCATAAAAACCGGCAAGTTCGCGATTAACGAACCTGCGGGAATATCAAAACACCAAGAGTGATCAAAAATCATATTTTTGGACTAATTAAGTAAAAACGAACTTTTCTATGAGAAACCTGGACAATCCGGATGGATTGTGCGCGTTTCTTCTTAAATCAAACTGAATAAACAGAAACGGGCTCTGTGGCTAATCCGGGACCCCAATATGTGATCTTTCTTTATAACTTAATCATTTTATTAACCAATACATTTACCCAAGCTTATTTCCCCATAACTGTTTTCTGAACGCATAAACGAACAACTTGGCCCAGCTGGGAAAACGGGAATCTGAGCCAAGTTCGGTTTTAAGTATTAGACATTGAACAACATCACAACCTAAGCCTATTGCCACTTTCTGAGCGTTCCAGCTATACCCAGATTAGTTATACAGCCTAGTTTAGTATTAAGATTATAATAATATTAAAATATTAATATTATTATAATATTGATTATAGGAAACCGTGATTGCAAGTTATACAAACCTCGAACCAACGTGCTACTGATTATCTACTAAACAGTGAGTTTCATGACCCCACTTCTAAACTGTTTTACGAAATTTTGGGGTGAAAAGCATGTTTGATTACATATACATACCTGAAACATGTATTGATGTGAATTATCTAAGTGCTAACACACGAAAGTCCCCATGATCACAGTGATTAACTTCGAGCCGGTGGCTTGTGAATAGTACTATTGGTTTGACAAACCTAAACGGAATCGGCCTAGTTGCTGTGTCACATAGCGCTGTTTGCACATGACCATATTTATACAAACAGGCTATGTAGTTTTAGACATAGCTACCGGGGCATGTTGTGGGCGGAAGGGGAGCCACAGTGGTTGATTGAGCGTGGGAAATGGATGCACGCAGCACATACAGTCAAGGCTTCACTGTAGCTTAGCATAATTACATCATTTACATACATACATACTTATTTCATGATTACAAGTGTTAACTTGTGAATACTCATTACTGTTTTCTTGAAACTCGTGAAACTCACCAACTCTAGTAGTTGACCCGTTTTAAACTACTTTTCAGGTGTACCTAAATCGGAATGATTTAGTGATCTGTTACTTGCCCAAGATGTGTGGTTGATGCTATGTGAATAAAAGCAAGGAAGTTAGTAGTAAGATCGTATAGTTAACGAACTAGTTTGGTTTGTATCACCTAGACTGTAAAACGATGACAAAACAAGGAAATGTAATATATTGTAAATTAGTTTGTAATGTTTCTTTATAAACAATGTGTTGATACCAGAGGTGTCTGTTGCATTCCCGTTTTACGCTTCCACATTGTGCTAGTCGGGGTGTGACATATATATATATATATATATATATATATATATATATATATATATATATATGTTGTTAATTGGTTCGTTTCTTGTATTTATTCTCGATATTTTTATTTGGATTTGTATCCGTTAACCCGACCCGTTGAGTTGTTTCGATGCATTATTATTATTTAATAAAGTAATCTCGAAATTTGAAGTTTATTGTTCGATTTATAATACTTTCAATCGTTTGTTTCTATTTCATTTTGATCAATTAACAAAACTCCGGGATTTAAAGTTTTATTAAAGTTAAACAAGTCGCAAACTATCGGGTATATATATATATATAACCAAGAATTATAACCTTTGCTTTATCTTTTAATACATTTCAAAGTTCAAGGATTACACTGAAATTATATTTTAATTTCTATTTTAAAAGAGCTTGAAAGTACAAGGGCTGAACATGTAAATTGAATTAAAATATAATCTATCTATTCTAATAAAGTTAAATAACTGAGACACGTGTCATTAGGAGATTCATTCTTAGCCAACATTTCCCGCTAAAAATATTTCCTATTTTTAATAAAAAGTTATTTATGTCAACGTAATCAAAACATATCAATCTGTCATTTAATTAAATAACTAATTACCTAAATTATAGAGATTAAAATATACGTAAATATTTATATTTTTAATGAAATCATATCTGCTTTTTTTTATTAAATCAATTTATAAATACTTTTTAGTTAGGAGATGAATGTGATAAAAATTAATGAACAATATTTATAGATCTAAGAAGATATAAACAAGAAAAAAATTATAAATAAATAACAATTTTATTCACACGTGTTCATTCAACCTCCATGGATCCATAGAGTTCTCATTCATCACTTTCAAATCAGTAATACAAAAGCATGTTTTAGTCATGCTAATTTTATATAGATGTTCTCTTTTCACGTCATTTAGAATTAAACATCTTATCATCTTTTGTGATAATTCGTTATTCCATTAAAAAATATAATTACAACTTATAAAATTGATAGGCGCATCTTTTCTGTGATTCTGAATTTAATAAATTGCTTGGCAATGCACCACGCATTCATATGAATATTTTATTAGAAAATATAATTTGTACTTATTAAACTATATAATTTGATATGATATATGTTTTTTTTAATCTAATCATTTAATATTTATAGTTTAACTTATTAAACTATATTATTATTATTACCATGAATGTTTTTATTAGTATTATTATTATTATTACCATTATTATTATTATTACTATTATTCCAATAAAACTCTTAAATAAAATAAATTAAAATACTCTGCTTTAAACAATTCCTAAGCTGTGAGGCTATTATATTATCACCAACGAGTTATTTTAACTAGCGACATCTATTTTTTTAAACCGTCAACCCATAAAAAAAAAACTTTTACACTAATTTTTTTTATAAGTTTTCCAAACTTTAGCACTAGCTAAGGATACATTTTTATCATGCAATTATTATTATAATTTTCTTTAAGTTACAAAAGCATCATGTTTTTACAACCAATTTTCACAAACTTGAACGAATCTCAAACGATCATTTCTTTTCCTTTCTTTGCCAATGCTAGCGAGTTTCAGGTTAAGAAATCATACTACCACCCCCATAATAACCTTCATACCACCACCTATGTTCGAGAAGACAAGTATCGCGAACTACCCTTTTGTTTTTCTTTCTTCCTTCTTCATGTTTATAAATATATTATTCTGTTTGAACATAATTGAAATATATCTATGTATCGGATTCTTTCAAAGTTTGTTTATATTGATTTTCGTTCTTCGTTGATTAGCGAGCTATTCTTATACATCATTCATCGTTGCATTCTTTAATCGATTTACTTTCTCGTGGTCTATAACCGATTTCCTATGAACGTAATCGTTTAAGTTCGGACTATGAACATGTTTATATATGTTGAGTTTATTATTACATGAATCGCTTTAATTGTTTGATTTTTTTCTATTTCCTCTCAATGTTTTATTCAAGTAGTTTGTTATTCTTGATTTCAATATTTCATCAATTTAATCAATGTTTTATGTTGATCTTGAAGTTTCAATTATTTATTTTTGACTTCAACGTTTTATCAATTTGCGACGAATGTTTCACTTTGATTTTGAATTTTCAATTAATTATTTTGTGATTCTTAATCTCAATGTGGCCTTTATTCATATTGATATTTTATTGGAAATTTTCATTTATTTAACGAGTCATTATTGACTCCGAGAACTTACTCTATTATGTATTAAAATTTCATTTATCTATCTTATTCTCGAACCCAATGCTTTACCGACTTACATGTTTGTATTTTGTTAGCTTAATGCTACATTTATTTACCATGTTGTTTTCAATCTCATTATTTCATTTATTGAGATGTCTGTGACTTAAATTATTTTCATTCGTTATTCTAATTATTTGGTGTTACTCAAGAATTCTACTCATTTTGTTGCAAGTTCAATAATATCGTTATCTTGTTGTAGAACACAATGGTTTCACTTATTTATTTCGCTTATCCTTGACCTCAAGGACTTGTTTATTCTTGTCATTTCCAATCCTTATAGTTTATTATTATTATTGATTAATTTTTTTACTTTTCACATAAAAGTATATTGCATTATTGTTTATATCTTAAAACCCACACTATGTGACGGATTATGTGGATCATCCGACAATAAAGGTAATTATGGGTCGACACGTAATTATCCAAGTCCTCGCATGGATGACATAATAAGTACGTTGTGTGCAATAACTCGAAACCTGGAATGATTTTGGAAGACGGGACAAATGCAGTAGATAAGGGCATAGTGGATACGCCGCTTGTACATCCTATATATAAGTGTCCTTGCCATATTCCCATTTGTGGCGTCTTTCGGGCATTCAAAAATCGACGTTATTGCTTTTATTTAATTATATATATATATATATATATATATATATATAATTGTTAAAGAAAAAACTTTTAACAACTCCTCGTATTAGTTGTTTCTTTTGAAACTTATTTTTATTTTAATTCCAAGACGAAATTTCTAAAAGTTGTGAATCCTGTAACATTCGTTATTTTTCAAACTCGAAAATCGGATCCGTTTTTAATTTTTGGTTTTTGTTTATAAAGAGACATATATATATATATATATATATTTATATATATATATATATATATATATATTTTTAATTGGCTTGTTTCTTTTATTTATTCGTCGATATTTTTATTTGGATTTGTATCCGTTAACCCGACCTGTTGGGTCGTTTCGATGCATTATTATTATTTAATAAAGTAATCTTGAAGTTTGAAGTTCACTGTTTGTTTTATACTACTTTCGATCGTTCGTTTCTATTTCATTTGATCAATTAACGGAACTGCGGGATTTAAAGTTTTATTAAAGTTAAACAAGTCGCAAACTATTCGGGAAATATATATATATATATATATATATGGGAAGGATCATGCGAGAAGTGATATTATAGTAAGAAGTGGATCTTGACCATTGATCATTTTAATCAATGGCATAAAAAAGAAATAACAATCTTGTAATAAATAACAACTAATTAATACATGTTTTTCATAGAAAAGGGTGTTTGTGACTTTTGTACATTGAGCTAGTTAAATAAGTAATCGGTTTCCCCTTTTTTTATTTCGCTTGTCCTTGACCTCGAGGACTTGTTTATTCTTGACATTTCCAATCCTTATAGTTTATTATTATTCTTGATTAATTTTTTTCTTTTTACATAAAAGTATATTGTATTATTGTTTATATCTTAAAACCCACACAATGGGACGGATTATGTGAACCATCCGAAGATAAAGCTAATTATGGGTCGACACGTAATTATCCAAGTCCTCGCATGAAAGACATAATAAGTACGTTGTGTGCATTAACTCAAAACTTGGAATGATTTTGGAAGACTGGAAAATGCAGTATGATAAGGGCATGGTGGATAAGCCGCTAGTACATCCTATATATAATTATCCTTGCCATATTCCCATTTGTGGCATCTTTCGGGCTATTCAAAGATCGACTTTATTGTTTATATATATATATATATATATATATATATATAATTGTATAAGAAAAAACTTTTAACAACCCCTCGTATTAGTTGTTTCTTCTGAAATTTATTTTTATTTTAATTTCGGGACGAAATTTCTAAAAGTTGTGAATCCTGTAACATTCGTTATTTTTCAAACCCGAAAATCGGACCCGTTTTAAATTTTTGGTTTTGTTTAGAAATAGACATATGTATATATATATATGTGTGTGTGTATGTATATATATATATATATATATATATATGTATATATATATTGTTAATTGCCTCGTTTCTTTTATTTATTCGTCGATATTTTTATTTGGATTTGTATCCATTAACCCGACCCTTGGGTCGTTTCGATGCATTATTATTATTTAATAAAGTAATCTCGAAGTTTGAAGGTCTTTGTTCGTTTTATACTACTTTCGATCGTTCGTTTCTATTTCATTTTGATCAATTAACGGAACTGCGGGATTTAAAGTTTTATTAAAGTTAAACAAGTCGCAAACTATTTGGTAACACACACACACACACACACACACACACACATATATATATAGGAGAAGGATCATGCGAAAAGCGATATTATAGCGAGAAGTGGATCTTGACCATTGATCATTTTAATCAATGGCATAAAAAAGAAATAACAATCTTGTAATAAATAACAACTAATTAATACATGTTTTTCATAGAAAAGGGTGTTTGTGACTTTTGTACATTGAGCTAATTAAATAAGTATTTGGTTTCCCTTTTTTATGTCCAAATCATAATTATCAAATTCTAGTTATCATTAAACACAATAAATATGATATCAATATATTCACATATTGGGTATAATATATTTATTTAATATATCTACATGACACGGTACATAAGTATACAAGTATTTAAAAATGTGATGGTTGATTTTAATAATTCAAGGCACAGCAAAAACTACAAGGTTTAAGAAAAACATATATGTGACAAAGATGATACAAAAATTTTATTTGAACTAGTAGGATGGCGTATTATTTGGACATATTTTTTTTAATTATGTAAATATAATAGTTATAATAAAAGAAAATTTTGTATTTAATCTGTAGTTTTATGCAATGTTGTGTAGGTATATTTAATCTATTCTTCAAATACATATAAACTGTGTAGGTTGTTATATTTTTGTGTAGCTATATGTCAATCTGGTTATCCAAATGCATATAATCTGTGTAGGTATTTAAAAGTTTGTGTAGGTATATGTTAATCTCATTCTCCAAGTACATATAATCTGTGTAGGCATTTAAAAGTTTGTTTAGGTATATGTTAATCTCATTCTTCAAGTACATATAAATTGTGTAGGCTGTTAAAAATTTATATAGATATATGATTGTTTTGTAATGATATGTTTTTAATCATTCTCCAAGCATGGTAGTTGTGTTTGAATATGATTGTGCTGGGATACGCTAATTGTGTAGGGACATGTAATTTAATAATCGACAAAAAGGACATTCCCAAAAACATATAAACTTTATAGGTTGTTAAAACTTTGTGTTGGTACATGTCAACCCGATTATCTAGATGCATATAACCTGTGTAGGCACTTAAAGTTTGTGTAGGTATATATATAAATTTCATTCTCCAGGTACATATATATTGTGTAAGCTGTTAAAAAATTATATAAATGTATGTTGGTTGTGTAGTGATATGTTTTTAATCATTCTCCAAGCATGCTGGTTGTGTATGAGTATGATTGTGTAGGATACGCTGGTTGTGTAGGGACATGCAATTTAATAACCGACATTCCTAAATACATATAAACCATGTAGGTTGTTAACATTTTATGTAGGTATATGTCAATCCGGTTATCAAGATGCATATAACATATGTAGGCACTTAAAGTATGTGTAGGTATATCTGAATTTCATTCTCCAAATACATATAGACTGTGTAGGCTGTTAAAATTAAATAGATATAAGTTGGTTGTATAGTGATATGTTTTTAACCCAAAATGTCATCATAATATTTTTAATGGGATGTGAAGTAAACATGTCAAAATCAATGAATAAAAAATAATGACAAAAAATTAAAATTTAAACAAGAAAGCAAGTAACAAGAAGAGGATAAAACGAAAGCTGATTTCACATCATCATGTATAAATATATTACTAGATTTGTTTAAAAATGTTAGCAATTATGTTATGTTAATGTAATTAAAAATAAATAATAAAATTTAATTATTAAAAAAACTCTTGATTGTAACTTACGTTGAATTAAGTGGTTTTTTTTTTTGAAAGGTAAATTTCTTTGCTGGTAGTGGGACTTGAACCCAAGATCTTGGTGTTAAGAGACTTTGTCTCTACCATTGGGCCACCACCCCAATGACTAATTTTATCATTAAATGGTTTTAATTACCAAAAATAAATTTTGTCATTTTACTATTGGACCCTTGTATTTAAATAATTCAAAAATAAAAAAGAAATAATATGATTGGTTAAAACCTCTTCTCGCACTTCTCGCATTAAGAATCACTTCTGAAATGAACCCAATCCTATATATATCCAAGAATTATAACCTTTGCTTTATCTTTTAATAAATTTCAAAGTTCAAGGACTAAACTGTAATTATATTTTAATTTATACTTTAAAAGAGTTAGAAAGTACAAGGGCTGAACATGTAAATTGAATTAAAATATAATAACATAATAAAAATAAACCCATACCCTCCCACTGTTCTTGTCACCCCTCCCGTCTTTTCGGGATAACCTCCGGCTAAGAAATCACGGCGCCGGAAGGCCTTAATACACTCCGCTAATCTCGTCCTTTGACCATTTAGTTCATTGTAACGTGTTTAGACGTCGATATCAAACAATAATCACTATATTAATTGATTTATAACAACCTATAACGACCAAATTAACTCGCGAACTAACCGTGAAACCGCCGGATTCTTCCTAAAACACAATAATGACGATTAAACGTAATATGCTTCAATTATTAGTATAAATAGATTGCTAACATCAATCTAAACTAGTTCAAAACAACTAACTATACTAAAACACACTCAAAATCGTGACACTGTTCATCCAAGATCCGTTCCGGCCAAAACATGGTTCTCCCATTAACAAAACCCCCCAATGTAATTATATCAAATATGGAATCAAATCAAGGGATTGAAAACTAGGGTTTGGTTGTAAAGAAGAAGAACTTGTCTCATTTAATATATATTTCTGTTTCTATTTAAAAATCAAATACATGGTTTCGTCTAGTGGTTAATCGACAATTGTATCATGTGGCTGACCCGGGTTCGAACCCAGGCCAAGTCAAATTTTTGTTACTTTTTTTTAAACCCATTTTAATTATATTAAAAATCAAATAAATTATTTAAAAATCATAATAAATCATTATAAATCAAATAAAATTATTTTAACCTAAATAAAATTTATTTATAAATTAATTTTATCATTTTCAACTTAAATCCCAACTCTTTCATATCCGTTAAAGCTTCGTTAAACCCGGTAAACATAACATTTTATTATTTATTTGTTCCATTAAAATCTATTTACGCTAACGTAATCATATTAGGAATAATGTTAAGCCGATAAAATTCATAAATATCATAGTTCTCTTATTAAAAATAATTTATTAATTAAATATTATTAAAATAATTTAAACTGTTAAAATTAGTTTATATTTCTATTACTTTAAATTCTTTAAATATATAATTCGTTAAACTGTTAAAAGTTAGTCTATAAATTCGTTAACATTAATTCGTTAGCCCTTAAACCGTTAACTTTTATTCCGTTAAACTATAAATCCGTTAAGCTTAAAAATGATATAATATTATATCCTCAAATGCTAATAAAATATATTCCCAACAAATAATTAACTCGTATTATCCCGTTAGTTAGTCTTTAAATATTCGTAATTATTTTGTTTATAATTCGAGAAGTTCAATTGTTTTGGATTCTGTAACGTACTTTCGGTTGCTTCGATTCCATTATCATGCTTTTGGTTTTCATTGCAATGTTTATCTTCAACTTCAAGGTGAGTTTCTCACACCCCGTTTTTAAACGTTTTTACATTTTGGGGGTCGTATGCATATCCTATTTAAACGATTTTCCATTATTGCCTATTCAAACTACAATTCATATTATGGACTTGTGTGTTTACTTGCTTGTGTGCGTTGTGCTATCCGAGTACGTTAATCGGCCTCAACTGGAAAGGACCTAGCGTGCGTTGTGCGATATCCCGAGTACGTTGGTTGTTAACAATTGGAAAGGACTTTACTTGGCGTTGATTACACGGTTCATAGAATTGTATGCCTTTTATGTATTATATCAAACTATAATGATTCTCACCAACTACTTGTAGTTGACTTTATTTTATATGCATGCTACAGGTACTATTATTAGAGGTTGAAGTGATGAAGACGCTAGTCCTGAGTTATCAATAAAAATCAACATGTTGTTATAGTTGTTTCTCCTTTATGTGAATTTATTTCATTGCTTAAACTTGTGTACTTGAGACTTGTAAATAAAGTAATGATATTAGTGTCACATAATAGTGTCACGTGTGTTTGAACAATCTGTACGTCACACTCGGGCATTTCTGCTTTAGTCGGGGCGTTACACAACATGCTGAACAAGATGAATCACTATTAGAACCAACTGGCATAGGCATTGGATCAACAGTTTTGGAAACCTAGGAACGAATGTCTTTGGCTTTATTACATACCTAATCCCATAGACCATTTCGTCCTCTGGATGGGTATTGAAACTAAAATGGGGTAGGCTAGTATAGTTGCCATTGAACAGTGGAGGGACTACAACATAATCATAGCCTAGCCCTGTTTTTTGCTTCACTCCCGTTTGTGCTCCGATGATCCCATTTAGTTTATCAGACGCCATTTCAAACCTATCTACGTTAATTTTTCGTTGAGCAAGATCTAGTTCTAGTTCCTCAATCTTAGAATTTAATTCAACAATACGCTTTTGATGAGACTCAATTAGCAAATTAGACTTAAATAATTTAGATGTAGGTTTGCCATGTCATCCTGATGAGTTTTAATTTTAGTAGTGAATACCTTTTCATTCTTTTTGTATTCATTATTCTGACTTTTAATGCCTAGATTTTCTTCAATCAGAGCGGCATTATGAGTTTTATAAATTTCTACCTTATCAACACATAAATGTGAGTACAAGTGTGTATGTACCTTAGGAAGGATATGACTTGCTTGACTGCTTCCACCTGCAGCACTTCTCCTAGCTTTATTTTCTTTGGAATGATTGTTCATTCGGAGCTTGTCATCCATTTCCAAAGACTTAATGGTAGAAGTAAACTCTGAGACTGTTGTAGCATTCAGGTTTGTGGTTCTCTTGATGGTAACCACATTGCTGTTCCATGTGTAAGGTAGTGAATCCAACAGTTTCTAATTGTTCTCAGATAGATAGATAGATAGATCATTGATAATACCGACACTTCTCATTTTAGTGATGAGTGACTCAAATATGTTAATGAGAGAGGCAACCGATTCTCCTTGAATGTGGTTGAACATGTTGAATTCACTTTTTAACGTTTCCTTTCGGCTTTACTCATATCTAGATTTCCTTCAAGCTCAGGATCATATGACATTTTTTTTAATTAAAAAAGTTCAATTTAAAATTTTGATTTAAAAAAATCGAGTCAATTTTTTTAATTAAAAAAAATATTCAATTAAAAAGAATTGATTTAAAATAAATTAAGGCGACTTTTTCTTTTATAAATTCGATTTAAAATAAATCGAGTCGATTTTTTTTAATTCGACTTAAGATTTCCCACCAAAAAATTCAACTTTACTTTTCCTGCCAAAAAATTCAACTTGAATTTTCCCACCAAAAAAGTTGACTTAAATTTTCCCCGCCAAAAAAATTGACTTAAATATAATCGAGTCGATTTTTTTTCAACTTAAAAAATTCGCCTAAAATTTTCAACTCGATTTTTTTTGTAAGAGATAACACCTAAACTATCATTAAAGTCAAAAAGACTTTAGTCTAAAAGCCACTAAATCTTCTTAGATCTGAGTTTTTCAACCGAATCTGAACCCATACACAAAAACTCAAAACGCCAAAAACATAGAATTGATGATTTTTTGTGTATTTCTAAGGTGTAAAATACTCCAAAAGAAGTTGATAACACGAAAAATAACCTCAGGTCCAACAAAAACTAAGATCAATCCGTTTTTTTAGTTAACGAAAATCACCAACAACACTCGGATCTTAGTTTTGTAAAAACAAAGGAGAAAAAAATATAAAGATAAGAAAGAAGTTCTTTTATTTCCAAGAGTTTTGTGTATCGAATATGTGGAGAAATGAGTAAAGTGACTCTTTTATAGGTCCTCATTTATTCAATATTTATAAAATAAACGTACTGATTACGAAATACACCGACTAAAAGCAAAACACAAAGACATACACAATTCTAACAATAATATAGAATATTGGCCCTATAATAGGAATCACAAAAATAAACATAATGAGCTGAGAATTATAATTTTTTTACTTACAGAATCATAATAATTAAATTAATTATAAATTTCTGCGCAACTAATCTTGTTTTCAGATCAAAATACAGAAAGTTGCTGACTCCCTAGTCTTAAATCTTGTTATCCAAGAGCAAGTTAAGAGAAACGGGTGCAAAACAAAACACGAATATGACTTGATTAATTATGGAACGGGTTGGTGCAAAAGTAATCTTGGTGTGTGTCAAATCATGAAATGAATCTTACCTGATCCATGACGATGTTTCCACGGATTTTGAGATGAACGAACCACGTCTTGATCTTCTTCCTCTGCGGCTGCGCCTGTGATCTGCCATGTTGAGACCTGCCATGGTTTCGGGGGTGTGGAGGTGACTGCTAAGATATCCTGAGGATTTCTTGTTTACAGACACAAAAAGTGGTGGTGGCTCTTATTGAGCATGACCTTTGATAAGGAGGTGGAGACCTCCTTATATAGAGTCTCATGGCCACCATCATGGTACCCTAATGGGCCTAGCCCAGTTAGGGTTACCTCCACAAAACCCCCTCAGCCCAATAACATTGTATTAGTCCATGTAATGAAATAAGCCAAACATAATAGATTTAGGGTCGTAGAACCGGGTTTTAGTACCATACCCCTACAAGCCCCCCAAGTCCAGTGTTGCTCCTGGGCGCGCAAGCGTCTAGGTGGAGCGCTGGACTTTTATAAGGTGTGAGGCGGTTTTTTCCCTTTTCTTTGGCCTTGTCTTTATTGTCTTTTGAGTTTTGAGAGGTTTTCTTCATGATGGTGACATGTTGTAATAAAAGCCTGCGCGCGAGGCGACTTACGAGCTATAATAATAACGAAGCTTGCGCGTGAGGCGACTTACGAGCTATAATAATAATGAAGCTTGCGCGAGAAGCGACTTACGAGCTAAGAATAATAAAGCCTGCGCGCGAGAGGCGTCTTACGAGCTGAGAATGATATAGCCTGCGCGTGAGGCGCCTTACGAGCTATGAGAATAGTAAAGCCTGCGCGCGAGAGGCGTCTTATGAGCTTTGAGAATAATAATTAAGCTGGCGCGCGGGGCGACTTACGAGCTGAGAATAATAAAGCCTGCGCGCGAGAGGCGTCTTACGAGCTGAGAATGATATAGCCTGCGCGTGAGGCGCCTTACGAGCTATGAGAATAGTAAAGCCTGCGCGCGAGAGGCGTCTTATGAGCTTTGAGAATAATAATGCCTGCGCGCGAGAGGCGACTTACGAGCTAAGAACAATAATTGAGATGGCGCGTGAGGCGACTTATGAGCTAAGAATAATAAAAGCCTGCGCGCGAGAGGCGTCTTATGAGCTATGAGAATAATAATGCCTGCGCGCGAGAGGCGACTTACGAGCTAAGAACAATAATTGAGCTGGCGCGTGAGGCGACTTACGAGCTAAGAATAATAAAAGCCTGCGCGCGGGAGGCGTCTTATGAGCTATAAGAATAATAATTGAGCTGGCGCGTGAGGCGACTTAAGAACTAAGAATAATAAAAGCCTGCGCGCGAGAGGCGTCTTATGAGCTATAAGAATAATAATTGCTTGCGCGCGAGGCGTCTTATGAGCTGTGTGAATAATAAAAGCCTGCGCGTGAGGCGACTTACGGGCTGTAAGAATAATAACAGCTTGCGCGCGAGGCGTATTATGAGCTGTGTGAATAATAAAAGCCTGCGCGTGAGGCGACTTACGGGTTGTAAGAATAATAACAGCTTGCGCGCGAGGCGTCTTATGAGCTGTGTGAATAATAAAAGCCTGCGCGTTAGGCGACTTACGAGCTGTAAGAATAATAACAGCTTGCGCGCGAGGCGTCTTATGAGCTGTGTGAATAATAAAAGCCTGCGCGTGAGGCGACTTACGAGCTGTGAAAGTAATAAAAGCTTGCGCGCGAGGGGCGACTTACGGGCTGTAAGAATAGTAAAGCCTGCGCGCGAGAGGCGTCTTATGAGCTTTGAGAATAATAATTAAGCTGGCGCGCGGGGCGACTTACGAGCTGAGAATAATAAAGCCTGCGCGCGAGAGGCGTCTTACGAGCTGAGAATGATATAGCCTGCGCGTGAGGCGCCTTACGAGCTATGAGAATAGTAAAGCCTGCGCGCGAGAGGCGTCTTATGAGCTTTGAGAATAATAATTAAGCTTGCGCGCGCGGCGACTTACGAGCTGAGAATGATAAAGCCTGCGCGCGAGAGGCGTCTTACGAGCTGAGAATGATATAGCCTGCGCGTGAGGCGCCTTACGAGCTATGAGAATAGTAAAGCCTGCGCGCGAGAGGCGTCTTATGAGCTTTGAGAATAATAATTAAGCTGGCGCGCGGGGCGACTTACGAGCTGAGAATAATAAAGCCTGCGCGCGAGGGGCGTCTTACGAGCTATAAGAATAATAACAGCTTGCGCGCGAGGCGTCTTATGAGCTGTGTGAATAATAAAAGCCTGCGCGTGAGGCGACTTACGAGCTGTAAGAATAATAACAGCTTGCGCGCGAGGCGTCTTATGAGCTGTGTGAATAATAAAAGCCTGCGCGTGAGGCGACTTACGGGCTGTAAGAATAATAACAGCTTGCGCGCGAGGCGTCTTATGAGCTGTGTGAATAATAAAAGCCTGCGCGTGAGGCGACTTACGGGTTGTAAGAATAATAACAGCTTGCGCGCGAGGCGTCTTATGAGCTATGTGAATAATAAAAGCCTGCGCGTGAGGCGACTTACGAGCTGTAAGAATAATAACAGCTTGCGCGCGAGGCGTCTTATGAGCTGTGTGAATACTAAAAGCCTGCGCGTGAGGCGACTTACGAGCTGTAAGAAGAATAACAGCTTGCGCGCGAGGCGTCTTATGAGCTGTGTGAATAATAAAAGCCTGCGCGTGAGGCGACTTACGGGCTGTAAGAATAATAACAGCTTGCGCGCGAGGCGTCTTATGAGCTGTGTGAATAATAAAAGCCGGCGCGTGAGGCGACTTACGGGCTGTAAGAATAATAACAGCTTGCGCGCGAGGCGTCTTATGAGCGGTGTGAATAATAAAAGCCTGCGCGTGAGGCGACTTACGGGCTGTAAGAATAATAACAGCTTGCGCGCGAGGCGTCTTATGAGCTGTGTGAATAATAAAAGCCTGCGCGTGAGGCGACTTACGGGCTGTAAGAATAATAACAGCTTGCGCGCGAGGCGTCTTATGAGCTGTGTGAATAATAAAAGCCTGCGCGTGAGGCGACTTACGGGCTGTAAGAATAATAACAGCTTGCGCGCGAGACGTCTTATGAGCTGTGTGAATAATAAAAGCCTGCGCGTGAGGCGACTTACGGGCTGTAAGAAGAATAATAACAGCTTGCGCGCGAGGCGTCTTATGAGCTGTGTGAATAGTAAAAGCCTGCGCGTGAGGCGACTTACGGGCTGTAAGAATAATAACAGCTTGCGCGCGAGGCGTCTTATGAGCTGTAATAATAGTGGAGCTTGCGCGTGAGGCGGCTTACGAGCTACTTTATGTCCCGCGCCACGTGCAGATATTGCATGCGCTTGCGCGTAGACTTTGGTTTTGTGTTATGCGCCACGCGCAGATGTTGCGTGCGCGTGCGTGTAGACTGTGACATGTGTGAGCATGTGATGCGTAAGCATGTGTAATATGCGTGAGCATATGCAATGCGTGAGCATATGGTATGAGGATTCCCAACCCTTAAGTTTGGCGCGTAGCCATATGGGATATTATGAGGATTACCATCCTTGGTGCGTAGCCATATGGGATATTATGAGGATTCCCAACCTTGAAGATTGGCGCGTAGCCATATGGGATATTAGGAGGATTCCCAACCTTGAAGCTTGGCGCGTAGCCATATGGGATATTAGGAGGATTCCCAACCTTGAAGTTTGGCGCGTAGCCATATGGGATATTAGGAGGATTCCCAACCTTGAAGTTTGGCGCGTAGCCATATGGGATATTAGGAGGATTCCCAACCTTGAAGTTTGGCGCGTAGCCATATGGGATATTAGGAGGATTCCCAACCTTGAAGTTTGGCGCGTAGCCATATGGGATATTAGGAGGACTCCCAACCTTGGCGCGTAGCCATATGGGATATTAGGAGGATTCCCAACCTTGAAGTTTGGCGCGTAGCCTGATGCGCGCATGCACGGCGATAGAGTGGTGACTCGTGAGTGCGCGTGCATGGCGGAGGTCTCTTGCGCAAAACCCAGATGGTGGTTCCCGCGGCGGCACATGCACGGCTGCGGAGTGAGAATCCACGGGCGTGCGTACATGGCGGCGGAAGTCTGGTAATTTCTGGATCTGCAATTTAAGAGTCAGATCTGCAACTTTAGACCTAAAATCCAGGTCTGTAATCTAGACCTCGATCTGTAAATCAGATTTGGACAGATCTGAAGCCCGAAGCAGAATTAAAACCATCACAGATTCGGAGATCTGATCATTCGAATCACGGATTTTCCTTCTTGCCCAGATCTGGAAGCCTCTTTTTAGATCTATGGATCTTTTTGAGCTTTAATAGAACAAGCTTTGAAGCCTTTTTCTGTAAACTTCCAGATCTGTGTTTTTCTTGGGAGAGATCTGACAGCCGAGATGAAGATCGAAGGGCAGTTCGTTGCCGTCCCACGGATGGGGCCAATGTCAAATCATGAAATGAATCTTACCTGATCCATGACGATGTTTCCACGGATTTTGAGATGAACGAACCACGTCTTGATCTTCTTCCTCTGCGGCTGCGCCTGTGATCTGCCATGTTGAGACCTGCCATGGTTTCGGGGGTGTGGAGGTGACTGCTAAGATATCCTGAGGATTTCTTGTTTACAGACACAAAAAGTGGTGGTGGCTCTTATTGAGCATGACCTTTGATAAGGAGGTGGAGACCTCCTTATATAGAGTCTCATGGCCACCATCATGGTACCCTAATGGGCCTAGCCCAGTTAGGGTTACCTCCACAAAACCCCCTCAGCCCAATAACATTGTATTAGTCCATGTAATGAAATAAGCCAAACATAATAGATTTAGGGTCGTAGAACCGGGTTTTAGTACCATACCCCTACAGTGTGCAAGGCAGAGGTGAAACTAGGTTAAGGTGCTTTAGTTGACGATTTCTTTTGGATTTAATCAAAAAGTCAATGAATATGACTTGTATAGTCATGCTATAATGACTTCTTAGTACGAGAAATGTGACAATAAATTAATTTTACAGAATTAATACAACGAAATTGGTTCCGTATTACATGGATTAGAGACCCAAATGGATTTTTAAAGCCCGTGACTCGCATATTTTGAGACCATCAATTCTAGCATTAATCGACACATGTATTAGCAGACACTAAATGGAGTTAGCACTTACGCATGACTTAATTTAATTATACACCGAGTAAACACGCATTTGAACGTTTCCACTTCCGTAAATTAGTCGGTCAACTTTGTTAAAAACACTAAGTGAGATCAACGAATATTACTCTTAGAAAGTTATCAAAGTTATCTAGAATGAATTATATGAAATTTAGAGATGTTTATGGAGTATATGTAATGGTTTTTATTGGTCCCAACTTTTTCATTTTTGCCGGCGCTGGTCCCAACTTTCATTTTGGCTAGCAACGGTCCCAACTTCAACATTCGTTGCTTCCACCAGTCCGCGACTGACGGAGCACTAACTCCGTTATGTTTTTGCTTATGTGTCAATTTGAGTTGTCAAAAACATATTATGTGGCAGCCACCATGGATTATTGGTTTATTACATGACAGCCACCAGAACCCTAACTCTTCAACGCTCACTCAAATCCACCGGATCCACCCTCTCCGTCTTCGCTTCCGGCGAACCCCTCGCTGTCGCCGACCAAACTCCCGTCGTCCTCCTCCCCACCCCTTCCTCCACCTCCACCAAACCCCCTTCATTCCACCGCCACCAACCCCCACCACCGCCGCCGGCGCCGTCGACCCGGTCTCCATCTGTTGCTAGCTCAAAACCCAGATCGGTTCCGGCAGCCGCCGTTAACCTCCATCAATGAACCTGTTTTAAATCAACGAACCTGTTTTAAATCTAATCTGATTTGAAGAGGAATTGGATGCGTACCGGTAAGACCAAGGGAGAATTTGGTGATGATGGTGCCGGTGATGGCGAATCTAACGAGGAACGGCCAGTTCCGGTTGAACTCTCGCTTGAAGAATACGGGCCATGGATCGAACTTCGTCATTCTCTCTTTCTATGTGTGTTGTGTGGCGACTCAGTGGTGTTTGTGTGTGAAGGGGGTTTGGTGGAGGTGGAGGAAGGGGTGGGGAGGAGGACGGCGAGAGTTTGGTCGGCGACAGCGAGGGTTCGCCGGAAGCGAAGACGGAGAGGGCGGATCCGGTGGTTTTGAGTGAACGTTGAAGAGCTAGGGTTCTGGTGGCTGCCACGTAATAAACCAATAATCCACGGTGGCTGCCACGTAATATGTTTTTGACAACTAAGATTGACACGTAAGCAAAAACATAACGGAGTTAGTGCTCCGTTAGTCGCGGACTGGTGGAAGCAACGAATGTTGAAGTTGGGACCGTTGCCAGCCAAAATGAAAGTTGGGACCAGCGCCGGCAAAAATGAAAAAGTTGGGACCAATAAAAACCATTTTTCCTTATTAGTTTTTAACATATTCACATACAGGCGTTTGTTGCTTATTTATCCTCACAGTGAAAAAAAGAAATGTTTATGAAACATAATCAAGATTAATCACCATAGAAAAAAGTTGCCAAAAGATGAGACAAATCTTGAACTAGATCGTTGCCACACACACACACACACACACACACACATATATATATATATATACACCCAAAACCAGCAAGTTTAGTCATTGAGATTTAATAGCAGAGCCGGCTCTTGGGTTGGGCAACCCTGCACACCAGCCGTGTACTTAATTTTTGGGGGCACAAAAATTATACATATATATATATATATATATATATATATATATAGGGTGCAGTTATAATAAGAAGTGAAGTGTGTTTATAAAGTGTAAGAAGTAATCTAGTACGTTAGATTTAGTGATCTGATAGTCTAGATGGAAAGTGTTTTTTTAAGGCGGTGTGTTTTATTTAATATTTGTTTTATAACACTCTAAGGGCATAATTATCTAGTGTGTTGTATTATATATGGAAACAAAATTATATTACAACACTACATCGTAATCTGTATTACAGTGTGTTTTAAAACATAACACCAAAATATTAATCCATATTTAGAACACAACATCAAGAACACTAAGAACATTAAGAACACCAAGAACACTAAGAACATCAAGAACAAAAACACACTTAACAAAAACACACCAATAATTAAAAACATAATTAGTATTAATTCTAACTACAAAAATATATATTAAAGCATAGCATATTAAGCCGGCGACGTTTCATTCACCTCCGCCGTCATCACCGCCGTACACCCCCACTCCATCGTCACCACTATCCACCTCCGCCATCGGTAAACCGCCATGTTCCGCCACCTCAGTACACCATATTCCAGCCGTACACCGCCGTGTTCCACCATATTCCAGCCGTACACCGCTGTGTTCCTGCACCACGCTTTTTCCGGAGGTAAAATCCAACCTAGAAAAATCCAACCAAGAACTGTCCAATAATTTCCGTGTTCCGCCACCGTCGCACACCATATTCCGGCCATACACTGTCTGCCATGTTCCGCCATATTCTAGCCGTACACCACCCTGTTTTGCCGTACAACATATTCCGGCGTATACTGCCATACACCGTAATCCAATATATGCAAATTAAACACTCCGGGGCATGTGCCGCCATTGAATATGCAGTAATGGAACCCGGCAACACTCAAAACATCGCCATCGCTATCACCATAGACCTGGCAACAATCAAAATCAAAGCCAAAAACATCACTGTCGTACTTCCTCCACTGCCTAACCGCCACCATCTAGGGTACCTAAACGGAACCCGGCAAAAATTGATGACGGTGGAAGAGCAACATAACGGTGATGGCAAGAAGTGGTGGCGAGAGGCGGTGAAGCAACGGGATTTTAATCATGTTAAAGAACAAATGGACAACCGGTGCAAGACATAGAAAGCAAAGAGAGACGGAAGTGTAGATGTATTTCCAATCAAGACCAGACAAGATGGAAAACTGATTCTTAAGTTTAGACATAAATGTATACACATAAATTCCAAAATTAAAAGATTTGGTTGATTACCATCATGTCCATATGTATTATATTGCATCTAACGATCCATGATTCTTTTACACCTTTTAGGAAAAATCAACTTCTTATTATAACCTTGCTTTATATATATATATATATATATATATATATATATATATATATATATATATAGGATTTGGTTCTTTTCAGAAGTATTTTTAGGATGAGAAGTACGAGAAGTGATAAGAACCAATCATAATTTTTCTTCTTATTTATTTAATTATTAATTATAAGGGCATGTTAGTCAAGTGAACAATTTTATTTTTGTGGTAACTAATAATTACCATTAGTAAGTTACAAAACAGAATATTGTAATTTAAATTTTCTTTGAATATTAACATGTATTTACTTTATTTCGTTTGTTAGATGACGCAAATATTTATCGAAATTATCGTGTATATTCCAATTATATGAAAATCATATGTACACCATACACTTTATAAATGTATATATTTACAAAGGCACGTAGGTACCTACGTACGTAGGAATGTAGGTATATCCGCACATAGGGGCGCAGGTAAGTATGCACCTATGTATGTATGTGTGTGTGCGTACACACATAGGGACGTAGGTACATGCGTACCTACGTATATATGTGTGTATGTACATACATACACTTCATATGGATACAAGAGGTTTTTACCAATTTCTTCAAAGTACACCTGCAAATAACAAGATATTCATCATCCATAAGATTAGATGAAGCATTTTGTAAGCCTTCAAAATGATAGTACACCAAAAATATTAAATGATTTTTAAAAGAGAGATTTAGTTGTGGCTTTAATGGGAAGATTTAATTGACTAGTTAAGTAATTATGAGTTACACATTTGTTTTGAATGATGGTACATAAAATTACTGGCATACCCTTTTTGGTATTAAAGTTCATTAAAATGATGAAAATAAATTACAAGAGTGTCATTTTAAGTAAGTAATGACCATTGATCAAACAAAATCAATGGATGAGATTCACTTCTTGCACTTCTTACTGTAATATCACTTCTTGCAAGATCCATATATATATATATATATATATATTAAAATTTTCATTTTAAAATAGATACAAATCTTAATCCTTTTATTAGATATTAGGCCCAATCTTTTTTAACCACAACTCATTTGAGATATTGGGCTACATGTCTTTTTATTTCATTACTCGTTAGGGCATAAGGGCCTTTTTATTTCAGCTCGGCCGATGCATTTAAATTCTCGGAGACGACTTTGTTTAATAGCTTCACTAGTTCATACATACGTTCAAGTTGTTTTTAGAGCCAAACGTTTACATAATTATATATGTCATCCTTAAACAAGGGTTCACATCATCATTATGCAGGACATAACATTAATGTATACGTTTTTGCTCGCTTGTGCATTCTGAAAGATAGTTACGCTAGAAAAAGAAATGAACATGGCATTAATTAACTATTTTAAAATTTGAACGGATAGACTTGTAGAAATACACAACTAGGAGTAAAAGGGAGGGGTTAGAATGAAAAAGAATGGAAATGCTACAATTAAATGCAAAGATATCGTATATTTGTAGCCTAACACTTTACTATTATAAAACCGTAACTGTGTTTCTGTATT
This sequence comes from Bidens hawaiensis, assembly GCF_021521415.1. NCBI lineage: Eukaryota > Viridiplantae > Streptophyta > Magnoliopsida > Asterales > Asteraceae > Bidens > Bidens hawaiensis. The sequence continues at coordinate 289,019 of NW_027491728.1, read as the reverse complement.
TTCTGCCAATATTCAATTGACGGCCGCAGCCGTCAGATTACATATATCTTTGTAATCCATGTTTGATCAAAGCAAGCCACCAGATGATCTCACAAAATCAGTTACTCATGTGGTATATTATTTTATATTCTTTTGATCAAAATTTTTTTCTATTTTTTTCCTGTCCATGATGACATGCTAACTTAAAATCGGTATATCTTGCAGAATATTGAAGAACGATCAGTGACTGTTCATAGGATTTCAGAAGACATCTCGGTAACAAATTAAACTCTTAACCACTTAGATCAATTGAAGACAACGTTTTTTATTTAAGTTTTGAGCTGATTATTTAGATCTGCAATATAATATCTGTATACAAAGTTTGTAACATCATCTTGCTGTTTATTCGCACACCCCTACTCTATAAAATGAAATTGTGTGTAATTAAGGGTATAACATTTATTAAGATCGAGTCTAAATGTCGAAGGCAATTTTCGGGATTGATTTGAAGCACCCGGGCACTCGTTCTAATATTTTTAACCCTATTTTTAATTAGGTTTTGTACTGGAATAAGCATTCCGGTTCAAGAGCTAAAAAATGGAAAGTCAGTGTCAAAGTCAAAAGCTGACAAGGCATAATGTTAATGCTGGTAAGGTTGCTTCAGCTGTACCAAAGGCTGAAAAGCAGCCGATCTTGAGTGGAAATCTACCTCCCGGTTTCGATCCAACTACATGCTGCAGTGTGTGAGTGTCATCAATTTTATCAATTATTTTAAAGTTGGTACCAAATTGTTTGTTAAATTTAAAAGCAATGCCACTTCTTATTTTCTTAAAACATTTATAATATCTGACTTGATATAGTTATGCGAGCAACATGTGGACCCTGCTTCGGGTAGTTTGTTTAAGCAACGGTGCTCTTGAAGGATGCAAGCACAGGAAAGATAAATTATGATTAATTCATATTTAACAAAGAGATTATTATTTCTTAATTAGTTTGCCTTTCATCAATCATAATACTTCATTTCTTTTTTATTAGGATTTTGGTACGTGGAGTGTAAGTATGATTCACGCGGAAAAACATTCTTGTTTCAGAACGAAAAAGTGAAAAGTCAGCATTAGAGTCAAGGGTTATTTGATTACACTAGAGAAAATGTTTGTATTTGGATCACCCGAATTTGTTAGATTTAGTTTGTCAAATTCATAATGTAATTGATCGGGATGTTGAATGATATTTGGTATCTTGTATGATTCCCTTTTGTTAACATTTTCACTTGCAAATTAGTTGTATGTTTCTAACACGTTGAGCCATTTGCTTCTTATGGGTTGGTGCTGTATGTTGAACTTTGAGAATGTTAACTTTCATGGTTTGTGACAACAGTGTGATTCGTTCTGCCTTTTAATTGTTGCAAATTCTTCTTGTGTGCTCAAACTTCTAATAATAGTATCATTGCATTCGTCTCATATATGGCATTTGTTTCGCAATAATTTCTCGATTCTGCAATCTATGTACCTCTTGTATTAATGATGTTCCTGATTGATTTTGATTATGATCTTTTCTGTACGCAGCCTTTGTTTTAATTTCAACAATCCATAATTATTTGATGGCTTTGAACTTGTTTCTTATCTGACGTGATCTCTCTTTTGTGGCTTCTTGAGATTGTTGCTGTCGTGAAAAATTATAGACTCAAAGTACTCTCAATATAACAAATATGAATACAAGACGTGTATTATCCATCAACAAGATAACCAATATGAATACAAAGAATTATAGACTCAAAGGTCTCTCAAAACTAATTGCTGTAAACAAATTTGATAACAAACGAATTTAAACGAAAAACGTGTAGAAGACAAAGAATGATATATGAGCAGAATGGACTGTTTTAAACGAAGGCTGATCAGACGATGTGTTCTTGATAAAGATCTGACGGAGACCGGAAGAACATGGAGCTTGTTAAGGCAATCTAAACTCGCTTTTATCAGATGCAAACACACAGAAACCAAATTCAGCCCATTAAGCCTTGAGCCACTTTCAGCCCATAAGTCTTAAGCCCAAGATCACTTCTTACTTGCATTTAAGCCCATTATCTCCCATTAACATCAAATAAGTCCACATGCAAGATACACAAAAACATATAAGAGGTGTACAAAAAAGCCGGTTAACTAGAAACCAAACCGCAGGTTCGTATAGTGGTTTGGGTATTTTTCAATCCAACCGGTTTTTAAACTGGTTTTTTTTGTCTTAAACTGGTTTTAAACCGACTCGAACCGGTCTGGATCAGTTTGGCTACTTCTATGCTTAAAAACCGGTTTGGAATATGCAAAAATGAAACCGGTTTGGTTTGTAAAAAAACCGGTTTCTACATACAAGTACAATCATAAATTTGGATAATACAAGTACAATATTAAATTTGGATACAAATTGACATAACAATAACTTCACATTTTCAACAGCTGCCTTCTTGGTCATAACTGTTAAATCGAATGCAACGTGGTCTGCATTTGTTTTTTTTTTTGAATCCTCGAGAGAACTTTGTCAGAGACCTTTATGAATATTTAAGAGAGACCTTTATGAATATTTAAGATCTTTGTTTTGTTCTGGATGGCTTTGATAAAAAATTTTAGAATGATGTTACTTGATTTCTTATATATTCATGAAATTTACTTGAATCCTCTGGGCTTTGCTCTTGAATATTAACGACTGAATAACTTGGAAATGATCTACAATATGTTGCAGGATATTTGGAACAGATTTGGAACAAGATAAACACAAGATAATTGAATACTTTTTGTATTAGTAATCATTAGATGTTAAAAACACACACTCACACACTGTAGATTCTCTTTATGTACTCATGTCATTAAATAATTTTTGTTTAGATGACTCTTTTAGGCATGATTTTCTTAAGTTGCACCTATTTGAGTACGTGATACACGATAGGGGTTTGTGGAGATGTAGGATTAATGCTAAGTGTAAGGCCAAAAATGTGACTTGCGATATCAAAGTAAGAAACCCGTTATATATTTACGACCAAGTTAATAATTAATGTGGTTGAGAATTCCGGACATGAAACGAGAGCTTCGGTGCATACGTTTAGCTTCAATGGGGATAAAGCTTCTAGAATATTTATGTTTTGCTATAAATATGTCACATGTTATCATGTTTATGTGTGTGTTTTTCAAGGTGTAAATCACCCACCCAAGGGGAGCTCCCTTGGGTGGGGTCGGTTCTTGCTTAATGTATCAATCTTTAACCGACAACGAGATCGTTCATATATTTTATCTTTATATTATTTATGTTCGGTCGTTTGATTTACCACACCCGTCTCGAACGTTTATCAAGTGCGAAATCCGTTCGCACGTTATTTCTGGTCGTTCGGGACCTACAATTGGTATCATAGCGGGTCGAATCAACTGATCAATGATTCAATTTTGCTCTTGATATTTAGTTCTATTTCCGTGATTACCCGAACCGAGACGTTAAAGACCTGTTGTAGTTTGAAAATAAAGTTTCCAGATATGGAAACTAAGTTGGAAATAAAGTGGGAAATAAGCGTGTTTGAAGCTTCTCCTTGTAGATACGGATATTTGGGATCTACAAGTACCAGATTTGGGTGTTTCGGGAACCGTTCCACCATACGCCGAAATTCCAATGAACCTACGGTTTTTCTCTGGCACCAATTCTAGAGATTGGAGATGTACATCAAACTCTGACATGAGTATCGGTTATCTCTGATTGTTGCAACTGTGGGATGAAGAAAGCAACTATAGTGCCGGATTGCATTTTCCTGGCAGACGGTTGTCAATGACCCGATACCATGGTTCAAAATGAGACGAGGATATCACTTGCGGCTGACTTCGTTGATTGCGGAGTTAGGTTTGGTGGCCGGAGCTACTACGGCTGCCGGAGCTTCTCGAGTTCATCAACGGAGAAGCTAATGGATGGTTACGGATGTGTTTATTGATGAGAGTGAGGACTGGGCCGTCGGCAGCATTGGCAGTGGTGGTGGGATGGTGGTAGTGGCTTGTAGTGATCTTACCGGAATATGGTTTTCAGTTCGGATGAGTGCTGGCTATGTGTCACACCCCGTTGAGCGATTTGTGGAAGCGTAAAACGGAAATGTGACAGACACCTCTGGTATCAACCACATTGTTTATAAAGAACAATACAAACTAGTTTACAATATTTTACATTGATCTAACTTTGCTTACAACTAGGTGGTACAAACTAAATCCAGCCCGTTAACCGGCTTTACTTCCTATTAGCAGACTTGCATCAATTCACCCAGCATTGATCGCAAGTCAAACACGTTTCACATTGACTTTCTAATCCAATCCAGTACCTAAAAAACATGTTAAAACGGGCCAACTACAAATAGTTGGCGAGTTTCACGAGTTTCAAGAAAATCAGTTGTGTGTAAAACAATCATAGTTTGTAAATACGCAAGTATGTATGTATGTTCGTTCACAAGTACGTTTGTTTGTATGTTTATGATGTAATTATGCTAAGCTACAGTGAAGCCTTGACTGTCTGTGCTGCGTGCATCCATTTCTCACGCCCAATCAACCACTGTGGCTCCCCTTCCGCTCACAACATGCCCCGGTAGCTATGTCTAACACTACATAGCCTATTTGTATAAGTATGGTCATGTGAAAATGGCGCTATGTGACACGGCAATCAGGCCGATTCCGTTTGGGTTTGTCAAACCATTAGTGCTATTCACAAGTCACCAGCTCGAAGTTAATCACTGTGTTCGTGGGACTTTCATGTGTTAGCACTTAGATAATTCACATCATCAAACAATTCAGAGTATATATAGATATGCATCAACATGTTTTTCACCCCAAAAGTTCGTAAAGCAGTTAAAAGTGAGGTCATGAAACTCACAGTTTAATCAGGATTCAGTACAGCGTCGACTTGTAGTTCGTTTGACTCGTATCACTAGTTCCTATAATGAATATTATAATAATATTAATATTATAATATTATTATAATCATAATACTGAACTGGGCTGTATATCTAATCTGGGTATAGCTGGTACGCCCAGAAAATGTCAATAGGCTTAGATTGTGATGTTGCTTAATGTCTAATACTTAAAACCGAACTTGGCTCAGCTTCCCCGTTTTCCCAGCTAGGCCAAGTTGTTCGTTTATGCGTTCAGAAAACAGTTATGGGGAAGTAAGCTTGGGTAATTGTGTTGGTCAATAAAATGATTAAGTTATAAAGAAAGATCACACATTGGGGTTCTGGATTTGCTACGGGGCCCGTTTCCATTTATTCAGTTTGATTTGAGGAGAAACGCGCACAATCTATCCAGATAGTCCAGGTTTCTCATAAAAAGGTTCGTTTTTACTTAATTAATCCAAAAATATGATTTTTGATCATTCTTGGTGTTCTGATATTCCCGCAGGTTCGTTAATCACGAACTTGCCGGTTTTTATTAGAATTGAATTTGTTGAATTTTCAAATTAGCATAATTAATTAACCGTTAATCATTAAATTATGAAAATTTAGTCACTTATCAAATAAAATATTTAGATTTTAATAAAAATATTTCTGGAATTATTTACTGTTTATTAATTTATAAAAATTCATTTTACCTGCTATATTTTGCCTGAAAATCGTCCGTTTATCCCAAACGATTTCCAAAAATTCCACAAAATTTCCTGAATAGTCAAATTATATCCCAAAACCATCTGTATCAATTCCAGAATGTAGCAACCTTGTTAATATTCTTTTCTGCCAAAAAACGACTATAAAAACTCATATGAACGCAAATGCATAAAACCTACTTAGGCTTTTCCAATATACCAAAAATGAGTTTTCCACAAAATTTCATAATTTTTGAAGCATTTTAACTATTTTCCCCAAATAAACGTCCCATTTTGGTAATAAATTCGCCAAATATTCTCGGATGGTCGAAAAATTACCAAATTTGAACAGGGACTCAAATATATTTCCCCTAATGTCCCTGAAAATTTTTATGACCAAAAAATATGCACATCACAACCTTAACCTAAACAGCCCGTAATCGAATGCTTCGGCATTACCTTTGCGGTTTTCGCCCGTTTTAGTTCCCTTAATCAAATTTCTGGGTTCTCGTGCTTCTATACAAGCTAAGACAGGCCCTATATCACAAACCAAGCATGTATTATCAAGAGACCAGCCATAAAAGTTAGGGTTTCGGTTAGGGTTCTAAACTGAACTTTTGGACTGTAAAAACGTTGTTTAAACTCTCTAATCCGTGTTGATGGCCAAAAAGACTATCAAAATAGGTTCCTAGCCATGTGTATGATCAAAACATGTTTTTGGACCATTTTTAAGGTTTTTACATTGTTAGGAATGATTTTTGATAATCAACCTATGTTTATATGAAATTAAACCTGATTAAACATGCATAATTTGATGAAACTTATGACTTTACCTTGAGTTTTTCTTGAGTTGTAGCTATAGAACAGCAGGGTTTTCCAGAATAATAAGGATTTTTGTGTCAAAATATCTCACATAGAATATTTGAAAAAAAAAGAAACCCTATGGGGGGGGGGTTCCCTTTGTTACCTACGGAGGATAAATGGGCCCATTTTGGCCCATCTTTCTGGATCTATAAGCCTGAACACGAAAACCCAAGTCTAAATTTATTTCGGGTTCGGTTTTTGACGCAAAAAATATATCGGGTGCGTCAAAAGTGCGAAAACGAGTGTTTTTCGGTCATTTTTGTATAAAATTGTAAAAACATAGTATACATTTGTAAAATTTTAAAATATTTTCGTGGATCGCTTAAAACAATTCAAATAAGTGTTTGGTAAGTCTTTTTCGGCTTAACGGATGATACAATGCTTGGTTTGTAACTATCTTTCGCGTTTAAATCTATAGCGAGTAGTTAAACGAGCATGTTTTCGTTTAACTTGTTTGCTATCAAACTAAGGCCATAATACTAATATATTAGCTTATATTAAACGTATATCACTTATAGATGGCCCCCCCAGGATATCTAGGTCATATCCAGGCCCGTTCGGTTAATTGTTCGTTCATTACGTAATAAGCGTTTATTTGCTTAATCGATAAGTAAATACTAAGGTATACTCGATTTTGTCACGGATGTCACATTATCCCCCCGTTAAGAAATTTCATCCCCAAAATTCAATATACCGGTTAAAAGCTTACTTAGGAACAAACGAGAATATTTGTTTTCGTTTTCAAATGTATATAATTCCCTGTTGTAAGACATTTACCGAACTTTTACCATTGAAATTATGTTGAGTTGTAACTGTTTGACTTTCCCGCCTATTATTTATACGAGCTCTTTACAAAGTTTAGTTATGTGTGGGTTTTCAAGTGGTACTATCACTGCCTCGTCAATAAGGCACTTGTTTGTTTCGGTATATAGAAAATTACCAGTAGGACTAAAATTCGACACTAAATATGGTTTTAGTCAAATTGCTATGAGATTAAATTTCGGGATAACTTCGTACGGTTCCGTATATGTCGCTGTCAACTTATCAGTTTCCTTAATTCGAATAACATTTTTCAAAGGTGAACAACTCATTATGTATATCGATATAGTTTTATCTGTGGTTTCCGTAATCAAATTGGATTTCGTATTTCGAGTGTTGTCAACTTTCAGTCAAAAAAAGTATCAATTCATGTTCTTGTTTGTATTGTATTGGTTACAGTGCCGCTTGTATAGTTTGTCAAAATCGATCGTTTGTTTGGGAACAACAGTTCATGGTTAAACCAATTCGGTTTCTTAAGTTTGTCAAAATATAAGAGATAAGATGACTACCTTAGTTCGAAGTAATCAAAATAGACATACCATGTCGAGGTATGATTTTGTTGACATAATTATAGGCGTGCCTTTCAGTCGTGTAGTTGTTATGGATCGGAAGAGGGTATAACATTACTGAGGGTTTTTTTTATACTCTGTTTTAATTCTAGCACGAGTCAGACAATCGGACCATCAATAATATTCCTTTAAATCTTTGTACATCTTGTCGGCACCTGGATGAATAGAATCTTTGGGACTTATGTGCTTCGTCCATGATTAGGTCACATAGTTTACCAAAAGTTGGAATCTAGGCTCGGTTTGTTGGAGATATCGAATTTCATCGGTTTTCCTTTCCCAAATTCTTATCGTCCCTGTATAAGATTTTGTTTTCCAAATGTTATGCTCTTAGGGTTTTCGTTTGGGTGATGTGAATATGCCTGATTGTGACACTCGTCAATTTCAGGTTAACTCCGTTAACTCAACTCCGTCAATTCAAACTTAAAGATCACTGAATCTATAACACACACCTCATTACATTTAAACTAGGGTTTAAATGACGCTTAACACTTACTACATGTGTAGTCTTTCGGGATTTGCACCGAAACGCAAACGAGTTGACGCAAACGATTGGTGAATAAACGAAAGACGTCAAAACAATAATTATGTGATGATTATGTGTTAGACTTATGTGTTATGTGATAACATTGTTATAAACGTTAACTCAATGTGCTAGAACTAGTTAATTAAGTTAGAAAAGTAACATTTGAAAGTGGAGGGACCTAGATGTAACATGTTATTATTATTAATAATAATAAACCTAAAACCCTAATCTCCCTCTTTCCCTCCCTCTAGACCGATCGGCCCCCTCCCCCTTTGTTCTTGGCTGCCGTCAATCACACACACACATATACACAAGATCTTTCAAGTTTAATCGAAGATTAAGGTGCTAGGAAGGTATAAACAACTATCCTATGTATTTTACATGCTTAATTTTGAGTTTGAATGGGTTAATTATAAACCCTAAAATCTGGAAATTTCATATATTGTGTTCATATGATCTTTGTTTGATTTGATGATGTATTGATGATGATTTGATAACTAGAATTGATATTGTTACATGTTAATTGTTGTGTCTAGATTTTGAGATCAAATAAAGCCCTAACCATGTATTTATAGTGTAATTGATATGAATGGATAGTGGTTATGGTGTTTAGAGTGTTATATGAACGGATTATGATCCATAGATGGTTAATATGTTGAGTTTTGTTGCAAACAGTTTCTGGATAGATTGTGTTGTTGATGTTCAATTGACTGTATCTGGGTGTAAATGTGAAAATTGGTTGAGATTATTGATACTACAGTAAACTAGGTTGAGTCTAGTTTCTAAAGAATATAAATTTGCAATATTTGGACGTGTATAAGTTAACCTTTATGATTTTACAAAAACGTTGTGCAAAGCTGAGTTGTTAGACCTGCTGTTAGGTTGTTTTGTAAATGTTATATCTCATGAACTACGAGACCAATTGGGTTGGTTCCACTTCTGGAAGTTGACTTGTTGAGTTATGAACCTAACCCAAGTGGTCTTGCATTTGTTGGATTTTTCGTTTAACGGGAATTTCAAATAACATTCTGTTGCGCATGAATTTGACTGTTATGAGCTTGCTGTAATGTTTTGGTCATTATGAGAAACCTATGTGGAATAAAAATAAAATAAAACATGTTCTGGAAATCTAACACATATATGCTTTTGTGACGATTTTTGGTAAATTAATTGAGATGCTATGATCAGTGGAATAGTACAATCTTTCAAGTAGAATTTCTGTCTCGGTGAAACTAGCTGCTGAATTTTATGAAAATGCATGAAACATGATACTTGCTATATAATTGTTATGTTTTGACCAAATTGCCCCTGTGGGGAATACTTGCTAAATAGTTTTCGTGTTTTGACCAAATTGCCCCTGCGGGGAATAGTTGCTAGTGATGTACATTATTAATACATGACACGTAAACGATTGTTCACACACGTAGCGTATCACAAATGTGCTTGTTAAGTCACACACGATTAACAAACAAACACGAAACGTGATATTTGCATAAATACTACGTGCCGGGTCTAGAGACTCGATATTAGTTCCGATACTTAGAAAATCTCCTTGTTGTTTTAGAACGCTAGAGAGAGTTTTCTGTGACGCGCATCACTTGGTGATTTATTTTGGGAATTCTTCACAAACAGTGAGTTTCACTTACCCCTTTAAACTGTTTTAAACGCTTTTCACTTGGGGGAGATAACATACTCCGATAAACGCATTTAAGATTTTGTTAGTAAATTATATATCACTTGTAAAGGCTAAGTGGCAAACGAAACATTTGAAGTCCTACACATCGAACCGGTTAATATTTGGAATAGCGAGTCACTATTGAGTAGTACTACTGGGTTTGACAAACCCCACCCAACACTAAACTCGACTGGAGGTCGAGCGGGTGTAATTTTGGCTAACACGTACCATGGTCTGGATGACCTGGTGACAAGGCACTTGATAAACAGTCAGCTTCGGTGTCAAACACTTAGTAATACTTGTTGTATAGGCTAGCTACCTATCGATATATAATTGATTTAACACTATCTGGTAACGCAAAACGCTGAACGCAAAACGCTAAACGCAAACGCTAAACGCTTTACTTTATATAAACTTGTGAACTCACCAACCTTGTGTTGACACTTTTAGTATGTTATTCTCAGGTAGCCGAGGCGGGCGCGCGGTATAGGATCATGCATGGTTTTTGAACATTCTGATATGCAAACATGTTTTAACTATTATTACTTGGGTTTTTAAGTCGTCCTGCGTGACGCAACTTTTGCCTTTTGGTTTTTACGCTTCCGCACTTAATTTCATTTAAACGTTTTTCTGGTTTGATTATAACTGATGATTCCGATCCTGTTAGTTCACACCCTCTGACGGTAAAACTCCGTTAGTGGAATTTGAGGGTGTGACAGATTGGTATCAGAGCCATTGGTTATAGCGAACTAGAAATTGCATGCATACTAGACTATAACCGCGACAACCCATTAGTTATAATGATACGCATTGCATAGATTTGTGTAGTCTTTGTTATCTTATCTCTTTACCCCTTTCACTCATACGCGCGCATACACGGCTTACCTGTAGGAATGTCGACGCCGCCATCATCATCATCATCATCATCATCATCCGATCCGATGACTCATGCTCACGGGAAAGAACCGCAGATACCTACCGCATCGCCACCCCGAGTAGTTCCAAAACTCGAAGCTCCCGCACCGAAGAGGTATCGCTTATCCGGAGGCATGTACGAAAACGAAGTTAGCTGGGATTGGTACCATAATATGATCAGACGTATGGTCTATCGCGAACAAGTTCCCCCACTACCCCACCCGAACCATCCTGCTTATCCCAACACCTTACCACTCATAACCGAACCTGTAGAGCGTGTGCTCGCAGCTGTTGTTTCTTGTTTGGAGCGTGATGTTGGTTACATGCGCTATACGAGAGCGAACGTTTCCGGACTGTTAAAAGATGGAACCGAAACTAAAGAGGAAATTTCCTGCATGACAGTAGCAATGAAGGAAATGCAAGAGGCTAGTGATCAACAGATGAAGATTATGAGAAAGATGCAAGCCGAGATGATAGACTTGCAAGAGCAACTCCAAGTAGCAAGGACCCGAACCGAGATAGCTTTAGAGCGCTGCGATGTCTTACAAATGCAAATTGCTCAGAACGCAGCCGAACCTGAAGCAGAGCCTGAGGCAGAGCCTGAAGAGGAACCCGAAGAAGATCCCGAAGAGGAGCCTGAGGAGGATCCCGAGGAAGATCCCGAGGAGGAACCTGAAGAAGAACCGGAGGAAGAACCGGCAGAGGAGGAGGCACACTCAGAGGTGTCCTCAGACGATGACATCTAAGGATGATAACACCTAGATGGAGGGGTTGTCTCCATCCAAACTATTATTTTTCTATGATTTTAAGGATTGGTTTTAAATACTTTGTAGCGAATACAATGGTTTTAATCATGAATTATTATTTGGATTAATATATGGTTGTGATGTGATGTTTGTTCCTTTTATTTCTTTCTTACCTATCTTTTATTACATGTATGGTGTGTTTCATATGAAAGAAAAATTCATGTTTAACATTTTATGCTGTGATTCTAGGAAATGGCAGGAAGAAACGCTGGACACGGACGTGGTAACATCAACCTGACTGCAGCAGAACTCCAAACTCTGCTGAATGACCACGCGGCGGCCGCTCTAGCCGAACATGTACAGAACCAAGCTGGAGGTCCAATTGGAACGTGTACCTTCAAGAATTACCTTGACTGCAAGCCCAGTATGTTTAAGGGCACCGAGGGAGCTATAGGCTTCCTGCGTTGGGCTGAGAAGGCCGAGTCGGCGTTTGAGATGTGTAATTGTCCCCCTGCCAGTAGGGTCAAATTTGCTGCTGGAACACTTGAAGATTCTGCCCTCACATGGTGGAATTCAAATGTGCAGATCCTTGGATTGGAACTGGCTAACGCGATGAACTGGGAGGAGTTCAAAAACATGATGCGAGAAGAGTACTGTCTCAGGGAGGAGATTGCAAAGTTGGAATCCGAGTTTTGGTCATTGAAGATGGTGGGTTCAGAAATCGAAGCCTACACCACCCGTTCTCACGAGTTAGTGGTGATGTGTCCACGGATGGTAGACCCGCCGAGTAAGAGGATTGAAATGTATATTGATGGGTTAGCACCGCAAATTCAGGGCATGGTGACGTCTTCCAGACCAGCCACGATTCAACAAGCGATTCGGTTAGCTCACAAACTAACGGATCAAGCAGTGACCCAAGGTGCGCTACCACCTAGGGGTTCAACCACTAAAGCCCGTGACAACCCAAGTGCTGACAACAACAGCAACAACCCGAGCAGCGGAAAGAGAAAGTTTGACAACACCAGATCCTCATCCTCGAACCCCCCACAGCAACAACACTACCGTAAGCCCGAATTCACCCGGAACTTCAACAATCAGGGTCATAACAACAATAACAACGGTAGAGGGCAAGGTTCGAGCGGCTATGCTGGAAGTACCCGAAGTGCAACAGGTGTAACTATCATCATGCTGGCCCGTGTGACCGTGTCAAGTGTCTGAGATGCGGAAAGATGGGTCACCATGCAAAGGAATGTAGAGGAGACCTTATGGCAAAGGGTGCTCATAAACCACCTATGACGACGAAGGGATGTTTCGAATGTGGGCAGGAAGGTCATTTCAGGAAAGATTGTCCCAAGCTGAAACTGAACGACAACAATGGAGGTAATGGAAGTGGCAGTGGTGGTGGAAACAATGGTAAAGGAAGAGCTTTTGTTATTGGGTCGGGTCAAGCCCGCAATGATCCGTACGTGGTGACTGGTAAGTTCCCTGTGAACGATTGTTTTGCTTCTGTATTGTTTGACACTGGAGCTGATAGGAGTTTTGTGTCGAAAGCCTTTAGTCAACTCTTAGACCTAACTCCAACCCCGTTAGATGCTAAGTTTCTTGTTGAATTAGCTGACGGTAAGACTATAGTAACGACTCATGTACTTGCGGGATGTAAGTTAAAACTGGCAGGTCATGTCTTTGATATCGACCTTATTCCTTTTACACTTAGTAGTTTCGATGTCGTGGTCGGCATGGACTGGTTATCCGAGAACCGAGCAGAGATTATATGTCACGACAAGATAGTCCACATTACTTCCCCTTCCGGCGAGATCATTTCGATCCGGGGCGAGAGAAGCGGTATGACCACCAGCGTTATCACCCTCATGAAGGCGCAGAAGTATCTACGAAAGGGTCATCCGGCAATTTTGGCGCAGATTGTTGAGAAACCCGCGGAAGAGAAGCGAATTGAAGATATACCGATTGTGCGAGATTTCCCGGAAGTTTTCCCGGAGGATTTGCCCGGACTCCCTCCTATTCGACAAGTCAAATTCCAAATCGAGTTGACACCCGGTGCAGCACCCATAGCACGAGCCCCGTATCGGCTCGCACCGGCGGAGCTTCAGGAGCTGTCCACTCAGTTACAAGATTTGTTGGATAAGGGTTTTATCCGACCTAGCTCATCACCATGGGGAGCCCCTGTCTTATTTGTCCGAAAAAAGGACGGGACTTTCCGCATGTGCATCGACTACCGGAAGTTGAACAAGGTGACGGTCAAGAACCGTTATCCTTTACCCCGAATTGATGATCTGTTTGATCAGCTTCAAGGATCGAGTTTTTACTCGAAGATCGATCTGCGGTCTGGTTACCATCAATTAAGAGTGCGCTAGGAAGATATTCCAAAGACGGCTTTCAGAACACGGTATGGTCACTACGAGTTTTCGGTTATGCCTTTTGGACTAACCAACGCACCAGCCGTATTTATGGATCTCATGAATCGAGTATGCAAGGCGTACCTCGACAAGTTTGTGATCGTGTTTATTGACGATATCCTGGTCTACTCCAAGGACAAGGCTGACCATGAGGAACACTTAAGGGTAATTCTGGAATTATTGAAGAAGGAACAACTGTATGCTAAGCTCTCGAAATGCGAATTTTGGCTTCGCGAGGTTCACTTTTTAGGACATGTGATCAACGAAAATGGTATCCATGTTGATCCCGGTAAGGTAGAGGCCATCAAAAACTGGGAAGCACCTAAGACTTCGACTGAGGTGCGGCAATTCCTAGGACTGGCCGGCTACTACCGGCGTTTCATTGAAGGATTTTCAAAGATTGCTCAACCCCTCACCGCTTTGACTCACAAGGGTACTAAGTACAATTGGGGTGACGCTTAAGAATCCGCTTTTCAACTGTTGAAAACCAAACTCTGTAGCGCCCTATTCTAGCCGTACCCGAGGGAACGGAGAATTTTGAGGTACACTGTGATGCATCGATACAAGGTCTCGGTTGTGTGCTGATGCAACTCGAGAAGGTTATAGCCTATGCCTCTCGACAACTACGGGTTCACGAGAAGAACTACACGACCCATGATTTGGAACTCGGAGCTGTGGTGTTTGCCCTTAAGATATGGAGGCATTACTTGTACGGTACCAAGTTTACCATTTACACCGACCACAAGAGTCTCCAGCATATCTACGATCAGAAGGAGCTGAACATGCGACAGCGTCGTTGGGTCGAGCTGCTTAAGGATTATGATTGTGCCATCAAGTACCACCCTGGCAAGGCCAATGTAGTGGCTGACGCCCTCAGCAGAAAAGAAACAGATAAACCCAGACGAGTGCAAGCATTGCAACTCACGATTCATACCAACTTACCCGATCAGATTCGCGAGGCGCAACTCGAAGCTTTGAAAGATGATAATCTTCCATCGGAACTCATGCGGGGCATGAACAAGAAACTTGAAACCAAATCGGACGGGGTCCGATATTTTGAGAACCGGATTTGGGTTCCACGATACGGAGAGTTGAGAACTCTGGTGATGGACGAAGCACACAAGTCCAGATATTCTATCCACCCTGGCTCAGATAAAATGTATCATGACTTAAAGGCACTTTACTGGTGGCCGAATATGAAAGCCGACATTGCCACCTACGTGAGCAAATGCTTGACTTGTGCTAGAGTCAAAATAGAATACCAGAAACCATCTGGCCTACTACAACAACCGGAACTTCCAATGTGGAAATGGGAACACATTTCAATGGACTTCATCACGGGATTACCTAAGACACTGACGGGATGCGATTCCATCTGGGAGATCGTTGACCGATTGACTAAGTCTGCACACTTCTTAGTGATTAAGGAATCGGATAAAATGGAAAGATTGACTCGCGTCTACATGAAGGAAGTAGTGTCTAGACACGGAGTGCCTGTCTCATTCATTTCTGATCGAGATTCCCGTTTCACTTTGCACTTTTGGAAGTCGCTACAGAGCGCACTAGGCACCCGTCTGGATATGAGCACAGCATATCATCCTCAGACGGATGGGCAAAGTGAACGAACTATTCAGACCTTAGAGGACATGTTGCGTGCCTGCGTGTTGGATTTCGGAAAAAGTTGGGAACCTCACTTACCTTTGGTAGATTTTTCGTATAATAACAGCTACCACCCAAGTATTAAAGCAGCGCCGTTTGAAGCACTGTACGGACGGAAGTGTTAATCACCTCTCTGCTGGGCAGAGGTGGGTGACAGCCAAATCACTGGTCCAGAACTAGTACTCGAAACTTCGGAAAAGATTGTTCAAATCCGAAACCGCATGGCAGCAGCACGAGATCGCCAAAAGAGTTACGCCGACAAGCGCCGAAAACCTCTCGAATTCCAAGTGAATGACCAAGTATTACTTAAAGTCTCACATTGGAAAGGTGTGGTTCGCTTTGGTAAGCGAAACAAACTCAACCCCCGATATGTTGGTCCTTACCGGATAACGGAACGCGTTGGTCCAGTGGCGTACCGGCTGGACTTACCAGCGGAACTCAGCAGTGTACACAATGTTTTTCACGTATCCAATTTGAAGAAAGGCCATTCTGATGAAACCCAAGTAGTCCCTTTGGATGAACTGCAAGTTGATGAACAGCTACGCTTCATTGAAGAACCAGTTGAAGTTTTGGATTGGGAAACCAAAACACTAAAGCATAGCAAAATTCCAATTGTTAAGGTTAGTTGGAACTCGAGACGTGGACCGGAGTTCACGTGGGAATGCGAGGATCAAATGATGAAAAAGTATCCTCACCTTTTTGAAGGGCTGACCAAACACAGAAAACCGCGAAACCCGACAAACCGTCAGAAATCACCGGAGGTATGAATTAAATTTCGGGACGAAATTTCTTTCTACTAGGGGATGATATGACAAACTGAAAAATTTTTCTTACTTTTTCAGACACGCATCACGAATTGACTCAAATTTTCGGGACGAAAATTCTTTAACATGGGAATGATGTGACACTCGTCAATTTCAGGTTAACTCCGTTAACTCAACTCCGTCAATTCAAACTTAAAGATCACTGAATCTATAACGCACACCTCATTACATTTAAACTAGGGTTTAAATGACGCTTAACACTTACTACATGTGTAGTCTTTCGGGATTTGCACCGAAACGCAAACGAGTTGACGCAAACGATTGGTGAATAAACGAAAGACGTCAAAACAATAATTATGTGATGATTATGTGTTAGACTTATGTGTTATGTGATAACATTGTTATAAACGTTAACTCAATGTGCTAGAACTAGTTAATTAAGTTAGAAAAGTAACATTTGAAAGTGGAGGGACCTAGATGTAACATGTTATTATTATTAATAATAATAAACCTAAAACCCTAATCTCCCTCTAGACCGATCGGCCCCCTCCCCCTTTGTTCTTGGCTGCCGTCAATCACACACACACATATACACAAGATCTTTCAAGTTTAATCGAAGATTAAGGTGCTAGGAAGGTATAAACAACTATCCTATGTATTTTACATGCTTAATTTTGAGTTTGAATGGGTTAATTATAAACCCTAAAATCTGGAAATTTCATATATTGTGTTCATATGATCTTTGTTTGATTTGATGATGTATTGATGATGATTTGATAACTAGAATTGATATTGTTACATGTTAATTGTTGTGTCTTGATTTTGAGATCAAATAAAGCCCTAACCATGTATTTATAGTGTAATTGATATGAATGGATAGTGGTTATGGTGTTTAGAGTGTTATATGAACGGATTATGATCCATAGATGGTTAATATGTTGAGTTTTGTTGCAAACAGTTTCTGGATAGATTGTGTTGTTGATGTTCAATTGACTGTATCTGGGTGTAAATGTGAAAATTGGTTGAGATTATTGATACTACAGTAAACTAGGTTGAGTCTAGTTTCTAAAGAATATAAATTTGCAATATTTGGACGTGTATAAGTTAACCTTTATGATTTTACAAAAACGTTGTGCAAAGCTGAGTTGTTAGACCTGCTGTTAGGTTGTTTTGTAAATGTTATATCTCATGAACTACGAGACCAATTGGGTTGGTTCCACTTCTGGAAGTTGACTTGTTGAGTTATGAACCTAACCCAAGTGGTCTTGCATTTGTTGGATTTTTCGTTTAACGGGAATTTCAAATAACATTCTGTTGCGCATGAATTTGACTGTTATGAGCTTGCTGTAATGTTTTGGTCATTATGAGAAACCTATGTGGAATAAAAATAAAATAAAACATTTTCTGGAAACCTAACACATATATTCTTTTGTGATGATTTTTGGTAAAATAATTGAGATGCTATGATCGGTGGAATAGTACAATCTTTCAAGTAGAATTTCTGTCTCGGTGAAACTAGCTGCTGAATTTTGTGAAAATGCATGAAACATGATACTTGCTATATAATTGTTATGTTTTGACCAAATTGCCCCTGTGGGGAATACTTGCTAAATAGTTGTCATGTTTTGACCAAATTGCCCCTGCGGGGAATAGTTGCTAGTGATGTACATTATTAATACATGACACGTAAACGATTGTTCACACACGTAGCGTATCACAAATGTGCTTGTTAAGTCACACACGATTCACAAACAAACACGAAACGTGATATTTGCATAGGTACTACGTGCCGGGTCTAGAGACTCGATATTAGTTCCGATACTTAGAAAATCTTCTTGTTGTTTTAGAACGCTAGAGAGAGTTTTCTGTGACGCGCATCACTTGGTGATTTATTTTGGGAATTCTTCGCAAACAGTGAGTTTCACTTACCCCTTTAAACTGTTTTAAACGCTTTTCACTTGGGGGAGATAACATACTTCGATAAACGCATTTAAGATTTTGTTAGTAAATTATATATCACTTGTAAAGGCTAAGTGGCAAACGAAACATTTGAAGTCCTACACATCGAACCGGTTAATATTTGGAATAGCGAGTTACTGTTGAGTAGTACTACTGGGTTTGACAAACCCCACCCAACGCTAAACTCGACTGGAGGTCGAGCGGGTGTAATTTTGGCTAGCACGTACCATGGTCTGGATGACCTGGTGACAAGGCACTTGATAAACAGTCAGCTTCGGTGTTGAACACTTAGTAATACTTGTTGTATAGGCTAGCTACCTATCGATATATAATTGATTTAACACTATCTGGTAACGCAAAACGCTGAACGCAAAACGCTAAACGCAAAACGCTAAACGCAAACGCTAAACGCTTTACTTTATATAAACTTGTGAACTCACCAACCTTGTGTTGACACTTTTAGTATGTTATTCTCAGGTAGCCGAGGCGGGCGCGCGGTATAGGATCATGCATGGTTTTTGAACATTCTGATATGCAAACATGTTTTAACTATTATTACTTGGGTTTTTAAGTCGTCCTGCGTGACGCAACTTTTGCCTTTTGGTTTTTACGCTTCCGCACTTAATTTCATTTAAACGTTTTTCTGGTTTGATTATAACTGATGATTCCGATCCTGTTAGTTCACACCCTCTGACGGTAAAACTCCGTTAGTGGAATTTGAGGGTGTGACACTGATAATGTTTGTCTAAACAATCGTTTCAAATACCCGCACTTTCCAATGTTTAACTTTATCCCTTCATCTTAAGGCTTCGGTTTTTCTCAATTAAATTGTTCCAGGACTCTACTTGGTCTCCATACCCCGTATTGAGTTTTGACCATTCAATTGCAGGTCATAGGCTTTTGTGATTCATGTAAATTATGCATTTAATGCCATATAAATAGTATTCCCATGCCTTAGGTGTAAAAGTAACTGTCCCATACTCCGGGTCAAAGATAGTATAATTCTTCTCGTGTGCTTTTGATCGTTGGGAAGCGTATATCGTAACCTTGTCTTTCTGCATTAATACGTACTCTAACCCTTTTCGGAATGTATCTCAATAAATTACAAGATCATCAGTCCCTTTCAGGAGACTTAGCATCAATTTTGAACATAGTTTCTGTTTTAACGTTTAAAAGCCATTTCTTGTTCTCTTTCCAAATCAGAAATTCAATTTTTTTTAAATGATTAAAGGTTGGGCGATACTGGTGAGTTTACAATGAAGCGCCTATAATACTTAGCTAGTTCCAAAATTTGGCGAATTTCTTTTGTTGACTCTGGTATTTATCAGTTTCGCTCGAGAGTATGTAAATTCCGTATCAACTAATAGCTTGTTCGAAAAATCATATTCCTTGTAGCTAGAATTCATACTTGAACAATTCCTCCTGCCTCAACGCCTCCAAGATTGATCATAATTGTTGTTCAGGTTCCTTTTCAGTTTTCGAATATATAAAGATATCATCATTAACGATATAATGTACGGTTTACAACTCGGTTTGGGTGATGCATAAAAACTACATGTATATTAGTTAGTCCAAAAGGCATAACTAGGGGTTCATAGTGACCATTCCGAGCTCGAAACACCAATTTAGAAACATCTTCCTCTTGGATCTTAACATGAAGATAGCCGGAGCAGAGGTCGATTTTCGAGAAGTAAGTCTCTCCCTTGAGTTAATTGATCAAATCGTCAAATCATGAGAGGGGGTGTTAGTTTTTTATAGTGATTTTTGTTTAGTTCCCCGGTAATCAACACATATCCTAAACTTTCATCCTTCTTCTTTACCAACAACACCGGTGCTCTCCAATGATGATAGCTAGGTCCCATAAAGCCCTTGTCTAATAATTCTTGTATTTGTGTAATTAGTTCTTACATTTCGGATAGTACCAGATGATAAGGTGCCTTGGCAATAGGAGTTGTCCCTATGATTATGTTAGTTCAGAGTTCAACTTGTCGGATAGTGATATTCTAGGTAGTTCACCAGGAAAGACATTAGAGTATTCGAGTACTACGAGGATATCTCCTATATGTTTCATTGGGGGTTTTTATGGTTACATTTTCCAGAAATGCCATACACCCTTGGCGTAAGCGCTTTAATACTTAAATAACTCGTCCATGCTGGCATTTACATCAAAGTTTCCTAACTTTACTGGGAGTAGATCAATAAGAATCAGTTGTTCGTTTAAGATAATAAGAAAATTTTGGAACATTGGTCAGTAATAATAGATTTATAGGTAGTGAGTTCTATAGCATAAGGATCTATTAGTTCACTAGTCGGTATATCTTCTAGGGATACAAAATCAATAGAGAATAAGTCTTCTATCGGTATCTATATCAAACGAAACTGAAGCGTATTAGCCAGAATTTACAAATGCATTCTTTTACCACAATTATATCTTGTCGTGTACTATTTGATCTAATCACTAAACACGGCTTCCAGCCGAGTTAGACGTTGATGTTTGTTCTTGGTTTAACCAGGGACAGTTCTTTTTGAAGTGTTTCATACTTCCATACTATAGTAAACATGAGATTTGTCATAGTTTGTGATCGAGTTGGTTGTGATTGGGATAACTGTAAGTAGTGAGGTTAGAATGGTCGGTTTATAGTGTTCATAATGGTTTCACGGCTACATGCATAGTATCCAATCTTCTTGCTTTTATGACATGCCTTTATTGGACATACCCTTTGGCAATGGTTCATTGTATATTTTTCGTTCAGAACTAAAGTTGATCACCGTATCGTTTTGAGTTGTAGGGCGCTTAGGTTTAATTTGTTATGGCTCTTGTCCCCTGTTTTGTGATTAGTTCGTTTTATACCGGATGATTTTCCCGGGTTTTCTCAAAACACTATTTCTGACCAGATCAAAAGCTATCACACCGGCTTGAGTCACGACATTTTTAAGGATTTAATGGTAAACCGAATTAATTAAAGTTCTTACTTCTGGGGCTACTATATCTGGCACTAATCATACAAGATCGTTAGAACAGTTTGTGTATTCCAGTTGATCCACCCTTTCCGCTTCCGATTTCTCGGGTTCGTGTTCTAATTTCTAGATTTCATTCTTGGGACGAAATTGTGCCAGTATAATGGTTTTAAGTTTTTCCCAGGTCATACGGTTGGTTGCCTCTCGTTCCCGAATTTGTACAATCGTTATCTATCACATATATGATGATTAATTTCTGGTATTGATAACAGATTTTATCGTTTCGATTCATTTTACTAACCCATTTACTCTTCTAGTACCACCAGAATTTATAGGTTAGCACAACGTAATTTATTTAAACGAGTATTCCCATTGTGAAGGATCACAATTGTTACGACTAGTATTCGTGTTCGTTAACCGATTTTTATTGCCAATGACATTTAGTGGGGGAAATTATCATTATTGGTAGTAACATTAGTTCTCAGTGGGGGTGTATTATTCGTGACAATGTTTGCATTTATCAAGAAAATGATATTTGTAAATGTATTATTATTGGGCGGCGAAATAATATTCGCGGCCATATTAGTGTTTGGCGTTTGATTTTTATTCTTTACCATATTAATGCCGACATCGAATTGCGCTGTTATTGTCAGAGTTACTATCTGCAGTCGCCAAACAATCATTTCGGCCACAACTGCCTCAAATCACGTGTTTGTTTTCTTCGGGGCCATTCTATAATGATAAACAGCTAAACTTCACATAATAGTAATTTTCCCTATAACTTATTGCGCAGGGAATCACATTAGCTAACGGTTAGGTAATTCAAATAGCATTTACGTATTATACACATCGAATCATGTATCCATATATCTAGGATAGTACATAAATTTAGCCTAATAAGGCCATTGTTTGCATGTGTATATCGAAAATTGCCATCCCGTGACAAGTAATTTTAACCCAATAAGGGTCAATGATTGTACTAATAGATCCAAATCGTCTCCCATATCAGCATAGCACACTACCAAATGCTTGCATGGAGTATCGAAACTATAGACAACAGTGTCATACTATCCTTGTCTATCGGAGTACACATTATAACAATCACGAGTAGTTCACAACTTGTACGACAATTATCCAAATGTATTCCCGTTGGGTAATTGTTTTATCCTGCCTCCCGTGAGTAGACATTTATCCGTTATGAGTTTAAATAGTACGTTTTAATCGGGAGGCATTTGTATACTCCCTTTGCCTTTAGATGCTATTAAATGTAATTATAGAATATTCTTTCTTCAGGTCATTCAGTACCCGCAAGCATGGGCTCTCTCTTCTATGATAAATTGATCGGAGTGGCAACAATATAGGAGTGGTTGGAGATACTCGTACACAGGTGATTTGATAAATTTATTAGTTAATGAGGGTTCATCAAGGTCGGTGGTACCGGTGAGGTATAAAGGAATTATTATTTTTATAGCTGGTGTATGATATATGTAGGTGGTGATGGTTTATTATATTATTGAAAATTCAATCGGATAGTTATTATACTTATAATTTAATAAACCGTACTCTTTACTAGGTATTTTCTTATGAGTAGTGTTTATTTTGATTAATGGAAGTGGAAAGATACTAAAAAACAGTTCAGTGTACTGTTAGAAAACTGTCATATGAAATAGAGATTAGACCCGAATTGAGAAGTATTATGTTCCCTTGAGATGAGCGTATGTAGATCACACCTTCCACGGTTCCTTTCTGGCCTGGAATATTAAGCTGTGTCTGTAGTTCTATCGTACTATAAGGTTCAGTTCGGTCTCGATAGAACGTTCTCGTATTCTCGTTTACAGGCAACATCAGCTTCCGTATCTGATGTAAGGCTACCGGATCTCAATATCTTCCGATGCAGCGGTTAAATTATAATAATAATATTTTTCGATAATATGAATCAGAGTAAGGGTTATTATTAATTAGGGTAGAAATAAAATAATTTATTTGTTATGACCCGGTATAACTTTAATTATAATAAGAATTAATATTGATTATAATCAAATCTAATATTCGTTACATTAAGATTTAGTATTATCGACAGTACAGTACGTACACGTATTCGTACACCTTGTTTCAGATAAGCACGTATGCATGTTATATATATATACATACTCAGCATTACCTTTTATACACATATGTTGCCATTTTAACCTACCCGTACGTTTCACGACTTCTCCCCGAATTCCCTCGTACAAGCAAGTCTGTTATTATGATCCGGACCACAATAACCCACTTGCCCTACAAGTTTATCCCGGCATACATCAGTATATAATATTAAATTATTATTTATTTTTCCAATGTTAATCGAGCCTACAGTTATAATTTAGGTATCCTAAGGGGTAACCTAATCCTTTTTAACCAATGGCTCTGATACCAACTTCTGTCACACCCCGTTGAGCGATTTGCGGAAGCGTAAAACGAAAATGTAACAGACACCTCTGGTATCAACCACATTGTTTATAAAGAACAATACAAACTAGTTTACAATATTTTATATCAATCTAACTTTGTTTACAACTAGGTGGTACAAAACAAAATCCAGCCCGTTAAGCGGCTTTACTTCCTATTAGCAGACTTGCATCAATTCACCCAGAATTGATCGCAAGTCAAACACGTAGCACATTGACTTTCTAATCCAATCCAGTACCTGAAAAACATGTTAAAACGGGTCAACTACAAATAGTTTGTGAGTTTCACGAGTTTCAAGAAATCATTTGTGCGTACAACAATCATAGTTTGAAAATATGTAAGTACGTTTGTATGTACGTTCACAAGTACGTTTGTTTGTATGTTTATGATGTAATTATGCTAAGCTACAGTGAAGCCATGACAATCTGTGCTGCGTGCATCCATTTCCCACGCCCAATCAACCACTGTGGCTCCCCTTCCGCCCACAACATGCCCCGGTAGCTATGTCTAACACTACATAGCCTGCTTGTATACGTATGGTCATGTGAAAACGGCGATATGTGACACAGAAACCAGGCCGATTCTGTTTGGGTTTGTCAAACCAATAATACTATTCACAAGCCACCGGCTCGAAGTTAATCACTGAGTTCGTGGGGGCTTTCATGTGTTAGCACTTAGATAATTCACATCATCAAACAATTCAGAGTATATACAGATATTCATCAACATGTTTTTCACCCCAAAATTTCGTAAAGCAGTTTATAGTGGGGTCATGAAACTCACAGTTTAATCAGGATTCAGTACAACGTCGGCTTGTAGTTCGTTTGACTAGTATCACTAGTTCCTATAATGAATATTATAATAATATTAATATTTTAATATTATTATAATCATTATACTAAACTGGGCTGTATATCTAATCTGGGTATAGCTGGTACGCCCAGAAATTGTCAATAGGCTTAGATTGTGATGTTGTTCAATGTCTAATACTTAAAACCGAACTTGGCTCAGCTTCCCCGTTTTCCCAGCTGGGCCAAGTTATTCGTTTATGCGTTCAGAAAAGATTTATGGGGAAGTAAGCTTGGGTAATTGTGTTGGTCGATAAAATGATTTAGTTATAAAGATCACACATTGGGGTTCTGGATTCGCTACTGGGCCCGTTTCCGTTTATTCAGTTTGATTTGAGGAAAAATGCATACAATCTATCCAGATTGTCCATGTTTCTCATAAAAAGGTTCGTTTTTACTTAATTAATCCAAAAATATGATTTTTGATCATTCTTGGTGTTCTGATATTCCTGCAGGTTCGTTAATCACGAACTTGCCGGTTTTTATTAGAATTGAATTTGTTTAATTTTCAAATTAGCATAATTAATTAACCGTTAATCATTAAATTATAAAAATTTAGTCACTTATCAAATAAAATATTTAGATTTTTTTATAAAAATATTTCTGGAATTATTTACTGTTTATTAATTTATAAAAATTCATTTTACCTGCTATATTTAGCCTGAAAATCGTCCGTTTATCCCAAACGATTTCCAAAAATTTCATAAAAATTCCTGGATACTCAAATTATATCCTAAAACCATCTGTATGAATTTCAGAATGTAACAACTTTATTCAATATTCTTTTCGGCCCACAAATGACTATAAAAATTCATATGAATGCAAATACATAAAACCTACTTAGGCTTTTCCAAATGCTCCCAAATTTCATATGTGATCAAAATATATCAAATATGAGTTCTCTACAAAATTTCATAATTTTTGAAGCATTTTAACTATTTTTCCCAAATAAACATCCCAATTTGGTAATAAATTCGCCAAATATTCTCGGATGGTCGAAAAATTACCAAATTTGAACAGGTACTCAAGTATATTGGCCCTGCAAAGTTTTATGACCAAAACGTATGCACATCACAACCTTAACCTAAACAGCCCGTAATCGAAGGCTTCGGCATTACCTTTGCGGTTTTCGCCCGTTTTTGTTCTCTTAATCAAATTTCCGGGTTCTCGTGCTTCTATACAAGCTAAGTACAGGTCCTATATCACAAACCAAGCATGTATCATCAAGAGACTAGCCATGAAAGTTAGGGTTTCGGTTAGGGTTCTAAATCGAACTTTTGGACCCTAAAAACGTCGTTTAAACCCTCTAATCCGTGTTTATGGCCAAAAAGACTATCAAAACAAGTTCCTAGCCATGTGTATGATCAAAAAATGTTTTTGGACCATTTTTAAGGTTTTTACATGGTTAGAAATGATTTTTGATAATCAAACTTTATTTATATGAAATTAAACCTGATTAAACATGCATAATTTGATGAAACTTATGACTTTGCCTTGAGTTTTTCTTGAGTTGCAGCTATAGAACAGCAGGGTTTTCCAAAATAATAAGGATTTTTGTGTCAAAATATCTCACATAGAATATTTAAAAAAACGAAATCCTATGGGGGGTTTTCTTTTGTTACGTACGGAAGATAAATGGGCCCATTTTGGCCCATCTTTCTGGATCTACAAGCCTGAACACGAAAACCCAAGTCTAAATTTATCGGGTTCGGTTTTTGGCGCAAAAAATATATCGGGTGCGTGAAACAGTGCGAAAACGAGTGTTTTTCGGCCATTTTTGTATAAAATTGTAAAAACATAGTATACATTTGTAAAATTTGAAAATATTTTCATGGATCGCTTAAAACAATTCAAATAAGTGTTTGGTAAGTCTTTTTCGGCTTAACGGATGACACAATGCTTGGTTTGTAACTATCTTTCGCGTTCAAATCTATAGTGGGTAGTTAAACGAGCATGTTTTCGTTTAACTTGTTTGCTATCGAACTAAGGCCATAATACTAATATATTAGCTTATATTAAACGTATATCACTTATAGATGCCCCCCCAGGATATCTAGGTCATATCCAGACACGTTCGGTCAATCGTTCGTTCATGACGTAATAAGCGTTTATTTGCTTAATCGGTAAGTAAATACTAAGGTATACTTGATTTTGTCACGGATGTCACACTATGTCATGGCAGAGTAAATGGTGGATGTTGGTGTCGGCTGATACTGTTAAGAGATGATATTGGTGACGCCTTAAAGGGGTCGTAGCTTGGTTTTCCGGTTGTGACCTTGGTGATGATTAGTTGGTATACCGGTGGTCAGGGGGTTCTCCAATGAACCAAAAGGATGGGGGCGGTGATTCTGATGGTGGTATCCGTGATGGAAAGGGTCGACGTTTGGAGAACTAGACGGTCGGAGCAATGGTTTTCCGGCGAGGGTGGCCAGATTTGTCACCTAGATCGGTTTCTGGCGGTAGTGATGTTGATGACGGCTGCTGTCACACCCCAATCTATGGAGGAAATGCCTAGGTGCGAACTAATGGTTCACAGCTCAAAAAGTACTATCATAAAATAAGAATATGGCAATATCTATTAAATTCATTTATGACAAATTAAAGTGCACAAATATCCAAACATGGTAAAAACAATCCGAGACAAATAAATAATCCTAAACAAAATAGAAATATAAGTAGTCTTCGTTTTATTTCCTAAGATCATTCTAAGCGTTCTCCACCTTAAACTTTAAGTCAACTGGTAACTTGCATATGCGTAGAAAATAAAGTAGATTTTTGTCAACACTAGGTTGAGTGAGAATATAACCAGTTTTCATGATACAATAATATACATAAATAAGCAAAATGAAATAAATGCCGTAATAAACAATCAAACCATGAGCAATTAATGTGTCAGTTGACCATTGCCATGACAGTCGTATGATCATACTATAATGTGAGGTCCGAATGCGATAAAGTAAACACATAAAAAAGTACAAATAACATTTGATCGAATACACAAAATTATGCGTTTGCTAGCTTTTGTATGTATGTAATATAAAAGTAAATATTAGTATGAATATGTCCCCAAAACTTATTAAAATTAGTAAAATAGAGGGGAATGATAAATCTCACCTTATTGTTTGGGTTAGTGAATAAAATAAGAATAAAAGATGATGAAAATAAGCGAATCGTCCTTTAATGCGTTGATTGTGGGTAATCGAATAGAACTGAAACTTCGAGACAAATAACTACTGTTAAAACCGAAAACATTTCCGCTGGAATCGTTTCAAACGGATGTCTAGAACTCCGGTTATGAGAAAATTAATGTTTAAGAGAGCTGGTATTGACCAGAATCCAAATAGCGAGTCAGAAGTCGGGTTTCGGTAGTAGCCTTAAAATCTCGAAACAAAATAAAAGTCTTCTGAACCAAAAGTCGGTTCTGACCAGAAGTGTGAGAAGTTGATTGCGAATTTGCCCAAGTAGGGTTTATACACACGGTTTATAAGATCCATGAAAACTGCTGGTGCGTTGGTTAACCCAAAAGGCATAACGCGAAATTTGTAATGCAAATATCGAGTACGGAATACGGTCTTGGGAATGTCATCTTCGTTAACGCGAAGTTGATGATAACCCAAATGGAGATCGGTCTTCGAGAAGCATGCAGCTCCTTGAAGTTGATCGAAAAGATCATCGATGCGAGGGAGCGGGTAACAGTTCTTAACGGTGAGTTTGTTGAGTTTGTGTTAATCAATACACATACGAAATAAACCATCCTTCTTATTCACAAATAAAACAGGTACGCCCTAAGGAGAAGAACTCGAGTGAATAAAACCCTTGTCCGAGAGTTCTTGCAATTGATTCGAGAGTTCTTGCATTTCAAACTGTGCAAGATGATAGGGTGCTTTAGCAACAGGATTTGCTCCAGGTATAAGGTCAATACGGAATTCGACTTGGCGAATAGGAGGGAGTCCGGCAACATCATCAGGAAAGACGTCGGGAAATTCACGCATAATCGAATATCTTGAATCTTCTTCTTATCTTTATCCTTTTCCACCACCAGCGCTAAGAAGGCAACGTACTTCTTACGTAGGTAACCTTGAGCTTGAAAACACGACATGAGTTTAAGCTTAGAAGTAGGCGCACTACCGAAAACTTTAATTCAACTATCTTTGAGAGGTATACAAAGAAATTTCTCGAAACATACAATCTTGACCTGATTTAGAGTGAGCCAATCCATTCCAATAATAACATCAAAACTACCCATTTGCATAGGAATAAGATTGATATGAAACTTGACCTCATTAAGATTTAGGATATAATCCCGAATAACTGAATCAATAATAATAGATTTCCCGTTCGCTACTTCTACGATAAAAGTCTTAGATAACCTATCCCGAGGCTTATCAATAATATACGCAAAATCCAAAGAAATAAAACTCCTATCGGCACTAGTATCAAACAACACCGAAGCAGAATGATCATTAATAGAGAACGTACCATTCACCACATCGCTGGAATTTTAAGCTTCTTTCACATTCATCATAAAAGCATTACCATTAGAACCTTGAGGTGCTTGAGTAGCTTGGTTAGTTGGAGGATCTTGGATAGTTGCATGAGGAGGAGCCATGAGATAAGGGACTTGAGGAGTATAAGTGTGATGTGCAAAACTTTGTGGGATCGGAGGTTGGTAGGTTTGAACTTGGTAAGCTTGGCTAGTGTGGTAAGGTGCAGGCATGACTTGGGCCTGATGAGCATGGGTGGCATGGTAGGGTTCATGCATAACTTAGGCTTGATGGACATGGGTTAGCTGAGGGCATATGTTGCGAAGATGACTAGGATATCCACAATTGTAGCAAGCACAGGTGTTAGGAGCATCGGGTTGAGCATATGGTGTAGTAGCGGGTCTAGGAGTAGGCTGAGCAGAGCATTGTGGGACGTCTTGTGTACCAGGCGGAGCACAACAAGTGTTAGCAAGGTGACCATAACGATTACATTGAGTGCAAATACGGCAAGGAGATTGAGCCGGATGATGACGGTTACATTTGGAGCATAACGGGTGAGATCCGGTATAGGGTCTTTTGTTTGGAGCATTTTGGTTTTGGGTTTGATGGTTGGCTTGGTTAACAACATAGTTTTGGTGATTAGGTTTACGTTTACGTTTGTGGTTGTTGTTGTTGTTCTTGTGGTAGCAGTGAGAATTGTTGTTTTGAGCGGGTTTGGGTTCAGCTTTGGCATCGGTTGAGGATTCGGCTTTGGTTTTGTCAGCACCGGGTTTGGAATCCTTTCTAGATAAGGTTCCATCTCGAACATGGTCATCAGACAGCGAGGCAGCAAGAACAATAGCTTCCTCGACAGAAAGAGGATCTCGACTGACCATGGAATCACGGAAATTGTGGGCAATCCCCATATATACTTACGAATGATGCGAGACATAGGTGTCACAAGATGAGGCACTAGCAGGCTAAGTTCCTTATAACGATTGGAGTAAGTAGAGTTATCACCACCAATCTGCTCAAGTTCACAAAACTTAGTCTTAAGGCTTTGTAATTCGTGTTTAGGGAAAAACTGCTTCTTCATAGCCTCCTTAAGTTCCTCCCAAGGCATTGTCATAGCAATCTCAATGCCTTGGAGGCCTTGAAAGTGTTCCACCACGTGAGAGCTCGCTCTTTTAAAATGCTCGATACGAACTTAGTCCGTTTCTCGTCCGGACATTCATAGTGGATGAAGATGTTCTCCATTCTCTTGAACCACTGGAGAAGTTTAGTGGCATTCTCTTCTCCAAGATACGGTGGTGGTTTAGCACTAGTGAAGTTTTTGTAGCGAAAGTTGCTCGCGGCAGCTGAAGTAGCAGAGCCATTTGAGTTGAGACTCTTGATCTGAGTCACAATCAAAGGCATAGCAGCCGCAAATTCTTTGGTGATCCTAGCAGCCAGACGGCGATCATGAACAGCCGATGGACGACATTGATTACGGCGAAGATTTCTTAGAGAAGACATACTGCAGGGACCAAAGGTGAAATTTTATGAGATTATTGGTAAGTTGTGTACACGAGTCTATGTGAGATAATGGGAAAATGAAATGAAATCGTGCTAGTGATTTATCATGACTTGAGGATGATTCGCGTTTTAAATAATGTGAATGAATTTAAGATATTTAGTTAAATAAACAATGTTTGTTTTAAAAGTAAAATCCAAAAATGAAATGTTATTGGGTTGGGCTTTCCATGGTAGCTTCAGAACCCAATTTAAATAACGAAGTATATCAAATGAGTTGGCCTCTCATGAGCTTTTCATGGCAATTTGAATGGCCCAACTAAATAACACAATATAAATTGTGTGAATTGGGCCTCCCATGAGCGTTCCATGGCATTTTAATGGCCCAATTAGATAACGAAATTTAAATTTTAAGAATTGAGCCTCCTATGAGCGTTCCATGGCATTTTGATGGCCCAATTAAAATAACGAGTTACAACACAATTGAGTTGGTCGTCCATGAGAGTTACATGGCATTTTAACTGACCCAAATAAATAACAAATTACCAAGTCAATGGAGCTAGTCAGACTATGAGCGTTACATGGCATTTTAACTGACCCAACTAAATATCGAATTAACGAATCCAAATATGAGTAGTTGGAGTATCTCGTTAACCACCACGGTTGATACTTCCAACCAAATATCGAATCAAAACGAGTTGAGAAATGGATAGTTGGAGTGTCAATGGATTGTCATGGAATTTTTACTCAACTAAGCATTTAAAAAAAATTAAATATAAATTATTGGAAGTCTTTTACCGAATTTAGCCACGAAACACCATGAATTCTGTTTTATAAAAGGAATGTGTTCATTTAACCGGTCACGTTGACCACTTAAAGTTCTGGTCGTATAACATTTGTTTTGCTTTGGCCTATAGGCTTGAGTACTATGGTTAGCTTATCCTCTATGTAAGGAATAGCATCTTATCTTTAGTTCTTGGAACCGTTTTGCCAAAGCCCAACTCACAGTTTTCTCCCCCTTACGGTTACTACCGAGCATGTCATACTCCCATGCTTTAAGGTGCGGGAGTAAAAACAAAACAAGAGAATTCTAAAGGAATTTCCTAAAATAAAAGACAATGTACTAAACATAAAATATTTTGAAGGTGAGGCATAGTCTCGGAACTTGTGTGTGTGCCCAATAAATAAAATAAAATAAATAAATAACTTAATTAAGCTGTAAACACATATAAGCACATAAAGCAGTCAAATAAGCACGTATAGGGTCATAAGCATATTTCTAGAACAGTTCTAACGACCTATCTTATGATCTTCGGCTCTGTTACCAATCTGTCACATCCCAACCTACGGCGGAAATGTCGAGGGGCGAACTGATGGTTCACAACTAAAAAGATACTATCATAAAATACGAATATGATAATATCTATTAAATTCATTTATTTCAAATTAAAGTGCACAAATATCCAAACATGGCAAAAACAATCCAAGACAAATATAGTTTGTTTCAGTTGACCATTGCCATGCGAGCGGGCGTTGGCTACTGTGAAAGTTGTATGATCATACTATAATGTGATTATGATGGACCTCTCCGAATGCGATAAAGTAAACGCATAAGTAAGTAACAAATAACATTTGATCAAATACACACAATTATATGTTTGCTAGCTTGTGTATGTATGTAATATAAAGTAAATATTAGTACGCATATGTCCCCAAAACTTATTAAAATCAGTAAAATAGAGGGGCATGATAAATCTCACCTTATTGTTTAGGCGAGTGAATAAAATAAGAATAGAAGATAATGAAAATAAGCGAAACATCCTTTAACGCGTCGACTGAGGTAAATCGAATAGACTTGAAACTTTGAGACAAATTACTACTAAAACCGAAAAAATTTCTATTGGAATCGTTCCAAACGGATGTCTAGAACTCCGGTTATGAGAAAATTAACATTTAAGCGAGTTGGTACCGACCAGAATCCGAACAGGGAGTCGGAAGTCGGGTTTTGGTCAGTAGCCTTAAAATACCGAAATAAAAATAAAAGTCTTCGAGACCGAAAGTCGGCTCCGACCAAAAGTGTGAGAAACTGATTGGTCAATGGTTATTGACCAATTTGCCCTTAATTAAACGGGTCGGAGTCAAATTGACGAGTCAATTCCCCTCAATCTCAGAAATTGATTGAGGGTTATTGACAAGTGAGTAATAACGAATCATTCACCAGTTTACAACTTACCCGGATAATGCTTAAGTTGATGAGAAATCGGAGTAAAAGGTCAGAAATCGTCAAAGTCAAACAACAGCTTGCAACTTCGAGTAATATAGCAAAAACAAGAGGGAAATTTAGGGTATGGTGAAAGTGATGGCTGGGATATCAATATTTCAGTAACATCTAGGGTTTGGAGTAGTGGTGTGTTTATATAGTTAGTTCATCAACTTGTAAAACAAGAAATCAACTCGTTTTGGTAACGAATAACATATTGATGACGAAATCGGGTCTTGTAATCTTTGATATATCGATGGAATTTGCAGAGATTGAACCTAGACATTTTCAATAGTATATTAAATAACTTGTGGCTTAATTTTCATGATTTAGGGTCAAGGAAAGATTTAGCACTAAACGAGAATCGAACCCAAAACTGGCTGATCTAGGCCTGCTTCGTGCCGCGGTGAAGGATTAGACCCTCCTAATTCGCACCGCGCGAAGGAGGGTTGTTTACCAGACTTTGATTTTGACAGTTTTGTCCCTGAAGTTCCATAAATGCATTTTTAGCCATTTTAAGAGTTTCTAAAGACTATTTGACATGATTGAAAATTAAAGAATTATAAACTAAGTTAAACACAATTAATTTACTAATAAATGTGATGTGCGTCGGATAACCCTATAATAATGGCCCTCACAACTAAGCTTTAAATATAAAACGAAAATCCTAAAACCACATATAACCGGCAAGTGTACCGATCGCAAGTAGTATAGACCTAGGAAGTCCGAGTATCTAACACGTGGACACGTAAGACGCTAACGATTACTAACCCTAGACAAGACCTACCTTAGAAAAATATTTAATTGATTTTTGATTTTTAATTATTTAACTGAACTAACCTAACTGACAGACAAAACTTACCAAAAAATAGAAAACTTAACGGGGAACTAACTGTGTTAACATAGGATGGAGAAAAACGTCTACCTAGGTCTGAATCAAATTGTAGGCCTAACAAGCTAAAGGATTGAATGATATCTAGACACCGGTCCCTAAAGATGACACGACTAAGGATCGCTCAGGCTCACTGGATCACCTCTCGGTCTCACTCAACAAGCCTAAACTACTCAAAATCACCTAAAACGACCAAACCGGGAAACAATTGCTAACGTGTTGTAATGATGGATCCCCTCTCGGTCTCACCAACACTCGACCCTAATGGCAATGAATACTACAAAACCAAGGATAGAGGAACAATTCAACTTAAACTAAAACAGATCAACTAGTCGCTCAAAACACCTAAACCTGAAAAGAAACGAACTCGCTATCGCGCAATCCATATTCTAGCATCCAAACATAATGAGACGACCCTACTTCTTATCACCTCTCGGTCGCTAAGAAGGTGTCTAACCGCTGTACTCTAACCTTAAATTCACGCAACAAAATCCTACGGTTGTACCTACCGCAAACAAACCCTAAACACAAAGTCTATTATCAAACAATGCACCGATCAATCAACACAAAACTAATTAACCGACACACGGGGTTTATGCAATGAATCATCAAAATTTCCAGCCCTTTAACACAACCTACTTCATGTCTAAATCAAACTTTACATTTACAAATCAAGTCTATCAATCAAACAATCTATAAAACTCATCAAACACTAACAATTAACATCATTCCTAGGTAGAACTAACAAGATTAGCCGAGAATCATAATTGGACAGCAGGAAATACTCATTAAAATCACCATAAAACTCATACCAACCATCTCAAAAATAATTCAACAATCAATACTAGTCAATAACAAGTCAATCCTTAAAGCAATTGCAAAACTAGTTAACAATTCAACAAGTATAAGAAAGATTGATGAACAATAGTTTAAAGAAAGGATATGAGATGGTTTTCTGGGCTGTTCTTGGCTGCTACAACTGATGAGTAACGTCCACGAGGCCCGGTTCTTGTGTCTTCTTCCTTCCCTAGCCGTCACACGATCAAACCCTAAGCCGAAAAAGAACTTTTTTCCTTCTTCTCCTTCCCGCTCAGATGCGATCGGCAGTCACCACCCTCTCTTAGGGTTTTTTTTTCTTTTTTATGTTATGATATGATATGAGGCTTCGGCTTTTCATGTTGTAGACGGGCCGGGCTTTGAGTTTTACTTGAAAACGTATGCGTAAAAGGCTCGTAAACTGCTCCAAAAGTCCGGTTTTTCTTCCTTTCCACCCTTTGCCTACAAGATAAATAAAAATATGTAAAACCTATCTAAAACAAGTTAGAATACATAAAATGTAATACAATACGTAGAAAAAAGGTGCGGAAAATACGTGTGTTTTACAACACGTCAAATATCCGCACACTTAAGACTTTTTCATCCTTGAAAAAGAATACTACACAGGATCATATCCGAGTTTAACCGACAACTCTTGGTTTTATTTATTCATTATTATTTTTAATATTTTTTTTTCTTTTTAAAGTATTAGAACAAGTGACCCGTTACCCAAATATTTCTTCCAACTTTCACCTAATAAGCTAGTTCAGGTCAATTGCCGGTATTGCTGTCCACTTTAAACCCATGCCCCTAATACTTACCGAGGAAAATAAGGCGTGACAATTCTATTAATTTGTATGACTAAGTGGAACCCACACCTAAAAGCCCTGCTGCCACTTCACCAATTCCACTATGGTTTTACCGGGCCGAGCCACCCCAACTTGACCTTAAACCTTATGCCACATGATTAAAACATTTCGACTCATATACAAATTTAAACTCTAGCTCTCTTTCAAGTGCACGCAATTACAAATGCAATCTCTTTTATTTTTTCTTTTTCTGCCTTTTGGCTTTTTGCAAATTTTTTTTTGAAATACTCAAAGTACATGGCTTTGCATGAATAGAAGCAAATACAAAAGACAAAACAACTAATATACAAATGATCATGTGACTCGAGGCTTGAGTATGACCCGGCTTTTCATTCCAATCCTGTCACGAGCTTAGTTAAACAAACAAAACCCCTAAGATGTTTCCCACTAAAGTCAGGCCATTTAAAAGGTTCAAATATGTCAACAACCAAACTGTCCTTTCATTCTCAAAGGCTGAGCCTACCGACACATCGATTACTGAGTCTAAACCTTTCGGTTGCCATACATTACGTGCGGGTCTAATGGCACTGTTCTTATTTATTATATATATATATATATTTTGAAAAACACCAAGAATTTATAAAATAACAACTACTCGGTAATAATATCATTTCCTGTTTAACGTAGAGAAAACGAATTTCAAGGGACTATTTTTTCAAAATTTTTCAATTTTTTTTTACTTATTTATTTTTATTTTTTATTTATTTTTATTTTTATTTTTTCAAAAATTTTCCTACAACTAAGTAAAATAAACCCCATCCCCACACTTAGAACGAAATCGTCCTCGATGAGTACAAGGAAAAGAAATAAAATAAAATAAAAATAAAACAGAAAATAAAAAGATAATATACAAGAATAAAAACAAAGAACGGGTTACTCCCCTTGTTTTTGTGCAGAATCTTCAACAGCTGAGTAGTATCCAAACGACCGTATAACATTTATTAGATGTCGCAACCTCGGGAGAACCTATTCCAACATGCCACCATAGCTACCACGCGCATAATATAACCTGCAAAAACTCAAACTCGCTCGCATGTAGCGGCGTAACAACACGGAAAACAAAAACATAAAGAAATAAACATATTTTTGTGTTTTTGGTTTTTATAATTTTTTTATTTTTTTCAATAATGGAACACCCCTTAAATCGACCGACTCGAATGGAGATTAAGTACGAGCGGTTTCATCTTGGAACATCCTGAAATTGACAAAACAAATAAAACAGATAGCACAAACATATAAAAAAAATACAAACTCTACAACTCGGGCAGTCTCCCGAGTGGTGCATCCATCACGTCTACATCTCGGAGAGCGAGTCAAGGTAGAATACCTCGACCGTCTGATCAGTCACCGGCTCGCCAATGTAGTGCTTCAGTCTATGACCGTTCACCTTAAACTTCCCGCCTTTATCTACTATCTCAATCGTGCCATACGGGAAAACCTCAGTGACCGTGAACGGTCCCGACCATCGGGATCTCAACTTTCCCGGGAATAACCTCAACCGGGAATTATACAATAAGACCAAATCCCCACACTTGAACTACTTGTTACCCTTCAACTTTCTATCATGCAGTTCCTTCGTCCGCTCCTTATACCTGAACGACTGGGCGTATGCGTGATCTCTCAGCTCCTCTAACTCGTGCAACTGGTGGAACCGAGTGGCCTCCGCGGCGGACATATCAAGATTGACCCTCTATAGGGCCCACGACGCACGGTGCTCTAACTCAACAGGCAGGTGGCAGGCCTTCCCATAAATCATCCAAAACGGTGTGGAACCGGTCGGAGTTTTGTACGCTATACGGAAGGCCCACAACGCATCATCCAACTTGTCAGATCAATCCCGACTATTCGAACCAACCGTTATCTCAAGAATATGTTTGATCCCCCGGTTATTCACTTCTACCTGCCCACTAGTCTGTGGGTGGTAAGCCATTGCCATGTTGGACCGACCTCTATCCCCGCACTCAAAATACAATGCCCCATAACAATACCCTCGCGTACCATGAAGTGACACTTCTCCCAGTTAAGAACTAGGTTGGTGTCAACGCATCGGGCCAACATCCTCTCAAGGTTGGAGAGACAATGATCAAAAGAAATCCCAAACATAGAAAAATCATCCATAAACACCTCCATGGAGTACTCGATCATGTCATGAAATATAGCCACCATGCACCTCTGAAATGTGGCTGGAGCGTTACACAATCCGAACGGCATACGTCGATAGGCAAACGTACCATATGGGCAGGTAAACGTGGTTTTTTCCTGGTCATCGGGAGCAATAGGAATCTGAAAGTACCCGGAGAAACCATCTAAGAAGCAGTAGTACTGCTGACCTGCTAAACGCTCCAACATCTGATCAATGAAAGGTAAATGTAGGTCCCGGTGCTGATCGATACGAGATCCGCACGAGGTCTAGGAGTGCGGAATCCTCCTAGACTCGTATATGGTGTATAGACGAAGAACACAAACACGTACACGATCAAATACACAAACAAATACAAGAATGGATAATCAAATCTGCAGATTCATATAATAATAAAACACGTTACATACCGTAACATAAACAGAAACACGACTGTTCGGATTCGGAGGTCGAAATCCGATGTTTTCGGACCGATTAAACGATATACACAAGAAGAACATCATATTTCAATGGTGTATGGACGTAAAGGTCGTCCATGAACACGTAACGTGAGGTCGAAAACCTTGGTTTCGAGGGTTCTTCGAGTGTTCGACGACCCGAGGTCTCGAACCGGATAAAATTATAAAGAGAATGAAAGGATGTTTTGACAACACATACCACAAGTAAAGTAGAAAACACAGGAACACAAGATCGAAATCGAAATTGAAAACTAAGATCGCCGGAAAAATTTAAGGGTTAAGTTCGCCGGGAAAAAAGTTAATAAAAAATTGTACTGTAGAAAACCCCTTTTATAGGGCTGAGTTGGTTCAGGCGAAGTTATTCTTAACTTCGCCTAAGCGAAGTTAAGTACAACTTCGTCGATTCAACAACTTCGCCCGATAATTACAAAAACAGCCCTTTCAGTTTGAAAAATCTTGAATATATCTTATAAGTTACCAAAAAGAGTTAAACAAAAAATGATCAAGACCCAGTAACCAACAATAAAAATATAACAACAAAAACAGAAAATACTTATAAAATTTTAACGAAATAAGGGATCAAATTTCAGTCTAGTCAGGGACCACTCCGTTTTAGAAAAGATCCGAACAGGAATCATAATAACTATGTGACTGTCACTTGGATCCGTGTTTGGCTGTATTATGACATAGAGAAACAGGTTGTAAGCATGTAATAGCTTAAATGGTTTTCATTGTTTCTGTGATACGGATTAAGGTTCAGTTAAGCTCAAAAATTTAAGTTGGCAACAACTCAGAGGTAATGATGCCTTCTATCTATTCTCAAAGCGTATTTGGCTATACCCAAGTCACCCCGAGTTGACTTCGACCCATAGTGTCTGATTAACTTGTAGATACTCGTTGTCTGCTTCCCGTTTTCTTCTTACTCCAAACTTGAGAAATCTTGAGAAGTGTCGGTTCTCGTGTTTATTGTCACTACTTCTCATAAGTACATTTTTTTTTTTTTTTTTTTTTTTTTTTTTTTTTTTTTTTTTTTTTTTTTTTTTAATCACACATAAGAGTTTTCATCGGAGTACTAAACTACTGCAAGTCCCGAATCTGGATCACTGCAGTGTCTTGAAATGCTTTCTTCACGGGAATCAGAACACTCACGGGCTCGTGTATGACTGGGTAGTTGCTTTTCTGCCTATCCTTCGAAAAGATATGTATGAAGACATGCAAAACTCTTAAGGAGTTTCCACATTAAATTCGAGTAAATTTAGGTTAGTATCACATACACTTTTACGCACCATTAAAATTACCATGACATACAATGACTGTTCTAAAGCCTTTTAAGCTTAATAACTTCACTAGTTAGGCACACATAGTCAGTATATATATCATTTTCCAAGGGTGGATCAATTTTCTTTTAAACACAGCAAAGAACTTCTTACGAAGTAATAGACTTGAAAAGTAATTTCATTTCCCAAAATAAAGTTTTGAATTCAATTGCCCCAATCATGTCAAAGTCATCAGGTAAACGGCTATCCTGAAGATCCATTGGATCAGCTGGACCGACCACATGCAAGTATGTGTCCTTCTTACTAAGAATGACCGACTAATTTTCAGCAACTGAAAGAAAAACATGTCAACACTGCCCCAGTTACTTTCAGTCTTCCGGTTAATGGCTATCCTCATTTCCTAAGTCGAAAACAAGGACCAAAACATATCCGAGGAGATGTCCATCAAACCGAGGTAACCGACTAATTTTAAGCAATAAAGACTCATTTTTTTTTTTTTTAAGGTAAAAACAAAGACATGGTTACTCGGGATTGATCATCCCATTTAGCTCAATTAGGTTTTGAAATCTGGATTTATCAAACGCTTTTGTAAACAAGTCAGCAAAATTTTCAAGTGTATCAACTTTTTCGATCTTGATCAGTTTCTTCTCAGCACAATCCCGTATGAAGTGATGACGAATGTCAATATGCTTAGTTTTACTGTGCTTCACGGGATTGTTAATTACTGAGATGGCGGCAGTGTTATCAATTAAAATAGGAGTGAGTAAGAAATTCAGACCATAGTCGCGCAATTGTTGCTGAATCCATAAAACCTGAGAGCAGCAGTTGGATGCTGCCATGTATTCAGCTTCGCAAGTTGAAATTGCGACTGATGTCTGTTTCTTGCACTGCCAGGAAACTAATCTTCCTCCAAGAAACTGACAGCCTCCTGTTGTTGACTTCCGACTCTGATTACAACCTCCATAATCAGAATCAGTATATGCCACCAGTTCAACGTCTCCTCCCATTGGGTACCACAATCCTAGTTTCGGCTTGCCCTTGAGATACCGCAAAATCCTCTTCACACCTTTCATGTGAGATTCCTTTGGGTTTGCCTGAAAGCGAGCACAAAGACAAACAGAAAACATTATATCAGGCCTAGAAGCAGTTAAATACATTAAAGAACCTATTATCGCCCGATACAGAGTAGGGTCCACATCTGCGTCACCATCTGATTCAGCTCCCAATTTGTGATTGACGCAGATTGGAGTGTCATATGGAGAACTGTCCTCCATCTTGAATCTTTTCAGCACATCATGAACATACTTTGTTTGATGAATGAACATTCCATCTTTCTTCTGATCAACCTGCAATCCTAGAAAGAAAGTTAGTTCACCCATAGCACTCATCTCGAATCGTTTCTTCATGACAGCCTCAAAATCTTGACACATGGATATTCTTGATGCAGCAAAAATGATGTCATCCACGTAGACTTGAACCAGTAAGAAGTCACATCCTTCTCTCTTCACAAACAGCGTACTGTCGATCAAACCCCTTTCAAAACCATTTTCCAGCAAGTAGTCCGATAACGTTGAATACCAGGCACGAGGTGCCTGATGTAAACCATATAACGCCTTGCTCAACCTGTATACATGATCAGGAAAGTCTGGGTCAGGAAAACCCGGTGGTTGCCCAACATACACAACCTCGTCAACTTTCCCGTTAAGAAACGCACTCTTTACATCCAACTGAAACACCTTCATCTTTTTGAAAGCAGCAAACGCCAAAAACAATCGAATCGCTTCTAACCGGGCAACAGGAGCGAAAACCTCATTGTAGTCAATACCCTCTTGCTGATTAAAACCTTTAACAACCAGCCTCGCCTTATTTCTCACAATAATCCCCTTTTCATCTCTCTTGCACTTGAACACCCATTTCGTGCCTATAGCGTGCACATTCTTTGGTTTTTCGACCAAAGTCCAAACTTCCATTTTCCCGAACTGAGCCAACTCTTCTTGCATAGCTTCGACCCACGAGCTGTCCTTCAAAGCCATTTGATAATTTTTCGGTTCAATTTGGCTTATAAAGCAGGAGTACAAACATTCATTCATTATACCTGTTTCTCACAATAATCCCCTTCAAAGCCAAAACCTTAATTTGGCTTATAATTTTTCGGTTCAATGTGTTATCACTTGTATCTTACCTCTCTCGTTCGTAATAGTTTACCCGGTTCGAGACCTTGGATCGTCGGTCTTTCAAAACCAAGTTTTTCCGACCCTTTGTTACGTGATCATGGACGAGCCTTACGTCTCAAATCCTTTGAAATATGTTGTTCTTCACTTATAAATCATCGATTTTGTCCGAAAATCATCGGACAAAATCGATTGAATCTGAACAGTCGCTGGTTCTGGTTCTGGCGAAGTTAAGGTTTTGGCGAAGTTATCCTCAACTTCGCCAGTGGCTGAAGTTCGCCAATGACGAAGTTGTCCCCAACTTCGCCCTCGGCTTAAGTTCTCCAGTGGCGATGTTAACCGTAACTTCGCCAAGAATTTAACTTCGCCTATTTCAAATGCCTTATCAGTTTTCAGACGAACTTAAGGACGAAGCGAAGTTGTCTCCAACTTCGCCTCACCCTTAACTTCGCCTGTACTGGTTACCTCACAACTTCGCACTTGGTTCTATGCGAACTTGTGGAATACACTACTGCTCTCTAACTTGTCTTGTTTGGTGCAGATATGGCTGCTGTTGGAGGAACTGGTGGTAATGACGGTGATGACCAACGACAATTCTTTCCATCCCACAACCAATATATCACCTTAGATCCAGATGCACGAGGCTTAGATGATTTCAGGGAGATTATCACATTTCTCCAGCGATCAAGGATATTTCATGCTTTAACGACAACACTGCCCATCTCCCTGCCAAACATTGCGGACTTCTGGAAGACAGCTTACCTTGATTGCAGGGCTGAGCCTTCGGTGATACGAGCAACCGTAAATGGCCAAAACATACAATTCTCTTCTGAGGATATACGGTTGGCTCTGCAGTTCGGTGCAGAAACCAGAGATGACCCTACGGAATTCACAGCTCCTTTCCGTGATGGAGCATATTTGAGAATGGGTTATTCGGGTCCGCTGGGGGACTCACAAAGGAGGAAAGGCTTTCTGCTGGACCAATGGCGGTTCTTGATGCATGTGTTGATTGTTTGCATGTCCGGCAGGAAGGGAGGGACAGACGGAATGGGGGCAACGATGCAATCGGCTATGCTTGCGCTGACTTATAATCGCAGATACTCATTTAGTCAGATGATATTCTATGAGATTGATCGCCAAATACGGGCTGCGGCGCGCGAGCGATTCACTATGTATCCGCGCTTCTTGCAGATGATTATCAATCACATTGCTCCGTCTCTACCGCAAAGGCGCCCGATACGATTCGTTGAGTGTGTCACTAAGCGTATCTTCGCTCAGTGCAGGACGTCAAGCGCTCGGAGCAACCCTGAGCGTCGTCCCAGGCATACTCCTCTTTTCGGGTATCTAATTAACCCAGAGTATGTCCATGCAGGCGGGGATGAGTTCAGGGATCCCCAACCACATCAGGCGGCAGCACCTCATGCTGTATCAGCTGCGCCTGTTGTCACTTCTGCTGCTGTGCCAGCTACTTCATCGCAGGCTGTGTCTGCTGCTGCAAACATTGATCTGGATGCTGCCTTCAGTGGACACGGTCTGTTCGATATGGATCTCTCGGGTTCTCAGATTTTGGGTACTACCTCAGCGGCTACTTCGGTAGCTGAAACCGAGCTGGATGAAACATTTGCTGAGGCCAGACGGTTGTTGGTGACTCGGGAGAGGATATCGGGTAAGCGACCGAGGGCTGTGGATGAGGATGAAGATGATGAAGATGAGGAAGAGGCAGTCCGACTTGTGCTGAAACGCTCACGTCGAGAACGACAAGGTATGGTCACTGGAGCGGGGGAGACTTCAAGGTTCGTACGATTTGCTCCGCCTGCCTTGTCAGGTATGTCTCTATTGCCTACTACTGCACAGGTTACTACGGTCGAGGCGTCGGCACCAGCAGTTGTGTCGCTACCACCCCAACTGGTTGATCCCCCGGTGGTAGTTGCACGCTTCGTCGACTCAACAATTACAACAACTGCAGGGTTACCTAGTGTACCACCTGCGGTCACTTCAGCTGCTACTTTTCCACCAACTCCAACGCCTGCTTCAGACTCTGAACGGATTGCTTCGCTGGAGCGTATTGTTGCTGTACAATCGAAGACCATTGACCGCCTGGTGGAAGCCAATCAAATCCAAGCCGCCCTCCTGGTAGAACACGGACGAACTATCGATGCCTTCAAGGAATTCTTGGCATCTCAGGGGGAGACGACTTGCAGGGGCGATGAGTTGAGGACAAAGAGACGACAAGATCATGACGATGATCCCAATGCACCTTCGGGTGCAGGTGGTGAGCTGCCAAGAACCTCTCAGGATCTTGGGGCTTCCACAGCTGAGGGGGAGTCAACTGATGCAGCGGGTGATGATGTTGTGGATGTTGATGACGATGCTGATGTTGAAGACGTCATCGATGCTTTGAAGGAGTTAGATGAGGAGGAGGTTGATGACTTTGTGAATGATGATGACGATGATGTGTTGCCCGTGGAGGAAATTGAAAGGATTGGAGAAAATATTGATGTGGTGAATGTGTTGGAAGAAGGAGAGATCGTGGATGACGCAGTGGAACATGAGATTCCAGCTGTTGAAAGAGCAGATTTGGGAGATGAGAATGT
The DNA here is from genome assembly GCF_021521415.1 of Bidens hawaiensis. NCBI lineage: Eukaryota > Viridiplantae > Streptophyta > Magnoliopsida > Asterales > Asteraceae > Bidens > Bidens hawaiensis. The sequence continues at coordinate 244,838 of NW_027491728.1, read as the reverse complement.
GGTAGATGATACGGTATGGGAGGAGCAACCAAATTGGAAAGAAGGGTGTGCTCAATGGTTTGTTAAAACTAAGAAGCCTGCAGTGCCAACAATGTTTAGAAAGACGTATAATATAAAGGGCTATGCAGAGTCGAAGAAAGGTATTATATGCTGGTTGTACGACAAAGAGTTGAAATTATTTGTGATCAAAAGGTACGACGGCATTCAATACTTTAAAAGATTATTGAGATCTCTAAACTCCCTACCGGAATGCGAGGTGAAAGAGTTAGCAAGACTGGGGCTAATTAACAGAAGTAACGATAATATGGCGAGAATTATTGAAAAGATCGTCTGGAAAGAAGCCATCAAAGACAAAAAGTTTGAACTGCTAAAGCCTCAGAAAGGAAGATTGATAGAAGATAAAGATAGGGGAATGAGGGCTGACGGAAAACCATGGATGGTTATGAAGTATAAACCAGTCCGACATCTGAAGGAAGTACCAATGAGAGTCATGCCCAAGAATGTCCTAACAGATCTGAAATGGTGGTATGTGGATTGCGAGACAGCTGAGGCGGTTATGGAAGATGAGGACGAACAAGAAGTTCTTCGGGTTTATGACCCGATGCATCTTGTTAATCTATCGCAGGCTGATCTGGAAGTGCTGAACAACAAGAAGATCTTCTACATTCCTGCTTGGAAGGATCAAGCGAGGAAATATCAAGGAGTTGTGTCGGTTTGTGTGAGAGAAGGGACGCACGCGTGAAAGTGCAAGATTACAAGACTCAGAGATCAAGATATGAAGCTACTGCCAAGGGGGAGTCTGTTGGTACATGTTTGTCAGTAGTTCATAGTCTAGTATTTGTTATCGAGTCTGTAATATAGTTAATGGTTTGTTTATGTTTTGTTTTGTAAACTAGCGAAGTTATCAGCAAGTTCGCTATGGCGAACTTGCTGATTTAGCGAGGTTACTGACAACTTCGCCAGTGGCGAAGTTGTCGTGTTTAAATACACTGTTTCATTTATGCTTGAATAAACACAGGTGTGCTCATTCAGGCTACTTCTGGTTTGTACACCCGAGGACACATCACCTATAACATTCTCCAAAGGGTGATCTTTGTGAATTCTCGTGGTCGGAACAGCACCGACATGTAAATTGTCTTCCAAGTTTGAAGAGATCTCATCTATGGTAGTTTCAGGCTGAGAGTGAAAAGGATTAATAAACTCATCTTCAGTTGAGGCCGCAGGGGTATCGATAGGGTTTGATGTGGAAGGCTGAGATTTTTCTGTCATCTGATGTTGCACTAGCTCCTCTTCCTCATCAAATATCATCTTCGTCACAACTCTTTCGTCTTCTTCAGCAATTTCCAAATTAGGTACGTTAAACGACTTAAACAGTTTAACATAGTCAAAAAGCTCAGCAGGTCCATTGCTTGGTTTTGGCGGTTGATAACTAGTAATGTCGGTGTTACAAACCACCTCCACCTTGCAAGTTGTCGTATTGAAGACCCGTCTGTTGGGAGTCCCAACAACATAACCGACTAGAATTCCCTCATCGGCTACTTCACCAAATTTCGAGTTAGTCTTCAAAATCGAACAAGGAGACCCAAAAGGTTCAAGACCACACAAGTTGGGCTTCCTTCCGTGCATAAGCTCGTAACAAGTTTTTCCAAGTCTCTTAACGGTTAACACCCGATTCAGAACATAGCAGGCTGTAGCAACTGCTTCAGCCCAGAACATCACAGGAAGCTTTGAGTCGGCCAGCATAGTTCTGGCTCCTTCAATCAACGTTCGGTTCTTCCTTTCAGCTACTCCGTTCTGTTGTGGAGTATACGGAGCGCTATATTGATGCTCAATACCCTTCTGAAGACAAAAGATTTCCATCTCAAAGTTCTTGAACTCTGTCCCATTGTCGCTTCTGATGAATTTAACTGATTTACTCATGACGTTCTCGACTTTTGTAATTAGATTCTTCACCATCTGAGTCGTCTCGTCTTTCGTTTTCAGAAAATATACCCACGAGTATCGTGAGTAATCATCAGTTATCACCAAGCAGTAAGAAGTACCGCCTAGACTTTGTACATTCACCGGACCGAAGAGATCCATATGAAGTAGTTCTAGAGTACCAGCAATTGAGTTGATCGTCTTGGTGAGATGGCTTTTCTTGTGTTGTTTTCCCTTCTTGCACGCTATGCATTTATCTTCAAAGTTAAAACTCTTTAAGGGAACACCCATCACAAGCCCATTTTTGACAATGAAGTTCATCTTACGAAGATGAATATGTCCCATTCTCCTGTGCCATAACTCTGATTCTGATTCGCTTGCCTTTGTCATTAAACAGGATTCTCTGGTGGCCATTTCAGTAGACCTCATATCCATCACGTATGTATTCGTTTCACGTGGAGCTTTCATTACTATCCATTCTTCTGGTATATGAAAACCAGGCTTCAATACAATTGCTTCATTCTTAGTGAAATGGACAGTATATTCTTTATCACAGATCTGCGACACACTCAGCAGATTGTGCTTTAATTCCTCCACAAAATTTACATTTTCAAGTGTCATTCTCCCATTCGACACTGTTCCTCTTCCAGTTATTCTTCCTCCGCTTTCACCAGCAAAACTAACTCTAGCTCCCTGAACAGGTTTTAAATCTTGCAACAAGTGTTTGTTGCCAGTCATGTGCCGGGAACAGCCGCTATCTACAATCCAAAGATTGTTGGCAGCCCTGTTCAACTGTTCCTGCACAATAAAACAATGAGTTAGAATCTTGGGACCCAAGACCAGTTGGTCTTGGATCGATACATCCCGTACCCTGGCTTTCTCAAGTTAGCGTCAGGATAATTTCTGTACGTCCTGTTAGGGAATCTCCCTGCAGATTGAGTGTAATGCCTTCCAAACCTTTGAGAATAGAAAGTGTTATTTCTTGTGGTTTGGTTGTAAAAATGAGGTTGGTTTTTATGAAAACTTGAATTCGTTACATTTTGGCAATTTTTAAAGTTTTCATTTTTAGCTGGAATAAAATGACGCTTATTCTCATTTTTATTTGGCTTCACATCTCTAAATCTCGGTTTCAAAGGACAATCTGCAACAAGATGTCCTAACCTGTTACATCTAAAGCAACATCTACTCTCCATTTTCTTGTCAAATGTTGGTTTGGATGTAGAGGTAGTATTACCAGCCGTTCGTCTCACATAAGGTGGGACGTACGGATTGAGTGGAGAACTCTTTTTAGAAACTTTATCATTATCTCCACTGGTGGGTAATTCTACCTTTTCTTTTGTCTGACCAGATTCGGACAACATATCCGAATCTGATGAGACTGGACTTGATACAGAAATATTCACACTAGAAACAGGCGAACTTGTTTCGCCACAGCTAACACTTGGTTTGACACTAGTAATTCTAATTGGGGTTGACTGAGCAATCTCAAAATCAACAGATTTCTGAACACTTGGATTATAAGTGTAATTATGGTTAAAGGGTGGTGGAACCTCGTGGTATCCGATTCCTGCCCTCTTTGCAGAGGTACTTGGATCACTCACAAGGTGATCAAGGATAGCCGAGGAGTTTCTGAACTGCTCAAGTTTGCGGTTCAGTTCCACCACCTTTACCTGGTGGTCAGCAATCTGTTTATCTCTATCAGCAATCAATTTTGTCTTTTCTTCCAAAACCTCATAACTAAGATCAATAATTTCTATTTTCTCAGCAAGTTTAGTTTTAAGACTTTTAATGTCTTTTTCACAAGCCTTTATCTTAACTTTATAACTGTTTTCTCTTGCTTTAATGAAATGGTGATCTTCTTTAACAGTTTTAAACTCAGCATCTAATTTGACATACTGATCAGTTATATTGGTTAGTTGCTCAGTCAAATTTTCACAATTAGCACAAATAATTTTGGGACATACCTTGGATCTACCATCCTGATCGTTCGCCATGAAAGCAGTTTCTTCTTCATTTGCTTTCTTCTCTCCATCAACCTTCTCAACTTCTACAGCTTCAGTCTCAGCCATGTGTGCTTGTTCACCCAAACCACTTGAGTGTTGGTTCCAGTTGTATTCTCCTGCCTCTCTAGTTAACATGGCATTGATCTCGCAGTTAATTCCAGAGTGTTGGTTAGGCCTAACTTGTCCCCGTTCAACTCTCTCATTCCTACATTCCCTAGCAAAGTGCCCGAACTGTTGACAATTGTAGCACCTTACTTTTGATTTGTCAAATCCAGGCCTACCACCAACAAACTTTCTTCCTGTTTTGTTCATAAAACGTTTTACCCGTCTCACGATCATTGCCATTTGCCATTGCAAATCCATTTCTTCCAAATCGTCAGCATCAATCTGGTCATAATCCTCATCAAGAACGGCAGGGTCCACAATCTTCCCCTGGATATAATTCTCGTATGAAGCAATAAATGAAGCGTAGACTGCAAACTGCTCTTCAGCAGATTTTACACTCATAGGCATCTTGGTGTAATTATTGCTTGTGGGACCAGCTGAATAACCACTTGTAGAGGATTGAGGCTTTGAAGCACTAGATCCTCCAGCAACAAAACATACGTCCCCATTTGAGTTCACAGAAACATTTCCTTCATGTGCAGAGTCAGAACCTGACTCCCCCTTCGAATAAAATGCAGCAGATTCAGGCCTTGAACTTGAGCCTGAGTTAACTTTAGCACCATACATACCAGGGTCTTGTATCTGGTCTGTGGGTGTCTCCTTTCGAACCATATTTAGCTCATACGTTCTGAGCTTGTTCACTGCAGTTTCTAAGTCACAGTTAGGAAAGTCTTTGTCTTCCCTCATTAACACGGTATACATTTCCCACTTCGGTGGGAGAGCATCTAGAAGCTTTTCAACGATCTCCTCCTCTCGATAGGCAATTGAATAGTTGCTAAGCTCTGTCATTAAGTGATAGTATCGGGTGATAATATCATCTAAGGATTCATTCTTCAAATATTTGAAGACGGAGAATTGGGTTTTTAAAAGTTTAATTTTTGAGGCACGTATACCCACGTTCCCCTCGAATCTGTTTTCCAGAGCATCCCAGAGCTCTCTTGCAGAAGTGTACTTTCGGAATGTATGAAGAACTTCTTGAGGTAGTGCCATAGTAATAGCAGCATGGGCCTTACTCTCAGCCTCATACATTTTCTTCTCCTCGTCATCCATCTTACTGTACTTCTTCACCACATCACGTCCTTCGTATTGCATGGTTGGAGGTACATATCCATCCTGCATGCACACCCACATCTTGGCGTCCTGATATTTGATATACTGGATGAACCTGTCCTTCCATGCCACGAAGTCCGTTCCCTTCATCAACCTCGGGGCCTTAGTGGCTGACCCCGCCTCTACCTCCATCTTGACTAAATCTGAGATGTTAATCGCGGACATCCTTGCGAAAACCTGAAAAACCTGAAAAACACAAAAAAAAAAAAAAAAAAAAAAAAATATTAAAACAGCTCAGATGGCGAAGTTAAGAATAACTTCGCTGGAAGTTAACTTCGCTGAACAAGAACTTCGCTAGATCTTAAATTCGCTTGACTTGGCGAAGTTAAGAATAACTTCGCTTAGAATGAGCGAACTTAGGATGTAAGCGAAGTTGGGTGGTAAGCGAAGTTACGGATAACTTCGCTTTGGCGAACTTATGAGGTAAGCGAAGTTGTGGTTAACTTCGCTAATCCTTATATCTTCGCCGAAACCCTAATCTCCAGTGACGGCAACTTCGCCTGAATTCAGCAACTTCGCCCGATGAACGCGAAGAACAGTTCAGATCTGAAACTCGGATTTTAACGAGAATTTTGAAGGTTTAAAGGCTTAAACACACTGGTAGGTAGCTAGAATGAATAAACACACCAAAAACTCGTCCCGGTAACACCCGAAATGAAACGAAATCTACACCCGCGTGAAATCCCGAACCTCACAATCGAGCCGATGGCTCTGATACCAATTGTAGGTTCCTGAACGCGGATCGTACACGGGAAATCTCTAACAACGCAGGTGCGGAATCCCTGCGTATATAGGTACGAGTGTAGATATTGTAGAGATTGAATACACGAACAATGAACACGAGCTATAAGGTAAACACGTTATATTGAATAACTAAACACGTGACAGTAAGTCACTGTTACAGAGAACAAAACGAAACAAAGCGTAACCAAAAACCCTAACTCACGTTCTCTTCTGTTTCGGCTGAAACAGTGTATTTAAACACGACAACTTCGCCACTGGCGAAGTTGTCAGTAACCTCGCTAAATCAGCAAGTTCGCCATAGCGAACTTGCTGATAACTTCGCTAGTTTACAAAACAAAACATAAACAAACCATTAACTATATTACAGACTCGATAACAAATACTAGACTATGAACTACTGACAAACATGTACCAACAGTAAAGGAAAGTGGTCTTTCCTCGTGGCATCATTCAGTCTGCGGTAATCGATGTAGACTCTCCAACCGGTCACAGTCCTAGTGGGAATGAGCTTGTTCCTCTCATTGGTGACGACAGTCATGCCACCCTTTTTAGGAACCACTTGGACTGGACTAACCCACGAACTATCAGTCGGGAAAATGATCCCCGCATTAAGGAGTTTGATAATCTCCTTCTTCACGACCTCCTGCATCTTCGGATTAAGCCGCCGCTACGGCTGAACGACGGTCCTATAATTATCCTCCATGAGGAATTTATGCGTGCAAAACAAAGGGTTGATACCCTTGATGTCGATAATCTTCCATGCAATGGCCTCCTTGTGCTCTAGAAGCACCCTCAACAGTCTCTCTCTCTCGACCTCCGTCAAAGCAAATGCGACAATAACCGGCAACTTCCTCTCCTCGTCCAAAAATGCGTACTCCAGATGGGCAGGTAAATCCTTAAGCTCTAAGGAAGGAGGGGGGCTCTTGATAGAAGGTCGGTCCATCGAATCGTCACGTACGATCCCAGCAGACACCTCAGACTCAGGGGTATGTGACTTGGGGTCATCTTCCGTTGACTGATTGGTCATGGCAACCATCTCAATCTCTGGAATGTCCCTATCGAGAATCTGAGTTTCGAAGGCAGATCCTCCACAGATCTCGCTGAAAAACTCCCCAACACGCTCCATGATGGTATCGATAAAGTACAGGGAGTCATCAGCAGACTTGGGGTGTTTCAGTGACTGTCGAACGTCAAAGGTGACGTTCTCATCCCCAACTCTCAAAATCAACTTACCCTCGTAGACGTCGATCAACGCCTGTGTAGTGGCAAGGAATGGTCGGCCTAAAATCAGTGGTACGCTATCATCTTCGTTCATGTCCAGAATGACAAAGTCCACCGGGAAGATGAACTTGTCGACACAAACAAGCATCCTGGTAGGCCTTGGTTTTCCTAAACCCAGCTTGCGATACACGGAATACGGCATGAGATTAATACTGGCACCGAGATCGGCCAGCGCATGAATAACCGTATCATCACTCAAGATGCAGGGAATCGTGAAACTCCCTGGATCGGCCATCTTTTCTGGTAATTTCCTCTGTAAGACAGCAGAACAGCTAGCACTCAATGGGATGGAAGCCACCTCAGCTAACTTCACCTTATTCGAAAGAATATCCTTAAGGAACTTTGCATGTTTAGGCATCTGAGTGAGTGCCTCAAGGAATGGAATATTAAGGTGAAGCTGCTTCAAAAGATCAAGAAATTTGGAATTCTGCTCCTCATCTCTATCTCTGCGGAGTCTCCCGGGGTATGGTACTCTAGGTTTGTAGACTCTCGGCGGCTCACTTGCTAACTGCTGTCTCTCGGCCTGTGCTGAACTCCCTGCACTGCTCCTCTGATGCACCTGGGCCGGTGGAGACTGCATCTGAATCTCCTCATCCACCTACTCCTCTAAAACTACTACAGGCTCCTCGACTCCTCCTCCTCTAGACCTCTGCTGAATCCCGGGCTCATCTCGTGCCCCTTTATCACTCCTCGTTGTCACAGCTTTAGCAAAACCCATCGGGTTTTGCTTGGTGTTACTCGGTACCGCACCCCGCGGCCTCTCATTCGATCGACTGGCTATCTCCCCCATCTGCCGCTCAAGACTATGAATCGACGCTCCCTGATTCCTCATGAACTGCTCGTGCTTGCGAAACTTCTCCTGCATCTCCTTGTGTCGGGAATCCTCAGGCGTCATAAGCTGCGACAACATCTACGTCTGCTGCGCCATCATCTCCTCCAAAGTGGGCTTCTTCTCCCCACTGCTCACTCCCTCACCGGCATCCTAGAAAAGCCTCTGACGCTGCTCAAAACCGGACTGATTACCGCCCTTCTGGTTGGAATTTTGATTGCCTCTCCACCCCGAATAATAAGAATTGAAAGAATTTGGATTTCGGTTCGGATTTCCTATGAAGTCTACGGCCTCCTCCTGCGAACTGACTGGGCACTGAATGGTATCATGCCCTCCTATGCATATCTCGCATAACCTGCTCTTCGTCTGCAGGTCCTTCACAATCTGCGCCAATGCCTCTACCTGTGCCGTGAGTGCGGTGGTCGTGTCCATCGAATGAATGCCGTGTGAAATGGAATCAGCGGTCTTACCATCCTTGGCGGGCGGTCTCTGGTATCCACTCATAGCTAACCCGTTAAACAACGCAATGCACTCATCCGGGTCCTTCGTCGTCAGCAAATTTCCTCCCGCAGCTGTGTCGAGCATATTTTGCGTCACGTACGTCACTCCATTGTAGAATTTCTCGACAACTGCCTAATCTTGCAAGCCGTGGTTTGGGCACAACGATAAAAGATTTTTGAAACGCTCCCATTCCTCGTAGAAACTCTCGGTGTCCTCCATCTGAAAAGAATGAATCTGATTATGTAGACGAGCGGCCTTAGCCGGAGGATCGTATTTCTCAAGAAATAGGGTCTGCATGGCAGCCCAAGTAGCTATGGATCCCTGTGGGAGGGACTCGAGCCACAGACTCACTTTATCGATAAGCGAGAACGGAAAAATGCGGAGTTTCACGGCGTCTTCGGATACACCGGCAATATGGAAGGTGTCGCAGATACGCGCGATGCGAGTGAGATGATGATGCGGGTTTTCGTGAAGTAACCCGTGGAACTGAGCAGAATGAGAAATGGTGTTCAGAATATTCGAAGGAATCTGCCAGTTCGCGTTAACTCCAATTGCGGGTGGTGCGATGCTGGATCTCATGCCAGCATTGGCCGGTCGGGCCCGGTCTGCAACTCTCCTCCTCGGTGATGGAATGTCACCCATGATCCTATCCCTATCGTCGGAGTCAATGGATGAAGGTGAAACGGGACGACGTCTCTCACGAAACTCTCTCTCTAGCTCGGGGAATGCTTCAGTATCGGGTGGTCCACGAGATCGAGTCTGTCGTATAAAACTATAATTAGAAATAAAATTATCTAAACTATTCTAACAAATAAGCAAAATAAAACAAAAATAATCACAAGTAGCACACAAGGTATGTCCTAATTCGGATTGCTCTCAAAACGCCTAAAACCGTGTCCCCGGCAACGGCGCCAAAAACTTGATGTGTGTCAGATAACCCTATAATAATGACCCTCACAACTAAGCATTAAATATAAAATGAAAATCCTAAAACCACACACAACCGACAAGTGTACCGATCGCAAGTAGTATAGACCTAGGAAGTCCGAGTATCGAACACGTGGACACGTAAAACGCTAACGATTACTAACCCTAGACAAGACCTACCTTAGAAAAATATTTAATTGATTTTTTATTTTTAATTACTTAACTAAACTAACCTAACTGACTGACAAAACTTACCAAAAATAGAAAACTTAACAGGGAACTAACTGTGTTAACTTAGGATGGAGAAAAACATTTACCTAGGTCTGAATCAAATTGTAGGCCTAACAAGCTAATGGATTGAATGATATCTAGACACCGGTCCCTAAAGATGACACGACTAAGGATCGCTCGGGCTCACTGGATCACCTCTCGGTCTCACTCAACAAGCCTAAACTACTCAAAATCGCCTAAAAGGACCAAACCGGGAAACTGTGACATTTGTCCGGGGTGTGACAACAATTGCTAACGTATTGTAATGATGGATCACCTCTCGGTCTCACCGACACTTGAACCTAATGGCAATGAATACTACACAACCAAGGATAGAGGAACAATTCAACTTAAACTAAAATAGATCAACTAGTCGCTCTAAACACCTAAACCTGACAAGAAACGAACTTGCTCTCGCGCAATCCTCTAGCATGTAAAGATAATGAGACGACCCTACTGGTTATCACCTCTCGGTCTCTAAGAAGGTGTCTAACCACTGTACTCTAACCTCAAATTCACGCAACAAAACCCAATGGTTGTACCTACCGCAAACAAACCCTAAACACAAAGTCTAGAATCAAATAATGCACCGATCAATCAACACAAAACTAATTAACCGACACACGGGGTTTATGCAATGAATCATCAAAATTTCCACCCTTAAACACAACCTATTTCATGTCTAAATCAAACTTTACATTTACAAATCAAGTCTATCAATTAAACAATCCATAAAACTCATCAAACACTAAAAATTAACATCATTCCTAGGTAGAACTAACAAGATGAGAATCATAATTGGACAGCAGCAAATACTCATTAAAATCACCATAAAACTCATACCAATCATCTCAAAAATAATTCAACAATCAATACTAATCAATAACAAGTCAATCCTTAAAGCAATTGCAAAACTAGTTAACAATTCAACAAGTATAAGAAATATTGATGAACAATAGTTTAAAGAAAGGATATGAGATGGTTTTCCGGGCTGTTCTTGGCTGCTACAACTGATGAGAAACGTCCACGAGGCTTGGTTCTTGTGTCTTCTTCCTTCCCTAGCCGTCACACGTTCAAACCCTAAGCCGAAACAAACTTTTTTCCTTCTTCTCCTTCCTGCTCAACTGTGATCGGCAGTCACCATCCTCTCTTAGGGTTTTTTTTTTCTTTTTTATCTTATGATATAATATGAGGCTTGGGCTTTTTCATGTTGTAGACGGGCCGGGCTTTGCGTTTTACTTGAAAACGTGTGCGTAAAAGGCTCGTAAACTGCTCCAAAAGTTTTTCTTCCTTTCCACCCTTTGCCTACAAGATATATAAAAATATGTAAAACCTATCTAAAACAAGTTAGAATACATAAAATGTAATACAATAAGTAGATAAAAGGTGGGGAAAATACGTGTGTTTTACAACACATCAAAATGCATAATTTTATTGATAAGAAAGATCCGAATTACAATCCCGAATCGGGTAAACAAATACGAATACAAATATGGAAAAAACGAAATGTTACGGCTGCGAACTGAATTCATAAAGGTTTTCTTTGTTTTGTGCCCTAATGTGAGTTATTAAAGGAATTGGACTGGGTTTGAAGTGTGGGCCTCATTTAAAATGAAGTGTTTGGGCTATTTATTTTAATTGGGCTGTTATTGCTTTTTGGGTTTGTTGGGCTTTGATTGGGCTACTTTATCTAAGCCCATAAGGATTATTTTATGGTGGATAAATTCATGTGGAGCCAGTTCATACCGAGTAAGTCATTTATTTTTCGAGTTGACCAAACTGAAGAAAGTCAAAAGTGATCGGGGTTTTCCATCATTGTTGGACCGTGCTCAGAGCGTATTATTTCCATATTATTTTCAAGGCGCTTAAAAGGGAAATAATAAGCCTTGTCATTTGATCGTTGTCCCGGGTATTTCGTCGAGCTCGTCTTAACCTATAATGCTTAAAGATCCGAGTAAATAAAGAGCGAGAACTCCTTCATGAATGAATTAGGTGGATCATACCTTGATACATTGAGGGGTGATTGAAGAAGCTCCGATTTATCAAGTTGAGCTACGAAAATGCGTGACACGGTTTGACATTGCTTTGATGTCATTAGTCATGGGGGTGATTGTAAGGCCAAAAATGTGACTTGCAATATCAAAGTGCGAAACCCATTATATATTTACGGTCAAGTTAAAAGTTAATGTTGTTGAGAATTCCGGACATGAAATGAGAGCTTCTGTGCACACGTTCAGCTTCAATGAGGATAAGGCTTCTAAAATATTTATATTTTGTTATAAAATGTCACATGTTGTCATATTTATGTGTGTGTTTTCAAGGAGTAAATCATCCACCCAAGGGGAGCTCACCTTGGGTGGGGTCGGTTCTTTTGCTTAATGTATCAATCTTTAATCGACAACGAGATCATTCCTTTATTTTATCTTTATATTATTTATGTTCGGTCATTTGATTTACCACACCCGTCTTGTACGTTTATCAAGTGCAAAATCCGTTCGTGTGTTGGATCTGGTCGTTCAAGACCTAAGATAAAGTACATATTGGTCTTAGCTTTGTGATGTAAACCTTCATTTGTTTATATTTCACTTTAGGTTACCTTTTCATTTGTTTTCTGCATTTATGCTTTTGTGTGGTCTAATGATTCTAAGTATTTGTTTTATGATGCAACGTTTTTGTTATGTGTTTTGGTAGCTCTTTATCGCTATATTTTTTAAGGCCGACAATTTGTAAACTGTTTTTTACTACTATCGGGTCTCTCTGGAAGCAGTTTCTCTATCTTTAGGGATAGAGGTATAGAGATAAGGTTTTGCCTACATCCTACACTCTCAGACCCAACCCAACGGATAGTTGTGCTATTTACGAGATTTACTGGGTATGGTTATTGTTGTTTAGACGACTCTTACGAATAATTTTTGTATGAATAATCATCTGATTCATCAGTAAGTGTGATTCACTTTTCCAGTAGTGCCTTCTTACTTCATATGATGATTGTTACGAATATATTAAATAATTTTAATTTAGAAAACACTAGTAGTTAGCTCACATATAAACTCAAACCCGACAAGTTTTGAATCTAGATTAATACCATAGAAAAAGTTGCCAAACGATGAGACAAATCTTGAACTAGATCGTCGCCACATATATAAACTCGAATCCGGCAAGTTTAGTTATTGAGGTTTAACAGGTTTACTAACTCATACATAGGGAAAAGTTACTGAGTTTGTAAGCGTAATTTATGCTGTTTTAAGAGCCAAAAGTTTACTTAACATTTAGGTTCTTGCTCGTCTATGCATCCAGAGAGATAGTTACGATATAAAAGAAAAGAACATAGCATTAACTGTTTTAAAATATGAACGGATAGATTTGTAGAAATACACAATTGGAGTAAAAGGAATGGGATTAGAATGAAAAATATCACAATTAAATGCAAAGATATCAATATCACAATTAAATGCATAGATATCAATATAAAGTTTATAGCCTAACACTTTACTAGTATAAAACCCTCTACTTTCTTCTTCAGGTAATACCGTAATATATATTCAACCGACCGCTGCAACCGTCAGAATGTTTGATGAAAACAGCCCTCCTGATGATCTCGCAAAATGGGTATAATTTTATTTTAAATTCTTTTAATCACTTTTAATCAATTAGAATCGGTATTGAAGAACTCTTGCAGTGTTTTGAAGAATGATCGGTGAGGATTTCAGAAGGCATCCCTTTTGGTAACTGTTATTAAATTAAACCTTTTATTCATCTTAACCGCTTAGATCAATTTTATATAACGTTTTTTTAAGTTTATTTTTGAAGATAAAAATGAAACTTTGAACAAGATATAAATAATTGGGATTGAGTCTCAAATTCTAAGGCGATTTTTTGGGATTGATTTGAGTCAGCATTAATTGGGATTGATTTAAGACAACCTGGGCCCACAGCCGGGGTCCAGAAAGAACGCCAAGAGGAAGGGCAGAGGGCACGCGGCTGGACAAGGTGGGAGCTGTGGCTTTGGGATGAGGGGTCAGAAATCGAGGTCCGGTCCCGGTGTTCGCAAGGGCTTTGAGGGTGGCCAGATGCCGCTTTACCGCAGGCTTCCCAAATTGAGGGGCATTGCTGGAGGTAATTACTATTATATTTATAATTGATAAAGAGATTGTTATTTTATAAGCATGGTTTTTAAGGTTTTGATAATTATAGTATGTATCACTTCACTTGGGTGGGTTTTGATACTTATAAAGACCTCGTTATGTAGTGTTTTGGCATGATTTGTTTTGTGAAGAATTTTGTAGGTTTTGATACTCTCCGTATACATGCACACCAAGTGTTTGTTGAAATCTTGGTACTGTGAAATTTTTAGCTTTTTATATAGTATGTATGCGGACCATGTGTTTGTTGAAATGTTTGTTTGGGTGAGTTTTGCCAGAGGTAAATAAAGATCTAGTTATTTAGCGTTTTGGCATGATTGTTTTGGTGAATTATTTTAACCTTTTGATACTGCGCACCAAGTGATAATAATCATAAGTCTATGTTTTATTAAATCAAGGGATGCATGCTGGGTTATCAAAATACGTTCCAGTGAACTTGAAAGACATTGAAGCTGCTGGATTTCAAGAAGGGGAAGAGGTTTCACTCGAGTCCCTGAAAGCAAAAGGGTTGATCAATCCATCAGATGAAAATCCTTGATTCTTTGAATCTGAATCAAGGTTCTTGAAAGTGTTTGAGGGTCTTTACATTGGGAAATTATTTGATCCTATCGATCTTGTAAATAGTTCAAATGAGAGATTTGTTCACAAAATCCTTGATCTTAAATTCCAATTGATCATAAATTTAGGCTCTAACTTGAAAGAATTTGCCAACTAAAGTATACTTGAATGGTAAAATTTGCCACCAAATACTACTCACTAAACTATATTTGCCACCAAATATGTTAACGGGCAATTTCATATATACCCCTGCAAACTTGAAAAACATCATATTATATACCCATGATAAACTAAAAAATATCATATATGCCCTTAGTTAAAATATCGAATATACCGAATTCATTAAAAACAATTTTAAAAAATGGCCACTTTACCATTATTTTTGAGTTAATGGCCATTTTCGTCCCTGTGGTTTGTTACTTTCGTCACTTTAGTCCAAAGTTTGAAATTTTGTCAATTTGGTCCTTATAGTTTTAAACATTAGCCAATTGCGTCCCCCCGTCTAACGGCATCCAACTATGCAGTTAGTTTAAGGGGTATTTTTGTCTTTCTCCTTTTATTTTTAGTTAATGGTCATTTTCGTCCCGGTGGTTTGATCCATTTTATCAATTTAATGTTTAATTTAATTCAAATTTTTTTTGTCTATAACCCCTAAGAGGATGACCCAAGCCCAAAACCATCGAGCATCGACCAAAACAAGTCTACATTTACTCTGTCGACAACAATATCATAACCCCCCCCTCGTATTTAGTTTCTAAGTATTTGCTAAACTCTCCCCTATGGTAGAATTCATTGGTAAAGTGGTCAAGGTAATTCCCTGAAACCTTATTATACTGATAAAACTAAAATCGTTTCTTTGGTTAATGCATAATAGTTAGGGTTTAAAGATTAACATATCGTAGCAAACATCTTGGTCGAAATCAACATCAGGAGGTCGAATATCCCGCATTTCCATGTTTGCTCAGGAAATCGATACACTAAATCGCATGTATGTTCTTCATTTTTGAAAGAAAACAAATTTATCCCATTTTTGAAGACCACAAAAAAAATTGTATAATTTTTGGGTAAAATCAATCATGATTCTTATCGATCTGCCTTTTGTCGTTCATTGCTATTAAGAACATAATTGACAACAAGCTGAAACAAACTGCAAGCAATAATGGTTTTTTATTTTTTATTTTTTTTCTCTCATATGAACCCCTTTTGATCAAATGCAATTTAATTGAGAAAGAGTTAATATTTGCTTTTTGTTCAGGTGTTGGAGCTGATACAATCCCCTTGAAAATGGGGTTTGAAGAGGTAGGTCCCAGCAGAGCCCAGTTGGACCCGCAGACTCACCTCAAAGAGGGACGTCTGCGCAGTTGAACACTCAAGACTCACCTTCAACAGGGACGTCTGCGCAAAGGCTAAACTCGCAAGACTCACCTTGAAGAGACGTCTGCGCTGAAACCAACTGGATCCGCAGGACCCACCATGCTCAGAGACGTGACGTCCTTACGCGCCAACGCAAGCTGTTCCCGCAGGAAAAGCCTCCCAACGTACTCCGCCTGTTCCCGCAGCAACGGATACTAGCCATCAGGGAAGGCTACCCGCGCAAGAAGGCCACACGCACAAGGCACTTAACTCTTAAATAATTCAGTAATGTCACCTGAAGGAGTGAGCAAGCCGGGAACACTCCCGCACAAAGCCGGGAACACTCCCGCACAAATGAGCCAGTCCTTCCTGGAGGATCTTTTGTACTGTACCTGACGAGGTATGGACAAAAGATCTGACCAAAGATACGACAGCTCACTGACAACAGTATGACGAGCAGCACGCTCTTGTACTGTATGTCACTATCAGCCGCTGCCTACTCACCAACCTGTCGGAGGACGTGCATAGCCTGCAGTTGGTGGAACAGGAATAGTACACAGCCGGCCTGGTCACTATCAGCCGCTGCCTACCCACCAACCACCAGCATGGCACATGCGTAGCCCACAGTTGGCAGAACAGGAATACTATTCAGCCGGCTGTACCTGGTTGGAAACCTACCTTCGGCTATAAATACTCCAACACCTTGGAATGGTATGGACACATTACACTACCTTATCACATCTTATCTTTTCTAGCAATCTCTTAATATACACTTATATTCAAGAGAAATCTAGTCTGATTCTCACGCCGGAGGGTGGTCACAAGGAGGTACCCCCCTTCTAAGTGACGAGCTCACGGTGTCTGTTTTGCAGGTCACCAGAAGAACCATCTTTGCCGGACATAACCCCTCGTGGGAAACATCTATTTAACCCCCAGATTATCCTTAATCTGCTCGGGGTCGATTAGTGTTTCTTCATTGGCGCCATCCGTGCATAAAAGCTAGAACTAATTCTCTCAGTTTTTTCAAAACCTCCGAAAAGATGGTTAACGTTACTCCAGTCCCCAGGCCAGGGAGTAACCAAGAAACCCCGGTAACCACAACCCCAGCTACTGGGGAGAACACCGGCGAATACACACATTTTACGAACACTACCCCGGTTACCCAAGCCGGGGCGAGTGCAGTAAATTTTACGAACACTACCCCGGTTACCCGAGCTGGGGCAAGTGCAGTAAACAATCCTCCCCTGGGATTCATTGATACCCAGGTGGAAAGACAACAGACGAGGCACCCCCGCCAAACACTTGAACAAATTAAAGCGTGGGCGGAAAAACGTCAAAGGGAATTCCAAGCTGAGTTGGATGAACGCTTACGTTCACTCCAACAGGCTGACGAATTCGGAAGCACTCAATAGCTCAACATGAGCAATGAGTGCGAGTACTTGGACGATGATTCGGAGGAATCCGACACCGACGTAAACCCTTGCCATAAGGCGAAAGGGAAGCGTAAGGACACGGACTTCCAACAGAGAAGGAATTTGGGAGAAACTTTCAAACCAAAAAACGCGGGTAGAAACCCACGTGACTTCTCCAAAGCTTTTAGACCAACTGTTGCAAATGCGGGAACGTCCAAGTTTGCAAGGGACATTGCGGAAGCAATCGCCCCGAAGAGTGCCAAGCAGATGCCCAACATTGGCACTTATGATGGTATATCCGACCCAGACGATCATTTGAACAGATTCATAGCGGGGGCAACCGTCAGCAATTGGACGGAACCCACGTGGTGTTATATGTTCCAGATGACGCTAGTTGGAGCGGCTAGAGCGTGGTTTGACTGTCTACCGGTCCACCACATCTATGATTGGGCAGACTTCCAACAGAAGTTTAGCCAGCACTTCAGCCAACAAAGAAAGTATACCGAAGAGCAATGGACAATCCTCAATTGTATTCGAGAGGAAGATGAATCTTTGCTAGACTTCATCACTCGCTTCAACTCAAAGAAGCTAAGTCTGGGTAGTATTAGCGAAGATCTTGTTCGCGCTGCTTTCATCCAGGGCACAAAAGACCCAGAGCTCATCCCGCACCTTAACGGGTAAAGATGGCATGCCATCCACATGGGATGCCATCATGACAGCAGCTAAACGCTTCGCGGAAACGGAAAAGCAACTGGGTAGAGATCTTCCCCAGAGCACAAACCTCTACACCCAGAAAACAAGAGAAAACAATGTCCTTACCGCCTGACTAAACAAAAAGAGGAAGCTAGGCATTTGGCAGTCAAGGGTAAACTTTAACACCTCATCCGGCTCGCACCCTCGGTTAGGCGGAAAGGATAACATGCCGTCGTCAAACCGGAACCCCAGATGGACGCCACTAACCAAAAGCGTCACCGAAATATTTGACACCGATAGGCTCCCATGGCCAAAGGCTCCAATAATCCGAGAGCGTCTGATCAGAGCAAATTCTGTGACTTCCACAGGACAAGAGGCCACACCACCGACGAATGCTTAGACTTGAAGGATATCGTCAAAGCATTTGTCAGAGATGGGACGCTCACGCACCTCGTGGCGTAATGAACGCTGAGCAGGCTAATGCGTGTAGAACCCCGGTTGGGGAAAACACGAATAAAACTGCAGCTTCAATGTCGGAGACTACTTACTACGTAAACAACGAGATTCCGAACCAAGTGCATATCAGCTCGAAAGGCTCGATGACACTCCCAAGAACATGGAAGGGAGCTCAATTACACAGTCTGCATGTAGATCAATTCCAAAAGAAAAGGCCCAGAGCCACTTCTAATGGAAATGATTCTCCTTATCACATTGACGCTGATGGTCTTACATTTATACTTAATGAACTTTCCACACTGATATGCCGGTCTTCACCGCATACATAAGTGGGAAAACAAGTCGTTGCATGTGGAAGGCGGAAAAACCCGCATAAACACAAAACGACAAATTTTTAAAGAAAATATAAGGAAAGCCTTCACGCAGGTCAGTCATAGGTAAAGTTTGATCATCCTACTAAATGAAAGTGCCGGTCCTAACCGCACAAATCATGATAGAGGACACCGAACTAACCTATTGACAACCGCGCGTCGAACGGTTAATTTATTCAAAACACTGATATGCCGGTTTTCACCGCATAAATAAGTGTGAAGAAATCGTTGCGTGTGGAAGGCGGCAAAACCCGCGTAAACACAAAAAAAAACGGCGAACCTTCACGCAGGTCAGTCATAGGTGAAGTTCGGTCATCCCACTAAATGAAAGTGCCGGGCCTAACTGCCAAATCATGATAGAGGAAACTAAACTTTAACCTATTGACAACCGCGCGTCGAACGGTTAACTTATTCAGAACACTTAGAAAATATCTTCAAGGAAAAAATGAGGAAAACCTCCACGCAGGTCAGATATAGGTAAAGTTTGGCCATCCTACCAAGTGCAAGTGACGGTCTTACCCGCACAATCACGAAAGAGGAAGCAAAACTTTAACCTATTATCTGCCACGTTGATAGGTTAACTTATTCAAAGTACTTAAGAAATTGCTAAGTTAAACTAAAGTATGCACAAGCGAATCATATATATTGTTTATGCGGCAAAACAAGTGCCAAATTAAAACTATGATATGCATGAGCAAGTCGTATAACGTTTATAAAGCAAGAGTGACGGTCCTACCCGCACAAAAGATTTACATTCCATAAAAATTCAAGTATTACAAGAATGGCCGGGTATCTACCCGCCTACAAGAGTGTAAATCTATACAAAAACATAAACCTATCCTAACAGTGGGAAGGGATCTAAAGGTTCAAGCTTCAGGACCACTCCCTCCAAACCCACTTGTACCCGCACCATCAGTTGGCTGTGGCGGTTCAAGGAAGGTCTTGAGAATGGTTAACCCATCATCAGCAGCAGCAACTTCGTTCACCTTCTCCACCACTGGATGCGGGAAGGCGGCATACTGGTTCACTGCTTGGTCATAAGAAGCTTCAGTATCCACATCATATAAAGGGAAGTTGGAAGGCGGGATGCCCTTCTCAACGAACCCTAGACCAAGCAGGAAGCCAGCCTTTTCCCCATCCTCATGAGAAGCGTTGAGGGCTGCGCTCATGGCATCGTCATATGATGTGTCCGTGAAGACCCGATGCACAACCTACAAAACAAAAATACAAGTATCAAAACCTTTTCTAAGTATAAAGAAAAGCGTGAAGACATTATGAAGCTAAGCTTACCTGCGACAACGCTTCTAGTAGAAGCCATTCCTTGGTGACCAGAGCCTCCTGGAGGGCAGCTTGAGCTTGGTTACGGGCGCGTTCGGCTTCACTTTTGTTAAGGTTGGTAAGCAACACTTCCTTAGCAGCAGCCTCTTCAACGCCCTTTAGCTTACGCTCAGTATGGTCAAGCATACCCCTCTGGTCCAAGATTTCTTGAAGCTTCTTGGCGTCTTCCATGGCCAAGGCTTCATGAGCCTGCTGGAGCCTCTCTAATTTGGCTTTGAGCTCCTCATTCTCGGTGCGTAGAGGCTCAGCAACAGCTTCAGCCCTGGTGGCCCTCTCAGTTGCGTTCCGAGCGATTTCCTTAGCCAACCGAAGCTGTTCGTTAACAGCTTGGGCAGCCTTGGAACGGGCCTCGAGACGGGCCTGAACTTCAACCTCAAGGGCCTTGAAGGCCTTCTCCTTCTACGCAGCAACGGCGGAGAGCCTCCTGTTCTCCTCCCGGACAGCCCGCACCTGAGCTACTTCTTGGATACGAGCTGCTTTTAACTTGTCGTTTTCACGACAAAGCAGCTCGACGAGCGGCTGCATTCGGGCAAGGAGAATTCGAAGCTCGTTTGTCAGCCTACCCTCCTGGTAGCTTGACATAGCTTCTCCCAGTGCACCATTGGGGGCGGCGTGGCGCGCCCACTCGACGCAGTTCACAGCCGTCCGAAGGGTGGTTCCCCGGCGGATGTTCCACCGCGGAACAAACACCTCGTTCGAATCCGACACTGCAAAAACAAAACGCAGTTAGGAAAAGATGATAAAAAAAAACATAACAGGCCAAAATAACCCTACGCACCTGTAGGGTCAACGACAGGCCTGTAGCCGCCAAACCCATCACCCGAACCTAGCGGATATCCATCTTAGAGGTCAGGCAGATGGGAAGGAGATAGAGATTGGCTAGACGCCCCAACCCCAAACATACCTGCTGAACCGGCCGGGGGCGAGGTGGTCGCCGGTGCCGGATGCGCGGTTGAAGCCGCCGTCGTAGGAACCAACGGAGGTGAACTCACCGGAGGTGAACTCACAACCGTGGTCGCCGCTGCGGAAGAGCCCGCAGAAAAACTCACCGCCGGCTCAGTGAAGGAATCAGTGAATATGGCACTGACAGCCGGCGGAGACGACGTCACAGTTGGAACAATTGCCTCAACCGAGTGAGCAACTGAACCAACACGTGAAGCAGGCGCAGCCGCCTGGGTCATCGCCTCGGGTAGGTTGACCAAACCTACCGTCATGGGTCCAGAAGTGCTCCTCCCCGCTCCACCCTGGAATGCGGTTGCATCCACGGCTGCATGAAGACAACATATTTAAATATAATGACGGAAAGATATGAAGTTAAAGTTAAAGTTTACACTTACGAGTCCTCTTGAACTTGAAGGTGCGAATAGGCGGGGACGAACCCGATGGAGTCGGCCTCTTCACGCCGGTCACCGTCGTTGTACTAGGCTGCCCGGAGGTGACAGCTGTCTCAACCTCCGGAACAGTGGTCTCATCACCACCAGGGTTCCCCGCCACTTCTTCACTCTCGGTCTCTGACTCTGACCGATTCCCCTGATCGGCGGTGGAGGCAACCTTCGCCTTGCCCTTCCCGCCAGCAGCCTTCTTCCTCGCCAAGAAAGGACCATCTGCGGATTCCTCATCAAAAGATGACAAAATTAGAGGAATTCCCGCAGAGGTTTGAGCATTGAGAGGGCGAGGGTCAAAAAGTTCTTTACCTGGCCGCCTGGCGCTCAGGATCTCGTGGATTCCTCTGCGGATTCCTCCACGAACCGATCCGCCGTTTGCTCAAGGATGGGCAACTCGTTCTCATCTAGAGCACGAGTACCCATCCGAGCGGGACCATCACTCTCCCGCGGCTGCAGGAGAGACTGCAAGTCGTTTCCCTCTGAAAACAAAAAGAAAAAACGGTTAGAACAAAAACCCTAAATTAACGGATAATATGAAGCATACCGTAAGGGACAGAGTTCAAACCGTATTCGAGGACGATGGGAATCTGTGACGCCTCCTTCCACACCCGGCTCATCCCGAGCATCACCATCCCGGACTCCGCAAAGCGGTAAACCGGAGACTGGATCCGGGAAACCTTGGAGAACCATTCCGCCTCCTGGTAGTTGGAGGCGTGAAGGTTCGGGAGGGCTCTCCCGTTCTTGAACGTCATCGCTATGGGGACGACGCGAGCGGAGATATAGAAGAACTCCCGCTTCCAAGATCGAAAACTGCGCTCGGTAGCGCAGATCTTCAAACCCTTGATCCGATTGACCAAGGTATACCACCCCTGGATGCACCTCCTGGAATAGAAGGTCATCAGGCGGTCAACATGGGGCTCCACACCCAGAATGAGACACACCCACTCGAAATGGCGGATCTTGGCGATCGCCATTGGGTGTACCTCAGTCAGATGCACACCGTGTCTCTCCAGAACACGGTATACAAACTTCGTCAATGGGAACCTGAGATTCCCATAGACGAAGAATGCAGCGTACACCCCTATCTTGCCCTTGGGGGCATCGTACACCGTCTGATGAGGTGCAGGAAACTCAGGCTCGAAAGGCTCGAGCATGAACTTCCTGACGACGTACTGATAGAGGTCGACTGGAAGAGCACACTGGCACTCGCCAGCAGTACTCTTGTCATCCTTGTCCGACGTGGACGACGGATTCTCGAGGTATACATCGGACTCCTCGACAGTAACCTCAGGATCATGAGAAGACATGTTTGGGATGTAAACAAGAACGATTTCAGGAGAATGCTCGACAGAAAAGTTAGAGTATTCGCCGGAAATCGTTTAGAAGAAGAAGAGAGGTGAAACTGTGAGTGGAGATGCAACCTCTCCTCCCTTTATATACTTATCGCAATGAATGCGATGAATTTAATGCGGAAGAGAGAGGAAAACGCTGGTGCAATGAAACTATGACACGTGGAAAAAGCAAGCTGGCAACAGCTGTTGACAGGACGCGTGCCGTAAACTTCGCGGCCACGCGCCCGAAAACTCGCGCCCACGCGCCTGAAAAAGCGTCTGGAATGACCATATACTGTCACGTCGTCATAACTTCCTGCACGTCCTGACACTGTCAGAAAAAACCGTCGGACGACGTTTTAACAGTTTGGACTGTTCTTATCCTTTCACCAACTCTTCGAATTTCAAAAAGATTCAAAAGTAAGCGGGACTATACCCCTTACCTTGGCAACCAAGTAACTATAAGACAGGTGCGAGTACAGTGTTAAGGCAAAACCCTTCACATATTTAGCACCTGCAGGGAATTGAAGCCAAGAATACCTCGGCGACCAAGTAACTATAAGACGGGTGCGGGTACAGTATCAAGGCAAAACCCTTCACATACTTAGCACCCGCAGGGAATTGAAGCCAGGAATATCTTGGAAGTAAAGTAACTATAAGACGAGTGCGGGTACAGTGTCAAGGTGAAACCCTTCACATACCTAGCACTCCGCAAGGAATTGAAACCAAGAAGGATCTTCTGGGCCATGCTTGCGGAAGCGGGAATAACATCCCCGCATAGCGGGAACGTCGAGAACTAGATTGTTTGAAGCTCCAAGATGGAATTGGTTGTTTTAACATAATTGATCACTATGTTCAAAACTACCAAAACCTCATGGAGAATCTATACAAGTGGAACTCAACGCTCCTGACTTGCGAGGAGGTTACAGACCTACCCGCATCATACCCAAAGATCAAGCAGAAAAGTCGGGAATTTCTGCACGTGACATTAAGACTTCCGCGGGAAGAATCCCCATGGAAAACCTTAAAACTAAACCCTTTTCAAAACCCTTTGCTTAAGTCCAAAAGTTCACCTCACTTATTAACAATTCATGAGAAGAACATTGGACTGGGGGGACTTGAAGAGGTAGGTCCCAGCAGAGCCCAGTTGGACCCGCAAGACTCACCTCAAAGAGGGACGTCTGCGCAGTTGAACCCGCAAGACTCACCTTCAACAGGGACGTCTGCGCAAAGGCTAAACTCGCAAGACTCACCTTGAAGAGACGTCTGCGCAGAAACCAACTGTATCCGCAGGACCCACCATGCTCAGAGACGTGACGTCCTTACGCGCAGTACGCAAGCTGTTCCCGCAGGAAAAGCCTCCCAATGGTCGACGTACTCCGCCTGTTCCCGCAGCAACGGATACTAGCCATCAGGGAAGGCTACCCGCGCAGCAAGGCTACACGCACAAGGCACTTAACTCTTAAATAATTCAGTAATGTCACCTGAAGGAGTGAGCAAGCCGGGAACACTCCCGCACAAAGCCGGGAACACTCCCGCACAAATGAGCCAGTCCTTCCTGGAGGATCTTTTGTACTGTACCTGACGAGGTATGGACAAAAGATCTGACCAAATATACGACAGCTCACTGACAACAGTATGACGAGCAGCACGCTCTTGTACTGTATGTCACTATCAGCCGCTGCCTACTCACCAACCTGTCGGAGGACGTGCGTAGCCTGCAGTTGGTGGAACAGGAATAGTACACAGCCGGCCTGGTCACTATCAGCCGCTGCCTACCCACCAACCACCAGCATGGCACGTGCGTAGCCCACAGTTGGCAGAACAGGAATACTATTCAGCCGGCTGTACCTGCTTGGAAACCTACCTTCGGCTATAAATACTCCAACACCTTGGAATGGTATGGACACATTACACTACCTTATCACATCTTATCTTTTCTAGCAATCTCTTAATATACATTTATATTCAAGAGAAATCTAGTCTGATTCTCACGCCGGAGGGTGGTCACAAGGAGGTACCCCCCCTTCTAAGTGACGAGCTCACGGTGTCTGTTTTGCTGGTCACCAGAAGAACCATCTTTGCCGGACATAACCCCTCGTGGGAAACATCTATTTAACCCCCAGATTATCCGTAATCTGCTCGGGGTCGATTAGTGTTTCTTCAGGGTTGGATAATATCATCGAGGACATGTCATCAATGCCTGAAAATTTTTCGTATAGTGACACGTTGGTAAGCATATCATGTTGGTGATTATTTCCACAACAGATCAGTTGTTTTTCTATCAAACTACGCAATTAGTGGTTATGATTATCTGACCTTTTCATTTCTTTCATTTCAGAAATTTCAATCAATGGTACTTAGATTCTTGTATCCTCACCTAAATTTGGATCCAACCCCAACACTGGAGTTCGGCAGCGATGAAAGTGTTCCTAAGGTAACAATAAATGTTGAATATTTTTAACTACTCAGATCCATCTTCTTCCAAATGCTAGATTTTGTAGCTTTGTTAATTTGTAGATTGATTTGGGAATTGACGGGGAATTAAGGAAGAGGAAAAGGAGGAGTGTGTTGACTAATGCTAATTCTGTCCTAGACAGATTTCTCAATATAGATACGGTGACTAGGAGGTGAGCCAAAATAAAAGCTTATCTATCCGAAATGGTACTATTTTTTGTTATGTGACTGAAAATGAGCTTATACGGAACTCTTTTTTTTCCTTGATTTAGACATGCGATTCCTCAAAGAAATCCTGTGGAGAGCGCTAGTTTTGTGACATCCGGATACTCAACGAATCTATAAGTGCTCGTCTAAGTGAAATGGAAACGAATAACTTATGAAGCTAGTTTTAGTGTTGATATATGGATTTCGAGACAATCTTTTTCATGTTTTTGTAACTAGGAGGTGAGCAAAATGAAACTTATCTATCCTAACTATTGCTTGTTATGTGATTGTAAATGAGCTGATCTGAAACTTTTTTTTTCTCGGTTTAGACACGCGGTCACTCGAAGAAATCCTGTGGAGAGCCCCCAGTTTTGTGACATCCAGATATTCAACGAATCTGATAAGCACCCATCCCAATGAAGTGAAAATGAATGACTAGTTTTAGTTTTAATATATGGATTTCGAGACGATCTTTATTTCCGTTTGGGTTTAATCCCAATGAAGTTAAAGTCCAGCTAGTGAAGTTAGGTTTAAACTGTAATTAGTTTTAGTAGTAGGATTAATATGTAACTGATCTAAATTGTATAGATGGGAAGCGTCACTTCCTAACAGACGCGTTGGTTCTCAACTCTCCGGCATGTATATATGACACGGTTGATCAGTTTGTGTCAATCTAATTCAATAACAAGAAATCTTTTTTTTTTTTTTTTTTTTTTTGCAATTCATTATACTATATCAATTATTGGGCAATAGAAAATAATCAAACTTGAGGGGTTTTGTATGATATAGCATAATTTTAAAGTAGAACAGATCATATGTTTTTATCATTTGGTTCTTTTTTTTTGTGTGTTTATGAAACTAGATTGCAGCCACATTAGTCATTGTTCTACAGTTTGGAAAATATTAGAATTGCACAATTCGCAGACATCACTTTTTGGTTTAATCTGTAACCCGATCTTGTTTTCTTCTTGATATTCTTTTGTCAGCTGTTTCCGATTTCCAGACCTCCTATCCCTTTGGTTTTATACTTTTCTCCGCTCATCAGACTATAACCCAACTCGCAATCAGTGGTGGTTTGTTCAGACCTAATCAGCCCTTTAATATCAACGTATCTGTCGCTTTCCTTCATGAGCAGTCCCCTTATTTCTAGGCCATTTTCCGCACTAAATCATATATTAAATTTGTTTTCAAATTTAGGGGTGCTACATGCACTTCAATATGTGATTATCAATTGTTGTATAAACCAAACATCATTGACTTGGTCCATGAAATATGGTAAGAAAATTTTTAGAAGAATGGAAATTTAAATATTATGCTATTTGGGTAAATTGGATTTACTTGTAGATCAAATTAAAATTCACAATATATATTATTTCACGTCAGGAGTTGTTGAGTACACACCTGCCCAAGACTATTGTGGCTTTGGTACTGAAAAACCTCCATATGTTATGAGAGGGTTGCTAGGGTCCAAGGCAATACCAAGTGTGCTCAAGGGGTTGGCCAATTGTGAGGTCCTAGCGACAACATCCCTGGTATGGATGGGAAAAGGCTGCTTGAAATGGTACTAAATCACAAAAGATAATTGAAAATTGTTGTTGTTCGATAGGAAATTTGAAATCAGGAGTGACTCTAAAGATCGGTAGTGACTTTGACAGTCGGTAGGGGTTGAGGAAATTCGGTAGCTGTTGGGTTAGCTACCGAAGTACAACTTCCGGTACCCAAGGTAACCAAGGTGGTTATCCACTAACCACCTCTACAAAGTTACGACATTTCATCCCAACCTTTATGTCTGGTTCGACACCTATACACGGATTCACTTAGTCTAGTTTCATCATCAAATTTCATGCTTTGAATTTCACGTATAAGATGCTCTCATTCTTTAAAAACAGTTGTCTTACCCAAATATTGATTTCACAGTATGCGAAATATATATATATATATATATATATATATATATATATATATATATATATATATTTAGAAACGAATTCTATATGATTTTGAAAGTTATCTGGTTATAAACGAAATCTAAAACAATACAAATAGATGTAAATTACCTATTCCTCTAGTAACGAACGAATAGAAAGTATTTTTGGTGTTAAATAATTAGCTTTCCTTCACTAACCATTAGGAATGAATTACACGCACAACTACAAAACAATAAATAATAATGATGTTGTGGGTGCAACTTTTATTACAACTTGTGAGATATGGTACCAATAGTCCAATACCAACATGACATTTTTAATCATAAGTATACCAATATGACTTATAATTTTAGAAGTCCCATGTAGCTCCGAATCATGATTGATTATTTACTCTTTATTTTTTTTAACTAGCATTTTTCAGAAAATGCAAACATAACCCATGACTTTGGTACCATATGCCAAAAATCTTAAACCACTTTAAAATGAACTAAATAATAGTTTAAATCAGCTCTTGCTTGTAATAAAAGAGATTACTTTAGTAGGTGTGCATTAGTTATAAGATCGAATTTTTGGGTGCTCAAACAATCAGATCTTACCTTTGTAGGCAGTGGCGAAGGATAATGGTGGCCCAGGGTGGCTCCGCCCGGTCGCCCCTTGTTTCCTTAGCACTGTAAATTTACATGTTTTCATTCGAAATTTTTATACATAATGTAAATTTACTTATTTTCATCCAAAATTTTGAGCACGACCACATTTATGAATATTTTTATAAGTATTAAGTCTGATCCAATGTTTTTGTCTAAGCTTGACAACTCTTTGTGGGCCCGAGGTGCACAAACTCCGGTCGGACATAATTGTGGCTAAAAAGGCCGCTTTTTGCCCCAATAAACCAAACCTGATCATGACTTCCTCCATATATAACTGTTGATCGATCTTCCATATATGTATCAAATATTACTAATCTTTGAGTTGTTTATAACTGAAATGAAATAAAATAATGGAAATTTCTAGTGACCAATTAAAATATTTTTTTTGTCGAGAGAGTTGGGCAAATAAGTTGCAATTTCGGTTCATTTTTAAGATATACATGCGTTTGACAACTAGAAAAACGACTTTCATTCAAGAATATATTTATAAATCCTTTTTATTATAGAAAACTAAAATCTAAATTTATTAATGACGGAAATCATAGAATTACCTAACCAGACAAAATATATTTTTATTTAATGAAATTATGCCTTTGATTTTGTTTATCCATGTCCGGTTTGCGCATAGACCTTCTTCGACTAATACTTAGGTCCTCTGAGCTGTAGTGCGATATGCTTGTAATGCCCCGAGAAATATCCAAGTACACAAAATTAATTTGCTTCTCACATGAACATATTTATAGAAATAAACAAATGAGAGTAAATGAAGGGGTATGATGAAAAAAACAAATGGTATTTAAATTGCAAATCATCAAATCTTTATAGCAAAACTCGATCTATTAGATTCAGTGTTGTGGGGAGCTAACGGCCTAGGCGCTGCCATGGTGGTCGCGTGCACCACAACAACCTTGCATGAGCGGGGGCATTAGCCGGGGGTGGGGATGAGGTTGGTAACAGGCAAAATCCAAATTGCTGAAATGTGGTTGTGGGGCATTAAATGCATATTACTTGTTTGACTAATTGTAAGAAAAATAATCATTCTAATTTTCAAATTTATCATTTAAACCATTCATGTGCACAACAACCTTGCTTGGCTTTAGCGCCGTGTGGGGGGGGGGGGGGGTTGAGGTTGGTAGCAGGCAAAATTAAAATGTTGAAATGTGTTTGTCGGGTATTAAATGCATATTTTCGTTTGACGTGTAAGAAAAAAATCGATTTAATTTTCATATTTATCTATTTAAACCATTATAATTAAAAAAATACCACCATCTCAAGTTCTCTCTAAGAGCATTCTCATCCTATACATCATGTTTTTTCCTGTCTTTAAATTAAAAAAAAAATCTATTAAAAACTAACTCTACCTCGTCTATCATTTGTTTACTCCAACCCTAAATAATTTATGATGAGGGAATATAAACTTATTATTAATATTATAAAAAAACAGTTTATAAAAAAAGTTGCTAATTAAGAATATAAGATTAACCAGTTAGAAAAAACAAAAGTGAGCACATAGGGCTAGAACGTGGGTCACTGGGTGCTTCAATGTCTTGGCTTAACCTGTGAATGGCATGCAACCAAAAGTAGTTAAGCAAAATTGACAGGGGGCTTTTGTTAAGCATCTAAAATTGGTCATAAAGCATCCAACAATTACCCGTTAATGTTACGAATTGAATAGGAATGGTGAGTTACGGTTTGCAGCTAGAACCCGGAATCAAACACGATCCTAGACTGCTTCTGTGGTAAAATTGAATTATGGCTTTGCTTTGAGATCATAAAAGAATGGTGTAGTGCTCGTCAATTGCAATTTGGATAGGCATTTATAGGGTATTGAGGTTGAGGGACCAAGCGCTATTTGAAAAAGAAAATGAGTTTAGAAAAAGAAATTGGGTAAAGATCAAAGCTCTATGAAATAACTAGTATTTTATTTTAGTATGTATTTTTTGTTTGCTATCTTTTTGATGTTCAATGTTTTAAATTCAACCCTTTTTATTGATCTTTTGTTAGAAAATTTATCTTTTAATTATATTGCTATTTTACAATTAAAAAAAAAACTCGTTGACGCCCTCGTTCACCTGAACCATAACTAGGCTCATGTGGCTTTAACTGGAACTTTATCCAATGCACAGTCAGGGTCGAATCAACGCGCCAGGTGACGCAATATTAGAAGATGAATTCTGGTTGAGACACAACCGAATCTTATAACACCCTACTGATATTTATTATTCTCTTTCTCCGGCAATAATCAACAGATGACTGCAGCCGACAGAAAATGTAGATTAGCTGCTTTATTGACTACATGCCGCAGTGTGTTACTGTCTTTAATTTTATTGATTATCTTAAAGTCGGTACCAAATTGTTTGTTAAATTAAATAGCAAAGTCACTTTCTATATTCTTAAAGCATTAATAATATCTTACTTTTAATAGGCATGTGGGGAACATCCAACCCCTAAGCACTGGTGCTTTTGAAGGATGCCACAATGTATAATATTTGTACATTATTTTTAACAAATATTTTCGGGTCTTTTTTATTTGGATTTCAGTCATTATACGGGCTCATTGAGTGTAAGTGTGGTTCATATGGACAAAGAAAGCAATTCCTCACAGTCAATAGAACAAAACATCCTGGTTCCAGAGCGCAAAAGTGGAAAATGAGCATTACAGTTGAGGGTCCTATGATTACACTAGAGAAAGCGTTTGTATTTGGATCACCCAAATTTATTAGATTTAGTTTATCAAATTCTTGAAGTAATTGATTGGGATGTTGAATATATTTGGTATCATGTGTGATTCCCTTTGGCTAACAGGTTTCATGTGCAGCATTAGTTTTATGTTATTTATATGGGCTGGTGTAGTATGTTGAATTTTAACTTTCATGGTTCGCGGCAGTAGTGTGATTCCTTCCTGCTTTCTCTATTTCTGCAAATTCGTCTTGTGTGCCCAAACTTGTAATAGTAGTAGCATTGACGAATCTATTTCTGCAAATTCGTCTTGTGTGCCCAAACTTGTAATAATAATAGCATTGGATTCGTCACTTGGCTTTCAATTCTGCAACATTTTCTTGATTCTGCAATCTGTGTACCTCTTGTTTCAGTGATGTTCTTGATTGATTTTGATTATGATCATTTATGTACGCAGCCTTTGGTTTTTTAACTCGCCCTTTACATCTACATCTGAGATCTAGCTTAAACAAGATCTAACTTAAAAAAGAAAAATACCATTTTGTTACTCTAATGGTTAGTAATACAAACTATTCATAAATAATAAAATAACTATTGTGTAAATCCAAAGACGTGGTTAGTCTCTTGCATCATCATCATCATCATCATCATCATCATCGTACTCAGTAAATCCCACCAATAGCAAAGCTATGGTAGAATCTGAGGACGGTAATATGTAGACATCCTTACCTCTATGCCGTAGGAATAGAAAGGCTGCTTCCGGTGAGACCCCCGGCTGGAGAGTAGTTTTGCATCAAGTCTTGGACATAAGGTACATAACACTCAACCACCGGGAGACGACCGATGGGCGCGTGTACCCTTGTCTTTCGGCTATCAACGCCACCACATGATGCCTGATTAACCTTCTGCCACTTTTAATGTTATTTTCACAAGATTAGTAAAAATAACGTCAAAATTAGTGCAATTTCACTTTTACCCACCTGAGGGTTCACACATATATAGATTATATGGGCGCACCGCAAGCAGGGCGTAAATCTCTTGCGTAATCAACCATAGAGAAATGATTATTAACTTTCCTAAAAGGAGTGATTGGGAATGGGAACAACAATTGCTTTTGGATTGATGCGTGGCTAGTCTCCGAGCCTGCTTAAATCCCGGTTTCCTTCTCTGTTCGCAATTTCCAGGTTCAAAGATTGCTTGATTTCAGATTGTTATAGAAGGTTGGAAGAGCATGTTATTTGGGATTGGATGTGGACTCGTCTTCCTAACAGTAACATTAAAAAAATGATTCTCTTACCATCTTGTCTTTACTGAGTCATGCTAACATTACAAACGGAGAAGACAAGTGGTTATGAAATGTTGGTGATGATGGGATATTCACTGTTCGTTTGCACGTAAATTGTTGAGTAACCAATCCGTTCTTGAAAATCTATCTAAGTATGTAAGCCCAATAATTAGTGGCTTAATACGAAATTCGTTAAATATTTTGTGGTCAAACAAATAATTAAAATGGGCAAGAAATCCGTATACGAGACGAGAGCTTCGGTGCACGCGTTAAGCTTCAACGGGGAAATGATCTTCTAGAATGTTAGTTGTTTGGTTATAAATTGAGCACTTGTTTAGTTTATGTGTGTGTTTGTATGGTGTTTTCACCCACCTAAGGGGAGCTCACTTTGGGTGGGATCGGTTCTTTTATTATATATCTTATCATTTGAAAACGACAACAGAGTCGTTCACTATTATCGTTATATTATGTTGTTCGATCGTTTGATTTCACCGCACCCGTCTCGAGCACTTATCAAGAACAAAACCGTTCGCTGTCAGATCTGTTTTCGGGACCTACAATTGGTATCAGAGCGGGTCGAATCTGATGATTCAACTTTGCTGTTGATATTCGGGTTCTATTTCCGCAATTACCTGAACCGGGACGTTAATTTCTTAAAAGCCCGTTGAAGTTTTGAAAATAAAGTTTGAAGATCTTGGAAATAATCGTGCTAGAAGTTCGTTTTTGTAGATCCGGCGTTTTATGAACCGTCCGCCATGCGCCGAAATTCCGGCGAGCCTAGGGTTCTTCTCCGGCGATGATTCTAGAGATTGGAGATGCACATCAAACTCCGACATGAATGTTGGTTATCTCTATTTGTTCAAGGAGGTCGGTATTTCGGTGAAGAGTGAAAAAAATAAAATAAATCTGTGCGGCTGTCGGAGCATGTCTTTCCGGCGAAGAGAGCCAGTCACTGAAAATTCGGTTTTCTTGTGAGTGATGTTGGTGTTTGGTGGCGGTTAGTGATATGCTAGAAACAACGGCAACAGCTTCTGGCAGATTGTCACAGGCGATGATATCAGTGGAGGCCGGGAGTTCGAGGATATGTGGAGCCGGTGATGTCGGTTATTGGGTGGCGGCGGCGGATGTGGTGGTTGGAATCTGATTTCCGGTGATCGGGTTTCCGGGAGTGATCTTTGGTGTGGCGGCTAGGTAATATGTTTTTCATCTTCGTGTTATCATGTTGGTGTCTAATAGTTTGCAGCTAGGGTTACAAATTATGTAAGTTTTCCATATTGGGCTGCAAATGGGCTGATCTGAATTGGGCAAAGATATTATGTCCATCTTATTTCTTTACTAGCTATGGGCTAAAGCTGTTAATGGACCAACTATTTAATATTTGTGTTGGGTTGGATAGATTTAGTTATGAGGTATACTTTTTGGCCGAAAAAGTAAATAATGTTCGGATTGACCAAACTGAAGAAAGTCAAACTTGTTCGGGTTTTCGTCATTGTTTAACCGTATTCAAAGCTTGTTATTTCTAAGGCATTCGAGAAGTTGGATCCGAAAGGTGAACTTCGAACGAATTAATCAGCTTTGTCATTTGATTGTTGAATTCGGTAATTCGAAATCAATTTGTGGATATTCGAGCTCTTTTCAATCTATATTGATTATGAACCGAGAGAATGGATAAAGAAGCGGGAATTTTTTTTATGAATGAATTAGGTGGGTCGTACCTTGTGGGGGTGAATTGAACGAAGAGGCTTCGGTTTATCGAGTGATTTGTGAAGATGCGAGACACTGTTTAACAAAGTTGATATCACAAGTCAAGGGGTGATTGTAAGGCCAATAATTAGTGGCTTGTGATATCAAAATACGAAACCCGTTAAATATTTTCAACCAAATAACTAAAATGGACGAGAAATCTGGATACGAGACGAGAGCTTCGGTGCACGCGTTGAGCTTCAACGGGGTAATGATCTTCTAGAATGTTAGTTGTTTGGTTATAAATAGAGCACTTGTTTAGTTTTATGTGTGTGTTTGTATGGTATTTTCACCCACCCAACCGGAGCTCACATTGGGTGGGATCGATTCGTTTATTATATATCTTATCTTTTGAAACCGACAACAGAGTCATTCACTATTATTGTTATATTATGTTGTTCGATCGTTTGATTTCACCGCACCCGTCTCGAGCACTTATCAAGAACAAAACCG
This sequence comes from Bidens hawaiensis, assembly GCF_021521415.1. Lineage (NCBI taxonomy): Eukaryota > Viridiplantae > Streptophyta > Magnoliopsida > Asterales > Asteraceae > Bidens > Bidens hawaiensis. The sequence goes on along the minus strand of NW_027491728.1, from coordinate 210,650 downwards.
TTTGCTGTCGGATTCGTTTTCGGGACCTACAAAGTACGAGTGGACTAACTAGGTTCCCATAAAAAACATGACAAGACAGTGGACCATTTTCTAATCTCATGTTCTATGGCTGATTCCGTTTGGCAAAAAATTTCAAGGTGGTGCAAGCTTCCTCCTTTTTTCACTTTTACGGGTTACAAAATCATTATCGTCAAGGCCGTACAAAAAGCATGATAATACAAGCAATATGCCGGGTCATTCTATGGAGTCTTGGAAAGCAAGGAAAAAGTTTTTTTTATGGGTTCAACACAAGCTCGACCACATTAATGGAGGAAATAAAGATTTTGAGTTTTCTTTGAATGGGAGTTCCGGATAAAAACTTTCGCGTTATCGGGAAGATTGATGTAGGTTTGATTAACGAATATGTAATTTCAAACTTTTGTTTTTGGTAGCTTGCTTTTGCTTGTTTCCTGTGTTTAATAGAATATCGCCTTTAAAAAAAGTAACTTTCCTAAAATCAAAGTTAAACACCATACAATGAGACAAAACTTGAACCACATCGTTGCCACATATACTCAAAACCAAAAAGTTAAGTCATTAAGGTTGAATAGTTTCGTTAGTTCATACATACGAAAAAGTTATTAAGTTTGTAGGCTTAATTTAAAGTTGCATTTAATAGCTCCAATACTTCATACATAAGCAAAAGTTACAAGTTTCCACCTAGTTCTTAGATAAACATGTATAGATCGATACCAATACCATTAAGTAGAATTGGAGATATTCCTTGTGAAATTGTTTAAAATGATCCTTTTAGAACCATTAAACAAATTTCGCAAACTGACCGCTTCCATATTTTTTACCCTACATAGCATATTTTGCTTACAAATAAACTATCTTTTTTATTTTCTTTTGACTAATAGCAGGGTTTAAAGGAAACAAACAGGCGTCAGGAATCGTTGCGCCGACCAATGGTATCGGTTGTATAACAACCGTCAAAAGCCGTTATATACACAAATAGATATGTAGAAATAAAATTAACATGTACTTTAATGTATACAGTATGTGTAGGAGACTAGTAGGAAAACATAAAATTAACCATTTAAAATATACATGTAGGTCCCGATGTGGGTGGATAGTGCTAGCGGAAATCGCACTAAGCCACCTAAGCGGTCTCGGATCTTGAGATATTATTTTCGGGTGTTTTAAGAGAAAAGAGAGCCGAGAGAAAAGAGAGAGAGTTATAACAAAAGGTTTTTCTTTTTTAGAATGTTAACAAAAACACCTTTACTTCTCATAGCATGCTTCCTCTTTATAGGGAAGCATGCATGAGAACTAGAACACATCAAATGCCCAATGGGCTTCTTCACACCTTCTATCTTGGGCCTAAAATATACAAAATAAACAAAATGGCGAATTACATAATTACCAATACAAAAGACTAATATAACCAAAAAGGGACCTAACAATCTCCCTCTAGTCTTTAGTATTGGAACCCGTCAGTGTCGTAGACCATACATTCGTCCTCGGTTAGTGGAGACTCAACAAGTCTACGTACAAACTTGTTGAAGGCTTCAACTATCCGGTCTGTATTCTGACGTCCCAAATCCTCGACGGTGCCGAGTGGCTTGTTGTAGAACTTCTTCACATCCTCAATGTGTAGAAACATAAGCTCATGCTCGTCAAACACTCGAATCTCGTGCATATCACGGCAGTGTATGACGGCCTCACCGGTTTTATTATCAAACTCCCAGTCAATGAAATCTCGAAGAGTGTTGGGAAGATAAGGCTTGCCATGATAAATCTCGTGACAGTCTTTCGGTGCCCTGTATCTTCACATGGTGCGAGGCTCTCCGGTAGCTGGATCTATCTCCTTTGGGTTCTTGTATTTTCAACCCTTGTTCGGCTCGAAATCTTTGTAGTCCACCCTTGATTGACGATGGAGATAGTCCGGGACCCAGCTCTCTAACGTACTCCCAACTGTACATGGCCTAGAGCTTGTCGGAGATAATTAATGTCAAGCTCTGGTAGCGATTTCAGCTCATGGTGGTTGATATGGATCAGATCTCCGCTGTATCTCCTGATGGCCCAACAGTTGTTTCGTTTATCATACTTCGCGTAGAAAATGAGTGAATCGTCATGATAAGGATAGTTGGGCACACGCACGACTTGACCCAATGTGCGTCTTTCTTTTCTTCTTTGGTGGTTCCTGTGTCAAGTCATCAGTTGGATTGGAGATAGGATCAGTAGCTGGAGTTTCTAAAGCTTGAACTTTAGCAGGAGGAGTGTCTGGGTTGGGTGAGTAGTTGATGTAGTCATCTTCAACCCTCGCTTCAGTATTCTGATCAACAAGATGCTCCAAGTTCATTTATGCTTCGATAAAGTCATCCATAACACCTGCAAAGTCATTCGGAAACAAATCTTTATACATGTCAGTGATCTGTGTGTCATGCTCCGTGACTTTGCCAGGTGAGTCGTGAGCAGCAGGGTCTTGAACATCATATTGAGTGTGTGAAGGTGATTGAGTGTTATCTCCATCTCCACCTCCTGCTGCTCCGGCTCCTCCGTTTCCACCTCCTCCGCCCTCATCACTGTCATTATCATCATCAAAACTATCATGAACGTCATCGTCTTCATCATCATCATCATCTTCTTCATCTTCGTCATCATCATCTTTTCCGCCACCAACACCGCTAGACTGGCCGCCCTGTTGTACTAGTCGACCAACAGTCGCCTCACCCTCGGATACTACAGCCTGAACTCCTCGCATGGTCACAAATGGACCTGCGGTAGGCTGTGAACCACCGACTTGAGAAGTCTCACCAGACCTTCTCCAAGCCCCAAACACTGCGTCCAGCCTATCATCCAGACCATGAAATTCATCTTCTTGAATGCCCATAAGGTCTGAGGCCGCCTGGTACTTACTCACCATGTCTTCATTCGTCTTAAGCTGTAGCTCATTCAGACGATCTTGTTCTTTGATCTTTTCTTGTATGGCCTCCATTTCTGCTCTGAGCGTATCGAGAGGGGTGGAGGAAGCAAGCTGATTTTCCAAATTTGCAACTCATGAGTTTGTGGCTTCCTTTTCAACATCCCACCTTCTCGTTGCATCTTCGATCTTCTTGTTTACACTAGATCTGAGGGCACTAGCACTTGGTAAGTCTCTTTCAAGTGTAGTCAGCCGATCTCCAAGTCTTGAGTGATCTGCTCTCAGATTAGCGGTTTCAGAGGCCTCACGGTTCATTAATGCTTGTAGATTCTGGATTCGGGTGTGGAAGGTGTTTGTTAACAATCTTTGATTTTCAGCAAGAGCGTCACTTACCTCCTTCTGCTCTTCCAACACCCTTATCCTTTCCCTTAGAGCCGCCTTTTCTTCCTCATCCTCCAACACCTTTTGTTTCATCTCCTTAATGAACTTGAGGAGCACAATTTCTCTTTCCGCTCTCTTAGCGTTGTATTCCTCCAGTGCGACGATCCTATCGAGGATAGGATCGGCGTATACTAGAGGTGTCGAAGACATCCCTAGGGAAATGGGTTTTGGTGAGATAATGGTGGATGGTAGGGTGGTGGACATGATGGGTGGTGAGGTTGTTGGCAAAGGTAAGGTGATGGCTTGGGTAATGATTGGTGAAGTTGTAGTGGTGGGTGGTGTTGGTTGTGTTATAGATGGTGTGACGGTTTGGGTTGGGGAAGTTATAACAGTTTTGCTCCATAAGCTTGTTGTTTGTAGTGGTGAGCTGAAAATTGATGAGGTGAATATGGAGGAGGTTGGTTGGGTAGGTGGTGTTGAGATTTGAGAAGGTTCGGGTTGGGTTTGTTGTTGTGGTGGTGATGGTGGTAAGGATGGTATTTGAGGTAGGAATGTTGAAATGGGTTGGTCTGTTGGTGAAGGTTCGGGTGAGGATTCTGGTGAGTCGTGGAGTAGAGTTTTGGTTTTCTTGGCTTTGGTTTTCTTTCTGGTTTTTGGTGTCTTGTAGGCGGGGATTTGTATCTTGGTTACGTCTAGTGTCTTGAGGGCTTGGGCCAGGGCTTCTTTGGTGATTTTTGGTTGGTCAGGTGATTTGTCTTGTAAGGAAGTCTTGACAAGAAACTTGGTTGACTTCTGGGAGTCCCCAAGTTTCCTCAAACGCTTCAAGGGCGGCTGGTCTTCTTCTTCTTCCTCAAGCTCTATTACCTTTCCCTTTTCAGCCTTCTTCTTTTTTAGATCGTGTTTGGTCTTGGATCTGCCCTCAGTTGGCTCGTCAGACGAATCTTGTTCCATCTCAGCCTCTGGCTCATCAACCTCTTCACTTTCAACGGACACCTCATCCCCAGCAGGCTCCGTTTCCTCAAACAACCCAAATTTAGGACCTGGTCGTGGTCCCTCATATTGATGTCCCTTGGTCTTGGTGCTCAACAACACACCGAAAATAGAAGTCTTGATCTCATTGACGTGAAAGGGCTCCAGAAGGGATTTCTTGTCCTTGGCTTTCTTTGTCCCCGGTCTTGGAACGTCTGGGATCAAATCATCAAGTAGCATCTGCACAAATCTCGGGTACATAAGCCACGTGGAGTCGTTCTTAGCATTAGCATACATGCACAGAAATATCATCCTTGAATAGTTGAATTCTTCCCATCTCGTCTATGCAAACATTATATGAACCCAGTCCAATCTCATACTGTCAAAACCCCCACATATGTCAGCAAAACAATGAGTCACAATATGGAAGAGAAATCTCCAGTAAGGTGGTAGGTTCGTCTTTCATACTTCTCACAAAATCTTCTAACTTAGTCCTATCACCTCTTTCATAAGCATAGGTTGGTTCATCTTTGATCTTTAAGGCTCTTCTGATATCTGATTCGGTAATAGTTAACTTCTTCCCTGCAACTTTGGTGGAGAAAGATAGAGCATTATCAACTACTTTAGCAAAAGCCCAGAAGTTGAGGACCCATTTATAATAAATAGCCGGGTTGGCTGTAATAGCATGTACAAGGGGTGATTGCTTAAGCCCCTTAACCATGGATGTGAACACTTTGTCCCCTTTTGCCTTTGGCAACCCGAGAGCACAGAAGTTATTATGACCCTAAAATTAAGCCATAAGATCATAAGAATCATCATTAATAATAAACAAAACAAATAAGATATATACATAAGCATTAAGTATTTACATATTATATAATTTAAATATTTAATTTTAGATAATAAAAATTATATACATTTTAGTTTTAATAAGGTGATAAATCAATTTTAGTATATTCACAAGTCAATTAGTCCATAATGTACAAAGATTAAGTCTGAAACAGTCCAAGAGTCCAGTAGCCTCAGGTTTACAATTCTAAAAATTTTGCTAAGTGTTGGTTTTTCGAATGAGGTCTTATTTCGCTTCACATGGAGTCATGCGAAGCGAAATAGAAATATTCGCATGAGGTCAAGCGAAGCGAAACAGAAATATGTTTCGCTTCGCATCACCAAGCGAAGCGAAAAACTCATCCATGTGAAAACTAGTACTTAGCCCCTTTTTATTTCCTTTTTCTTTCTTTGGTGTCGCCTGGCCTAGAATTGAGTTTTTGGAAAGAATGAGCCAGAAACCTTTTGATTTGCTTGGTCAATTTAACTCTTGAACAAATGAAAAAACCCTACAACTACAACCTGTACACAAACAGACCTAAAACCTACAAGTAATGATGATAATCATAGATCTAATGTCCTAACAACAGATTCTGTCCATTAGAATATCACAAATTATGTTATCTGTCCTAGATCTAGCCGACGGTTCATAAGAACTGCCGTCTCAATCCACGATAACCCAGAAACAAAGATGAAAGGATAATTGATGTTGTTTATGAAGTTATACCGAAGGAGGGTGATCTGGATTCAACAGCATAATGGATGATTTGTAGGCAACTGAAGAGTGGAATTGATGGAATTGATAAGCTTGGGCCTATGAGGGAGTTTGTGTTGTTTGCATTTAGAGCAAGATTAACGTTTTTCAGCACAGTGAAAAGATTTTACGGGCAAACCCCTCACATGGTCACCTTTAACCAACTTGTTCAAGTTCTTAAAGTTGACGTGACCCAACCGTCGATGCCATAAGGATGAATCGTTCTCCGAGGCTTTGGACATCAAGCAAGAAGCAGACCACATGGAATAATGGCTTCTCATGTCCAGAATGTAGGCATCGTTGTACCTCGGAGTACGCATCATAATCCATTCTTCAGGACTTTAAAACCTGGTTTCAAAATGAGACATTCATTTTCAGTAAATAGGGTTGAAAATTTCTTATCACAGATTTGAGAGACGCTGAGCAGGTTGTGGTTGAGCTATTCCACCAGATTGACCTCATCGAATGTCAAAGTACCATTCGAGACCTTTCCTTTCTTGGTTATCTCTCCTCCAATGTCTCCGGCAAAAGAAACGTGCCCACCGTTGAATGGTTTGATGTCGAACAGCAGTGACTCGTCTCCTGTCATGTGTCGGGTGCAGCCACTGTCTAAGTACCAAATACTGTTGACAGGCCATCCAGGCTAACCCTACATGCATGAAGAACCGGTTAGTGGAGGGTTTCCCGAGACATACTTGTCTCGGGAAAGTTAAACATAAAGTCACCAAGTTTTATTTTATTATTTCTGAAAATGTAATCCTTTGGTGAATCTGAATCTGAAGAGCAATCCCTCGAGGAACTTGAATTATGATTTCCTCGGTTTTGGAAAAGTTTTCTGGATTGCCTTCGTTTTGGTTTAGGCTTAACCACAAAATCTTCTTGATTAGCCTTTGAGAAAACCTTTGAAGGACTCTTGGGCTTTTCAGCTTTAGAACCCTTAGCTAACCGCTTTCTTTCTCTTTGGGTTAGCCAAAATGGTTTCTTGGGTTTTTCGCTTCTTTTGGATCTTAAATTTGTCTCACTGGCTGAAGTGTAAGTTTGGTTAGGCATTTTCTTGGTTTGAGCATTATACCTAGGAAATGTCTGACCAAACTTACTGTTGAAGTCTCTTTGTTGTTTGTGCCAGTTCTTGCAATGTCTTGCAAGATGAGACGGATTTCCACAAATGAAGCAACATTTTCTTTGGTTGCATTTATAGACATCTTGCTCACTGAGATATGTGGGATGAGGTGATGTTGTTTGGTTAACACGTTGGTGAGCTCTATCTGACTGATAATTGTAAGCATTTGAATGATGAGTTGCAAAATAATTTGATTGCCTAGGTTTCTGTCGAGAGTAATAAAAGGCACTATCAAATTGATCATAATATTAAGAATTATTGTTATAATTTGTATTTTGAGAAAATGAAGTTTTCTTGGGTGGCACATATTTACATGAAGTGCTTGGTTTTTAATTTTCAAAGCTAATTTTCTCTTTTATTAAGTACTCAATTTTATTATCAGTTGATGAGCAGCTTTGACTAGTCTGTTCATTAACCTTGACTTCAACGGTTTCATCAAATACAGTTTCACATTCTGAATCAGAAGAGGAACAATCACTTTCATTGCAAACATTTATACAACTTTCATCACTTGATGATTCACAAAATACATCCTTTGATCTAGAAATTAAACTTCCTAACATTGATTCACACACTTTATTACAAACAAGATTGTTAATCGTTTTTGTTAGACCCACACAAGATACAAAACGGGGTTCTATCTCACCTTTTGGTTTACAACCCTGGTTAACCTTCCCACAATCACCACTTAAATTACCTGCTACACAAGACACGTTGACGTTAGACTTATCAGATGATGGTATTTGAGCTTCTGATGGAGAGGCAGCAGAAACAAATTTCACTGGTTTTGGTAATTTACCAATACCATAAGCCATCTCTTCATCAGAAGAAGTATTATAGCTAAAATGGGGTAGGCAAGTGTAATTGTCATTCATTGGTGGGGGCACCGCTGAATAATCATAACCTAGCCCAGATTTAACTTTAAGATCATCTAATTGTTCAGATGACGCTTCAAATCTTTCAACTTGTTTTTCTTTTTCCTTTTTGTCAGAAACTTCAAGTTTTAACTTTTCAATTTCTTCTTTTAATTTATTTACAATGTCCTTGTAATAGATGACATTGTGCTCTCCTTGAAAGATTTTAAGTTTAAGATTTGCAACATCATCGTGATGTGTTTTAATCTTTTCAACATATATCTTGTCAGCCTTTATATATTCAACATTTAGTTGGCAAAGTTTTGCATTTTCTTTCTAAACTTCGTCCTAAAGATATCTATAATATGTAACTTTATTTACGCAAGCTTGAGAGCAAAGATTTCTTTTTACCTCATCAGATGGTGACGCATTAGAACTTGCAGCAGCAGATGAAGAAGCTTCATTGTTTGTTAAAGCCATGCCAGCCATGTTGAGAGGATTCTGCAGCTCTTAGAATTGATCATCCCAATCCACACCAACTTGGACCTCCGATTGGGAGACAAGGGACTAGAGTTTGAACTTGAGTGGCCTTTGTGTGGATGACCTCCGATTCTTTGAGATGAGTTGCTTGGCTTGTGCACCTCATGCCTTTTTCCTGCAGCCTTACTGTTCTCCTCCTCTGTCACCTCAGTCACACGAATATCACTGGCAGATTTTGACGGATTCGTGCATTCTCGTGAAAAGTGACCCATCTCACCACAGTTGTAGCAACACAGCTTTGACTTATCAAACCCGATCCTTTTTCTGTCTGAATCATTGAAGCTATCCTTCCCGTACGTCTTCATGAAGTTAGTAGCTCTTTGCACCGCCATTACCATCTGGTACTTGATATCCATCTTCTCAAGATCCTTCTGATTGATATCTCTCAAATCCCCAGCCTCAAACTGTGGTGGCAATAGATTTCCTTGCATCAACTCTTCATGGCTTGACAGAAAAGCATGAACTATTGCGATGTTGGAGTCATTCAACATGGGTAGTGCTTCACAGAAACTTGAAGGTTTGCTTGGTTGAGGTTTTGAAGATGACGAAATCCCTTGAGCTTTTAATGCTTAGGCAACCGCGCTCTCGACTGCCTTTTGAAATGAACTTGTACTTGAAGAGTCTGATGGATTGCTGGTTGAGATGAAAGCAGTTGGTTGTGAAGGCACACTTGGGGAGTACTTAGGAGTGGTCAGGGGATACACATTCTGTTGAGTCTTGCTCATAAAAGCAGTTGGCATTGAGGAAGCAGTACTCACTCCAGCTTGATTCAGAGAACTTAGATGATTGTTTATTCTCATCTGCTCATCCATTTCAAATGACTTGATAGTGGATATCAAGTCAGTGTTTAACATCATATTTAGATTGGTAGTTCTCTTGATTGTGACAGTATTGGTACTCCAGCTGTATGGCAATGAATTCATCAACTTGTGGTTGACCTCAGCATTTGCAATGTTGACACTTGCAGCCCTAATTCTCACCATCAACTTCTCAAATCTCTTTACCAACTCCAAAACAGCTTCACCTTGACGATGATTAAACATATTGAACTCTTCCTTTAAAAGGGCCTTCTTGTTTTCCCTAATTTCAGCATTGCCTTCAACTTTCTCAACAAGTGCTTCCCACAGACCCTTGGCACTTGTGTGTTCACGAAGAGTTTCAGTGATCTCATTTGAAAGACAAATGGTCAAAATGAGATAGGCTTTCTTGTCTTGTGCTATCAGGTCCCTGTCTGCTTGATCATAGTTTTCTGGAGCCTTAAGTTGTTCCCCAGCATCAGTGCGAGTCACGGGAACATGAGGACCTTGTTCAAAACATCTCATCAAATCGGTCTCAGTCAATGAGATATAATTCATAAACCTCCATTTGAAATCTGCAAAGTTATCATCCAAGGTCATATACTTTGGTGGCTTTGTAGGTGTTTCCACTTGGATTTCCAACAACAAATACCCCTTCAACAGCTCAGAATCCGTGCTTTTCATGATTTCAGAAGTCTCAAACACTTAGCAACCTTCAAACAGCTTGAAATTTAACACAAGAAAGTTTTTCGCGCGAAACACTTTTTCAAGTGAAGCGAAAAAGTTCAGCTAAGAAGTTCAGCTAAGCGAAGCAAAAAAGTTCAGGTAAGCGAAGCGAAAAATTCTGATGAACAGTAATGCGAAGCGAAAAGGTGCTATGCGAAGCGAAATATGAGCAGTGAAGCGAAGCGAAAAAGTTATATGCGAAACGAAAAAGTTTTCCAAGCGAAGCGAAAAGTTTTCAAGCGAAGCGAAATTGTTTCAAGCGAAGCGAAAAACTCTTTGATGCGAAAAAGTTTAGTTTTCTAGAAGTAATCTTTCTTGGAATCTGTTCCATCTAACTGTCAGTACTAGGTCAAAGGTTGGTACACTGATTTTCATGCCATGAGAAGCGAAAATTTTCACTTGTCAATTTCAACACTTTTGAAACCCGCAAACACTAACTTTAATGCTTTTATAACAAAAACTTTTGGATCTAGAATTTGAACATGAGCTATCTTTACCAAGAACACGTTCTAAGACATTTTTATGAAGATTTTTCCAATTCTTTTTGTATTTTTCTTGTTTTTGTGGTGTTTGTGAACTTTTCTTGCAAGAACACTTGTTTTCTTCTTCTCAAGATCAAAACCCAAGGTTGTGATCCAAAAACCCTCAACTAGTGAGCCGAAGCTTTGATACCAATTGTAGGTCCCGATGTGGGTGGATCTAACAATATTCTTGGATCAACCGAGCTTAGTGCTAGCGGAAATCACACTAAGCCACCTAAGCGGTCTCGGATCTTGAGATATTATTTTCGAGTGTTTTAAGAGAAAGAAAGAGAGCCGAGAGAAAACAGAGAGAGTTATAATAAAAGGTTTTTCTCTTTTAGAATGTTAACAACAACACCTTTACTCCTCATAGCATGCTTCCTATTTATAGGGAAGCATGCATGAGAAGTAGGATACATCAAATGCCCAATGGGCTTCTTCACACCTTTTCTCTTGGGCCTAAAATATACAAAATAAACAAAATGGCCCATTACATAATTACCAATACAAAAGACTAATATAACCAAAAAAGGACCTAACAATACACGAATAGATAGATATGTAGACATAAACAAATGGGAGTAAAGGGAGCGGCTAGAATGAAAAATGAATTGGAATATTACAATTAAATGCATATGAAATCTTTGTAGCGTAACACTATTATTGTAAAATAATAATGGGATTACAGTTAAATGCAAATCAAAGCTTTGTAGTGTAATTTTTTTATAAATCCCTAGTGTGCTATTCTCTTTGTCAGGTAGTTTTCAACAAACCATCGCAGCCCTCAAGTCCATGTATAATGAAAACAGGCTTCCTGATTAGCGGCTGGTGTTTGATTTTGAATTATTTTAATCAATTTTCTTTTTTATCTTGTTCATAGTTGTGACATTTGTCAATTTCGGGTTATTTTATACTTGTATTCTTAATGTAAACCCGACCCGTTTTGTATCCCGAACCTTTCGATATTATCAAAATGATGAATTGTATGTTAAATATTTGTTTTATAGTTGTTGGATAAAAAAAACACCTATTTCGATTCTTAAAATTCCCCGAAAACGCTCAAAACGAACTCCAAGGACTAAAACTACCAAAATGGAGACTTGAAGGACCCATTTGTAGTTTGTGCTTTCTTGGGTCTATAACCAACCCATTTTCATGAAACACCCTTTATGAAAGACCCATTCAACTTACCCTATATATACACACCCATCTTCTTCATTTGTGCTTGCTCATTTCTTCATTTCTCTCTCAAATTCTTGAATTCTAAGGTTGTTCTTCATAAGCTAATCTTTCATTTTAACTAACTTCTCAATACTTAAAGCTTAATGTTACAACACATATACAATATACACTCCTTTTTTACCTTCGGTCTTTCATTTCTCCGGTCTCGGCCAGTTGAAATGTCGGGCTAGTAAGGCAAGGTTACATGGAGGACTTTGTAGTCATTGTTTATATATTTTACAAATCTAACCATATAACTTGTTATACTTTCTTAACTTCTACATATTTTAGTTTATTGTTCATATTTGTCAAGTTCCATGGTATTGGGTATGTGGTGACTAGCCTCGGTTTCATCCCGAGTTGAGAACCGAACCAAAAACCGAACTTTTGTTTAAAAGCATTATTGTTAACTTTTTGAATGTAAAACTTTAGTATTATTATTTATAAGTTATTTTACAAGTTCCATCGTAATTGGGTATGTGGTAACCATCCTCGGTCTTATTCCGAGTCAAGGACCGAACCAAAAACCAAACTTTTGTTTAAAAGCTTTATTGTTAACTTTTTGAATGTAAAACATGAGTATTATTATTTATAAGTTATTTTACAAGTTCCATGGTAATTGGGTATGTGGTAACCATCCTCGGTCTTATTCCGAGTCAAGGACCGAACCAAAAACCGAACTAAACCGAGTTCACTCGCTTAAGACACACAAGTGTGTTTTTAGCCACCAAAACTCATATTTTTCTTCAAGATTATATTTTAAATCAATTTTAGTTAATTTCTAAACATATTTGGCATGTCGGTAACCAACTTGATCTTATAACAAGTTTGAACCGATAAGGTCGTATACTCGCTTAACGAACGTTAAGGTTCTTCACAATAGAACTACATACTTGGTTAAGTCTATTTTGATTTTATTGAGTTATCTCATAACATTTATTATTTTGGGAAGTTAACTGTGAGCTTGGTCAATTATCAAGTCTCGAACCGACAATCCCGAACACTCGTTTAAACCTCATTTTGGTATTCTTATAACCAAGGGTTTTGCAATATCGCATTTTAACCCACATTATTACTTAACATAGGTTGAGTAAAAAAAGAAAAAAACTAATGAATAGAATACCGAGACCCGGTTTCGAGTAAACTTATTTTACAAAACTCGTTTCTTTAATTTCTCAAATATTTACATTTTAAATCCTAAACTTTATTTATTTACTTTATTTGTCATGTATTTTATTTTAAACCCTTCCAAGAATACCTACTAACACAAGACCCGTTTAATATAGGTCTTGCTCGTTAAACCGATCTCTCCGATTATTCACGACACTATCTTTCAAGTTACTTGTTAATGTGAGTACTTTTTCATCCCCCGTTTTCCATCTTTCGTTTTGGGGGTGGCATTGCATACTTATTCAAATTCAAATGATTTATACTTGAGTCTTAAACCACAACATGTATTGTATATGTTTACTTAAATAAATGCTCGATTTGGTGTTATATGCTTAGATTATGTGCAAATTCTTGAATGCTAAGGCGGGTAGCCTCTTGAATGCTAAGGCGGGTAGTCTCATCAAAGTATAATCATACGTTAATTCCGAGTATATATGGTATCCCCATATAGAAATGTGTCGTCAATGTATTCTTATTGACGATTTCATTATTATCGTCAATGTATTCTTATTGACGGTTTTATTATCTAAATTGTTGCTATTATTTATTGTTTTCATATACTAGTTGTGGATTTCATACTATATACTTATTGTCCAAAACTATGAAAATTGCTCACCAACCTTCGTGTTGACAAACTCTATTTTATGCAATGTTACAGGTTTGATGTTAGCTTGATTGGATTACTTGAAGAAACTTATTATCTTGGCTTTAGGATATTAGAAAATAAAAGAATAAGTTATTTGTTTATCTATCTATTTGGCATTTTGTATGAACAATTGTTGTGTTATTTATGATGATATGGATTTAAATGAGTTGTTTAAATATTGTAACTTTATAGTGTCATTGTGCAATCAGCAATCATGTCGCGCCTCGACGTTTCCGCCTTCATTGGTCGTGGTGTGACAATAGTTACCGTCGTTGTGATTAGAAACTTGTTGTTTATCTATCTATTTGGCATTTTGTATGAACAATTGTTGTGTTATTTATGATGATATGGATTTAAATGAGTTGTTTAAATATTGTAACTTTATAGTATCATTGTGCAATCAGCAATCATGTCGCGCCTCGACGTTTCCGCCTTCATTGGTCGTGGTGTGACAATAGTTACCGTCGTTGTGATTAGAAACTTGTTGTTTTTCGACAATTTTCTCATGACTATGAGATGCCAACTTAGAATCGGCATCATCGATCTTGAAGGTTATCGAAAAACGATAGGTGACTGTTCATAGGATTTCAGAAGACATCTAGTAAGGTGTAACTGCTGATAAACTCAACTCTTAACACTAGTTAGATTAATTGCAAATAATGTTTTATACTTTGAAGATGAAAACTTTATAACTTTTGACTAATTAAGGATATATAACAATGATTAAGATCGAGTCTAAAATTTTGAAGGCGATATTTGGGATTGATTTGAGTCAGCAAGATGTCAAAATAATTAGTGGGAAGAAAACAAATTTATCCCATGCAGGAACCCACTAAAAAGGTGTATAATTTTTAGGTAAATCGATCATGATTCTTATATGTGTTTTGTTTTTTTTTAATTGTTATTAAGAACACAATAGACTGTTAGTGGCCGTGGAAGATAATCCTTGAATTTTCTTGTGTATAACACTCAATGATATGAACAAACACGATGAGATTCTACAATGTGATTGTACAACAATTTGCAAAGTAACATAACAAATTTAAAGGATAATCGATTGAGATTTAATCGAATATCTTGGCGATTAATACCGAGTACATAGGATTGTATAAAGACACAAAGATTTGACGGTTAACACGGTCGTTGGCGCCAACAACCGTTTAAACGGCTAACCACCAACTACCCTAGGTAATTTTTATCCTAAGTCTTAATTATTACATAATAAGTACTAATAATATATAAATTTAGTTTATAATTCAATATAGACAACAAACTTCAAGCAATAGCAATATATAGGCATGTTTTGTGAAGCCCTTTTGATCTAGTTCAATTGGATAAGGAGTTATGTATATGGGTTTTGTGCAGGTCATGGAGACAATCCCCTTGAGGCCAGTGCAACAGTCGTCGGATCAGGAGAGGCCCTCACTTTTTGAGGACGGTCTCTTTGCTTCAACAAAGAAGCCGTCAGCAAAACATGTTCTTTGACTTTGTTGGAAGGCTTCGACTGCAACGGGGAGGGACGTCTACATGGGGAATAACATAGTTATTCTTAACAATGATGAGTTGTCCGGCCGCTTTCATTTTGTTTAGATGGTGGGGAAAGGAGGGTTGATGCGCCACTAGGAGCTTTCCAGAATTTGATTTGGTGTGTTTTGAAATGGTTGACTTGTTTGCTCCATGACATATGACATCATCATCATCATCGTACTCAGTATATCCCACCAATAGCAAAGCTATAGTAGGGTCTGAGGAGGGTAAGATGTAGACAGCCTTACCTCTACCCCATAAGGATAGAGAGGCTGCTTCCGGGTAAGATGTAGGCTCCATGACATATGACAACAAGATGAAAATAGCCTTCTCTTTTTCATCAAAAAACCTTATTTTCTCTATTTTTATTTGACCGCCTATATATGTGTTGGTACATGTGTGTCAGTAGTTCATAGTCTAGCATTTGTGATCGAGTCTGTAATGTAATTATGTTTTGTTTATGTTTAGTTAAGTAAAACGCGAAGTTGTCAACAAGTTCGCTATGGCGAACTTGTTGAATCAGCGAAGTTATTGACAACTTCGCCTGTGGCGAAGTTGTCGTGTTTATATACTGTTCAGCGAACAGTTTACGTAGTTGTTCGTTTTAGGGTTTGTTGCAGTTGTTCTGTGAACGTGTTCGTGTCATAGTCTGTAACAGTGACCGTGAGTCACGTGTTCGGTTATCAATATAACGTGGTTGAGTTATTGCTCGTGTGATTCTATCTCTACACTCGTAACTACCTGCGCAGGGATTCCGCACCTGCGTTGTTAGCGATATCCCGTGTACGATCCGTCCAGGAACCTACAATTGGTATCAGAGCCAATCGGCTCGATTGTGAGGTTCGGGATTTCATGCGGGTGTAGAAAACGTCTCGTTTGACCTATTCGCGGGACGTGTTTTTGTTGGGATTGAGTTTTGCTAGTGCTTGACAGTCTTTTTCAAGCCTTTGCATTGATCGGGAGCTGCTGGATTGACGAAAACAGATCTGAACAAACTTCCCTGTTCATCGGGCGAAGTTACCGTTCATCGGGCGAAGTTACCATTCTTCAGGCGAAGTTGCCGTCGCTGGAATTAGGGTTTTTGGCGAAGATATAAGGATTAGCGAAGTTAACCACAACTTCGCTCACTTCATAAGTTCGCCTTAGCGAAGTTATCCGCAACTTCGCTTCATACCCAAGTTCGCTCAACTCATAAGTTCGCCAGAGCTAAGCGAAGTTATTTTTTAACTTCGCCAAATCTAGCGAATTTAAGAACTCAGTGAAGTTCTCTTTTCAGCGAAGTTAACTTTCAAGCGAAGTTATTCTTAACTTCGCCTACTGAGCTGTTTTAATATTTTTTTTGTTTTTTCCAGGTTTTTCAGGTTTTTGCAAGGATGTCGTCGATCAACATCTCCGATTTGGTCAAGATGGAAGTAGAAGCGGGGTCTGCCACTAAGGCCCCGAGGCTGATGAAAGGAACTGACTTCGTGGCATGGAAGGACAGATTCATCCAATATATTAAATATCAGGATGCAAAGATGTGGGTGTGCATCCAGGATGGATATATCCCACCAACCATGGTGTACGAAGGTCGTGATGTGGTTAAGAAGTACAGCAAGATGGAGGAAGAGGAGAGGAAGATGTACGAAGCCGAAAGCAAGGCTCATGCAGCTATCACTATGGCTCTTCCACAGGAGATCCTTCATACTTTCAGAAAGTATACATCGGCTCGAGAGCTTTGGGATGCTCTTGAAAATAGATTCGAAGGAAATGTGGGCATTCGTGCCTCGAAGATTAAACTGTTGAAGACTCAGTTCTCTGTCTTCAAATTTTTGAAGAACGAATCTCTGGATGATATTATCACTCGATATTATCATCTAATGACAGAGCTAAACAACTATTCGATTGCTTACAGAGAAGAGGAGATAGTTGAAAAGCTTCTCGATGCTCTCCCGCCGAAGTGGGAAATGTACACAGTTCTGATGAGGGAAGACAGAGACTTTCCTAATTGTGATTTGGAGACAGCAGTAAACAAGCTCAGAACCTTTGAGCTTAATATGGTACGTAAAGAGACACCAACAGATCAGATTCAAGACCCTGGTATGTATGGTGCCAAACTTAACTCAGGCTCAAGTTCGAAGCCTGAATCTGCTGCTTACTACTCCAAAGGAGAGTCAGGTTCTAGCTCTTCTCATGAAGGAAACGTTTCAGTGAACATGAACGGTGATGTTTGCTTTGCTGCTGGAGGTTCAAGTGCTTCGAAACCTCAAACATCCAACAGTAGTTTCTCTCCTAGTGCCTCAAGCAATAACTATTCCAAGATGCCAATGAGTGTCAAATCTGCTGAAGAGCAGTTTGCAGTCTATGCATCTTTTATTGCTTCATATGAGAACTACATACAAGGGAAGATTGTGGACCCTGCTGCTTTGGATGAGGATTATGACCAGATCGATGCTGATGATCTGGAGGAGATGGATTTGCAATGGCAAATGGCCATGATAGTGAGGCGATTCAAGCGTTTCATGAATAAGACGGGGAGAAAGTTTGTTGGTGGTAGGCCCGGATTCGACAAGTCTAAAGTGAGGTGCTATAACTGTCAACAGTATGGGCACTTTGCTAAAGAATGCAGAAACGAGAGAGTTGAACGGGGTCAAGGCCGGTCAGCACAGCCTACTGGGATTAGTAGAGAAGTCAATGCCATGTTGTCTAGAGAAGCCGGTGAATACAACTGGAACCTGCATGCGAATGAAACTGGTGAGCAGGCGAATATGGCAAAGGTAGAAAATGAAGATTGTGAGAAGATGACTGGAAAAGAGAAAGCTACTGGTGAAGAGAAAGCTTTCATGGCAGATAACGATGGTCAACCCTCCGAGGTAAGTCCTAAACCTGTTTGTACAAAATGTGAGAATTTGTCTGAGCAACTTGCGACCATAACTGATCAGTATGTTCGTTTAGATGCTGAATTTAAAAATCTTAAAGAAGATCATCATTTTACTAAGGCAAGAGAAAACAGTTTTAAAGTTAAAATAAAAGCATGTGAAAAAGATGTCAAAAGCTTAAAAACTAAACTTGCTGAAAATATTGATGTAATTGACCTAAGCTATGAGGTTTTAGAAGAAAAAACTAAACTTATTGCTGAACGTGAAAAGCAGATTGCTGACCACCAGGTGAAAGTGGTGGAACTGAACCGAAAACTCGAGCAGTTCCGAAATTCCTCAGCTATTCTTGATCACCTTGTTAGTGATCAAGGTACCTCTCCAAAGAGAGGAGGAATTGGTTATCACGAGGTTCCACCACCGTATAACCATAATTACACTTTTAACCCTAGTGTACAGAAATCTGCTGAGTTTGAAGTTCCTCAGACAGTTCCCATCAAGGTTACATTTAAAGAACCAACTGTTAGTAATGGCGAAACGAGTTCGCCTGTTTCTAGTGTAAATATTTCTGTTACGAGTCCAGTCTCATCGGATTCGGATAAGTTGTCCGAATCTGGTAAGACGAAAGAGAATGTAGTGTTACCCACCGGTGGAGATAAAAATAAATCTTCTAAAAAGTGTACTCCACTCAACCCGTATGTCCCACCTTATGTGAGACGAACGGCTGGTAACACTGCCTCTACATCCAAACCAACATTTGACAAGAAATTGGAGAGTCGGTGTTGCTTTAGATGTAACAAATTAGGGCATTTAGTTGCAGATTGCCCTCTGGAGCCGAGATTCAGAGGTGTGAAGCCAAATAAAAATGAGAATAAGCGTCATTTTGTTCCTGCTAAAAATGAAAACTTTAAAAAATGCCAAAATGTAACGAA
The DNA here is from genome assembly GCF_021521415.1 of Bidens hawaiensis. NCBI lineage: Eukaryota > Viridiplantae > Streptophyta > Magnoliopsida > Asterales > Asteraceae > Bidens > Bidens hawaiensis. The sequence continues at coordinate 191,904 of NW_027491728.1, read as the reverse complement.
TTCAAGTTTTCATAAAAACCAACCTCATTTTTACAACCAAACCTCAAGATATAACACTTTCAATTCTCAAAGGTTTGGAAGGCATTACACCCAATCTGCAAGGAGATTCCCTAACAGGACTTACAGAAATTATCCTGACGCTAACTTGAGAAAGCCAGGGTACGGGACGTATCGATCCAAGACCATTTGGTCTTGGGTCCCAAGATTCTAACTCTTTGTTTTATTGTGTAGGAACAGTTGAACAGGGCTGCAAACAATCTTTGGATTGTAGATAGCGGCTGTTCCAGGCACATGACAGGCAACAAACACTTGTTGCAAGACTTAAAACCTGTTCAGGGAGCTAGAGTTAGTTTTGCTGGTGAAAGCGGTGGAAGGATTACCGGTAGAGGAACTGTGTCGAATGGGAGAATGACACTTGAAAATGTAAACTTTGTGGAGGAATTAAAGCACAATCTGCTGAGTGTGTCGCAGATTTGTGATAAAGAATACACTATCCATTTCACTAAGAATGAAGCGATTGTATTGAAGCCTGGTTTTCATATACCAGAAGAATGGATAGTAATGAAAGCTCCACGTGAAACGAATACATACGTGATGGATATGAGGTCTACTGAAATGGCCACCGGAGAATCCTGTTTAATGACAAAGGCAAGCGAATCAGAATCAGAATTATGGCACAGGAGAATGGGACATATTCATCTTCGTAAGATGAACTTCATTGTCAAAAATGGGCTTGTGATGGGCGTTCCCTTAAAGAGTTTTAACTTTGAAGATAAATGCATAGCGTGCAAGAAGGGAAAACAACACAAGAAAAGCCATCTCACCAAGACGATCAACTCAATTGCTGGTACTCTAGAACTACTTCATATGGATCTCTTCGGTCCGGTGAATGTACAGAGTCGGAAGTCAACAACAGGAGGCTGTCAGTTTCTTGGAGGAAGATTAGTTTCCTGGCAGTGCAAGAAACAGACATCAGTTGCAATTTCAACATGCGAAGCTGAATACATGGCAGCGTCCCACTGCTGCTCTCAGGTTTTGTGGATTCAGCAACAATTGCGCGACTATGGTCTGAATTTCTTACTTACTCCTATTTTAATTGATAACACTGCCGCCATCTCAGTAATTAACAATCCCGTGAAGCACAGTAAAACTAAGCATATTGACATTCGTCATCACTTCATACGGGATTGTGCTGAGAAGAAACTGATAAAGATCGAAAAAGTTGATACACTTGAAAATTTTGCTGACTTGTTTACAAAAGCGTTTGATAAATCCAGATTTCAAAACCTAATTAAGCTAAACGGGATGATCAATCCCGAGTAACCATGTCTTTGTTTTAAAAAAAAAAAAAAAAAAAAAAAAAAAAAAAAAAAAACAAGGGTCATTTTTGCTTAAAATTAGTCGGTTACCTCAGTTTGATGGACATATCCTCGGATATGTTTTGGTCCTCGTTTTTCGACTTAGAAAATAAGGATAGCCATTAACCGGAAGACTGAAAGTAACCGGGGCAGCTATGACGTGTGTTCTTTCAGTTGCTGAAAATTAGTCGGTCATACTTAGTAAGAAGGACACATACTTGTATGTGGTCGGTCCAGTTGATCCATTGGATCTTCAGGATAGCCGTTTACCTGACGACTTTGACGTGATTGGGGCGATTGAAATTAAAGTTTTTTTCGGGAAATGAAATTACTTTTCAAGTCTGTTACTTCGTAAGAAGTTCTATGCTGTGTTTAACAGAAAATTGATCCAACCTTGGAAAATGATATATATACTGATTGTGTGTGCTTAACTAGTGAAGTTATTAGGCTTAAAAGGCTTTAGAACAGTCATTGTATGTCATGGTAATTTTTATGGTGCGTAAAAGTGTATGTGATACTAACTTAAATTTACTCGAATTTACGTGGAAACTCCTTAAGAGTTTTGTATGTCTTCATACATATCTTTTCGAAGGATAGGCAGAAAAGCGACTACCCAGTCATACACGAGCCCGTGAGTGTTCTGATTCCCGTGAAGAAAGCATTTCAAGATACTGCAGTGATCCAGATTCGGGACTTGCAGTGGTTTAGTACTCCGAAGTCGATAAAAATGTTGATTTAAAAAAAAAAATAAAAAATAAAAAAACAAAAAATAAAATATATATATATATATATATATATATATATATATATATACGTGTATACTTTTAAATACTTATGAGACATAGTAACAATCAAGACTTCTCAAGTCTGGAGTTAGAAGAAAACGGGAGGCAGACATCGTGTATCTACAAGATAATCAGACATTATGGGTCGAAGTCAATTCGGGGTGACTTGGGTATAGCCGAATACGCTTTGAGAATAGATAGAAGACATCATTATCTCTGAGATGTTGCCAACTTAAATTTTTGAGCTTAACTGAACCTTAATCCGTATCACAGAAACGATGAAAACCATTTACGTTATTTACATGCTTACAACCTGTGTCTCATGTCATAATACAGCTAAACACGGATCTAAGTGACAGTCACATCGTTAGTATGATTCCTGTTAGGATCTTTTCTAAAACGTAGTGGTCCCTGACTAGACTGAAATTTGATCCCTTATTTCGTTCAAATTTTTCTAAGTTTTTTTTAGTTTTTGTAGTTATATTATTTTATTGTTGGTTACTGGGTCTTGATCATATTTGTTTAACTCTTTTTGGAAACTTCGAAGTTGTTGAATTCGGCGAAGTTGTGCTTAACTTCGCCAAGGCGAAGTTAAGCGTAACTTCGCCTGAACAAACTCAGCCCTATATATAGACTTTGAAACAGTAACAGGTTATTATTCTCAACTTCTTCCGGCGAATTTACGAATATTTCCGGCGAACTTGATTATATTTTCGATTTCGATCTTTGTTTCCAGTTTCTTGTGCTCATTAACGGTATGTGTTGTCAATATCATTCACAAACTTACTCGTTCGGTATAGTTTTACCCGGTTCGAGACCTCGGGTCGTCGAACCTTCGAAACCAAGTTTTTCGACCTCACGTTACGTGTTCATGGACGACCTTTTCGTCCTAACACCATTGAAATATGTTGGACTTCATTGTTATATCCTTAAATCGGTCCGAAACGTCGGATAAAACTTGTTTGAATCTGAACAGTCGCCGTTTCAGATTCAGGCGAAGTTAAGGTTTACGCGAAGTTATTCTCAACTTCGCCAGTGGCTTAAGTTCGCTTTCAGCGAAGTTATCCACAACTTCGCTTGAAGCTTAATTTCGCCTATGGCGAAGTTATCCATAACTTCGCCTTGAACACAACTTCGCCTATTTCAAATTTTTTATAAGATTTCAGACGAACTTACAGATGAAGCGAAGTTGTTCCCAACTTCGCCTCACCTTTAAATTCGCTTGTTCTGTGTACATCACAACTTCGCACATGGTACACAGCGAACTTGTGAGATGGTTATATGGTCTCTAACCTGATTTGTTTTATGCAGATATGGCTGCTGTTGGAGGTGCTGGTGGTGATGATGGTGATGAGCAACGACAATTCTTTCCAGCCCATAACCAATACATCACTTTGGATCCAGACGCACGAGGCGTTGAAGACTATAGGGAGATTATCACATTTCTCCAACGATCACGAGTTTTTCACGCGATCACTAATACACTACCCATATCTCTGCCTAACATTGAAGATTTCTGGCAGACGGTGTATTATGATTGCAGACCTGAGCCTCCAGTGATGCGAGCAACTGTCAATGGTCAAGGCATACAGTTTTCCTCGGAAGACATACGGTTGGCTCTGCAGTTCGGTGATGAAACGAGAGACGACCCAACGGAGTTCGTAGCTCCTTTCCGTGACGGAGCTTACTTGAGGATGGGTTATTCGGGTCCGCTGGGGGACTCGCAGAGGAGGAAAGGCTTTCTGCTGGATCAATGGCGCTTTCTGATGCATGTGTTAATAGTATGCATGTCCGGCAGATAGGCAGGAACAGACGGGATGGGTGCGACGATGCAGTCGGCCATGATAGCGCTGACTTACAACCGCAGATATTCATTCAGTCAGCTAATCTTTTACGAGATTGATCGTCAGCGAAGGGCTGTGGCGCGCGAGCGATTCACTATGTATCCTCGTTTCTTACAGATGATTTTAAATCATCTCGCTCCGTCGCTGCCACAGAGACGCCCAATAAGATACGTAGAATGCGTGACGAAACGTATCTTTGCTCAGTGCCGCACCTCGAGCACTCGTAGCAAGCCTGAGCTGCGTCCCAGGCATACTCCTTTATTCGGGTATCTCATCAACCCGGAGTATGTTCCTGCAGGAGGGGACGAGTTCAGAGACCCCCAACCACATCAGGCGGCAGCACCTCATGCTGTATCAGCTGCGCCTGTGGTTTCTACTGTTGCCTCTGCTGCTGTGCCAGCTACTGTATCTCATGCTGTGTCTACTGCTGAAGACGTTGATCTTAATGCTGCCTTTGGCGTACATGGTGTGTTTGATATGGATGTCTCGGGTCCTCAATTTATGGATGTTACCAGAGCAGCTACTTCGGTAGCTGACTCTGATCTAGACGAGACGTTTGCTGAGGCAAGAAGACTTATGGTGTCTCGGGAACGGACTACGGGAAAGAGACCGAGAACGGAAAACGAGGATGAGGAAGAAGTTGATGAAGAGGAGGCAGTGCAGATTGTGCTTAGACGTTCAAGAAGAGAACAGAGAGGTATAGGTTCGGGAGCTGGAGAATCTTCAAGACTAGTACGTTTTGCTCCACCTGCCTTGTCTGGTATGTCTCTTATTACTACTACAGCACAGGTTACAGCGGTCGAGACGTCGGCCCCAGCAATTGTGTCCCTACCACCCCAACCGCTTAATCCACCGGTGGTAGTTGCACGATTTGTGGAGTCGACAATCACTTCTACTGCAGTGTTACCAAGTGTACCACCTGCGGTCACTTCTGCTGATGTCCCGCCAACTCCAACGCCTACTTCAGATTCCGAGAGGATTACATCACTAGAGCGGATTGTTGCTGATCAGACAAAGACCATTCAAAGCCTAGTGGAATCCAATCGACTACAAGCTGCCCTCCTGGTTGAACATGGAAGAATAATAGATGCCTTCAAGGATTACTTGGCATCTCAGGGGGGGAATACTTGTAGGGGCGATGAGTTGAGAACGAAAAGACGAGAAGATCATGACGATGATCCCAATGCACCTTCCGGTGCAGGTGATGAGCTGCCAAGAACCTCTCAGGCTCTTGGGGCTTCCACAACTGAGGGGGAGTCTACAAATGCAGCTGGTGATGAGGTTGTAGTTGTGGATGACGACGCTGATGTTGAAGACGTTATCGATGCTTTGAAGGAGTTGGATGAGGAGGAGGACGATGAGTTGATGGATGATGACGACGTGTTGCCTATGGATGAGATTGAGAGGATTGGAGAACAGATTAATGTGGAAGATGTATTAGAAGAAGGTGAGATTGTGGATGATTCAGTGGAACATGAGATTCCAGCTGTTGAGAGATCAGAATTGGGGGATGAGAGCGTGATAGAAGATACAGTATGGGAGGAGCAGCCGAACTGGAAAGAAGGCTGTGCTCAGTGGTTTGTTAAAACCAAGAAGCCTGCAGTGCCAACAATGTTCAGAAAGACTTATAATATAAAGGGCTATGCAGAGTCAAAGAAGGGAATCATATGCTGGTTGTACGACAAAGAGCTGAAACTATTTGTGATCAAACGGTACGACGGCATTCAGTACTTTAAGAGATTGTTGAGATCTCTGAATTCCTTACCAGAATGTGAGGTGAAAGATTTAGCGAGATTGGGGCTGATCAATAGAAGCAATGATGATATGGCAAGAATCATTGAGAAGATCGTATGGAAAGAAGCCATTAAAGACAAAAAGTTTGAACTGCTAAAGCCTCAAAAAGGAAAGTTGATAGAAGACAAAGATCGTGGAATGAGGGCTGACGGCAAACCATGGATGGTTATGAAGTATAAACCAGTCCGTCATTTGAAAGAAGTACCGATGAAAGTTATGCCCAAGAACGTCCTAAAAGATTTAAAATGGTGGTACGTAGATTGCGAGACAGCTGAGGCAGTAATGGAAGATGAGGATGAACAAGAAGTACTTCGGGTTTACGACCCGATGCATCTTGTTAATCTATCGAAGGCTGATCTGAAGGCGCTCAACGAGAAGAAGATCTTCTACATTCCTGCTTGGAAGGATCAAGCTAGGAAATATCAACGGGTGGTGTCGGTATGTGTTAGAGAAGGGGCGCACGTGTAGAGATGAAAGATTACAAGACTCAAGATTTGAAGATCAAGAGATGAAGCTACTGCCAAGGGGGAGTCTGTTGGTACATGTGTGTCAGTAGTTCATAGTCTAGCATTTGTGATCGAGTCTGTAATGTAATTATGTTTTGTTTATGTTTAGTTAAGTAAAACGCGAAGTTGTCAACAAGTTCGCTATGGCGAACTTGTTGAATCAGCGAAGTTATTGACAACTTCGCCTGTGGCGAAGTTGTCGTGTTTATATACTGTTCAGCGAACAGTTTACGTAGTTGTTCGTTTTAGGGTTTGTTGCAGTTGTTCTGTGAACGTGTTCGTGTCATAGTCTGTAACAGTGACCGTGAGTCACGTGTTCGGTTATCAATATAACGTGGTTGAGTTATTGCTCGTGTGATTCTATCTCTACACTCGTAACTACCTGCGCAGGGATTCCGCACCTGCGTTGTTAGCGATATCCCGTGTACGATCCGTCCAGGAACCTACAATATGAATGTGAACATTACGTGTCCGTTACTAAAATAAATTAATATTGTAATAAAGAAAATGTATTGCAATCCATTTAGAGATTTTATTTTGTAGGGCAAATATATATTGTATTAGACATGTGTACGTATTTAGGGTTTACGTTGTACACGCTTATTTGTCGTATTTTGTTTGATGCTTTGTAATGCTCATCGGACTGCCCCTTCGGGGCTTTATTAATGTAATGGGCCTAGGGTTATGTAAGGCAACCTATAGCCCTAGGATCCCTAAGTCTTTTCATTTTCATTTTGCATTTTCACCTACAACACACTGTTAATACTATTTGCTTGCTCTAACTCACGATCTAAGAACCGGGTGATATTGTTGGATTTCGCACCTCAATATCACGGATTTGTGTAAGGCCAAAAATGTGACTTATGTTATCAAAAGAACGAAACCCGTTAAATATATTATGGTCAAGAAAATAATTAAAGTGGCAGAGAAATCTGGATACGAGAAGAGAGTTTAGTGCACACGTTTGGCTTCAACGGGGAGGAGATCTTCTAGAATATTTATGTTAGCCTATAAATAAGACTAGATTTTGTTAGTTTTATGTGTGTTCTTATAAATCACCCACCCAAGGGGAGCTCACCTTGGGTGGGGTCGATTCGTTTATTATATATTTAATCTTTTTGCAACCGATAACGAGATTGTTTATTATTATATCATCCGTTTATTATTTACTCGATTGTTTGATTTACCGCACCCCTCTTGATCGTTTATCAAGAACAAAATCCGTTCGTTGTTGGATCCGATGTCGGGACCTACGGAATCAGATGATGATGATGATGATGGTGAGTCACATAGTGATGATGATGACTTAAGTGATGATGATGGTGATGGTGATGATGATGGTGGTGATTAAGATGGAACAGGTAATCACACTACTAGGAATGATGACACGGCTACTTTTGATGATCTAGATACTGAACATGCACATGAAGAAATTCCGTACTTGGATGCTGACATTGAAAGCGGATTTCATGATGTTTTTGGTCCTAATTTAACTACAGGTACTGGATTGCCTCTCAAAGGCGGAAGCTGGTATTCCAGTTATGATGTTGATTATCTCTTTGCTTCATAAGATTTAGAACCAGAAGTATGACTTGAAGTTAATGAGGCTGATGATCTAGTTTCATATGTTGCTGCAACCACTGCTAAGCCAGTCTCACAAGCTGCTGTTGGTGCCCCAGGCACAAAGCCGATGAAAAGAAAGTGGCACTGCAATGAAAAATGTTATAGCATTCGATGCAGAAATGTTGCTTTTCATGATGAATCCCTCGTTCTATACAGCAAGTGGCACGCGGAATGCGAGAAGTGGGCTATCAGAAGCCAAAATGGAGATCTCACCTACATGTGCTACACGGAGATGCACGTATTGTCTCATCTAGACATGAACTTCTTCTCCAAATCAGCAGCATGTGTTGATATCAAAAGGCTTCCAGGTTGGTTCAAGAGGCATATTAAGAAGCAGGCAAATTGGGACTACCCCGACTACAAGCTCAACATGGGGAAAGCCTACAAGCATACAACCATACTTGATGCAACAACAGTTAAACGACCACGAAAGATTTAGAAGTACAAGATGCCAGAAGATGGGCATGCCATTTATCATGGAGAACCTTTCAAGCCGACACAATTTCAGAATTTGTGTCATGGCACTTTGATGGAGAAACTGGTGAAGGATCAACTGCAAGGGGAACCGAGTCTTCCGATTATTTGAAGAATAGAATTAATATGGTTTGGCAAGGAAGACATTATGAAGCTATACAAGTCCCCTTTACTTGAGGATGTGGGTTGGGGAACACTAACCGAATAATTGACCGATTCAACAAGTTTGTTGGATATCTTGTTGATAACCAACTAATCAATGTCCCTAAACCTTTTGTATACAAAACAGACAAGAGGCGGAAATAGCTAAAAATAGTAAACACTAAAGGGAGATTGTAGATCCCATTCAAGTGTTTTAAGTCTTTTGTATTTGTTAGCCTAGCACACGTATGTAATATCTTTGTTTCCATTTAGTTTGTTTACGTTTGGGTCCGAGGCCTTTTGTACGTTAACCCATTGGGCCTTACGCAATATAGTCCATATGCATGAGCCTTGCACTATAAATAGTGCAAGCTCCTCGTACATATGGTAACTTTTCTCTTTTAAAACTCAACCACTTTCTCTCTCTACCTTATCTTATCAACTCTTTCCACTTATAGTAAATAATCTACAAGATCCGAGATCCGGGTGCTGTTAGTGGTTTCAGCTAGCTAACAACATGGATTGATCCAAGTTAAATTATGAGATCCCTTATATAGGACCTACAAACCCATAACTACATGGTTGGTGAGCATACTAGTTTACCACTAGAATTCCCTGGGGAAAAAGAGGCACATGTAGTATACCCTATGCATGATTACGAAGATTATATATTAAGAGCATACTAAGAAACCCATGAAATTTGGCAGGAAACACATACTGGTAATCACGCAATATGCTAATTTTTAAGTGAATAAAATCATAGCAATCTCGTACTTAAATTAAAGAAAATAAAATGCTTGTGTTTTATGGTGTAAAGATATATACACTACAAGAAATTTGAGTTTTAGCGGCAACAAGAAGCATTAGCGGCGACACACGATGAAGTCGTCGCTAATGTGCCAAATCGCCGCTAATTATGTCGCCGCTAAAACCCACAATCTGTGTGGAATTTAGAAATCAATTCCTAGCCCTTGTTAAGATCAAAATCCAATGACTGAAAATAGCCATTTCACATCCCATCTTTATAACCTTATCTCCTTCATCTACACTCTTTACCTTTGCAATTCTATCCACCTTCAAATAAAGTTGAAATCTTTTTCCACCACCGTCTTCAACCGCTGAAACTCCGCTACCATCGACGCCGCAAAACGCTGAACCTCCACCATCGTCGACTCTATCAACCACCTTCTTGAAGATTTGATACCGTCATCGTCAACCCCATCTTGGATCTACTTCGACACCATCACCGTCAACAATTTTCTTGAAGCTCCGACACCGTCACCGTCACCGTCACCGTCATCTTCACCGTCAACAACCCACTTGAAGCTCCAAGACCTTAAAGATCCAATACTGCCAAGACCTTCAAGATACAAAGTTTGTCAAGGTCTATAACAACAAGCACCATCGTCACCATCAAGTCACCGTTAACCACCACTGAAATTTTATGTAAATTATATGTAGAAATCTTGTAAATTAACTAATTTGAGTTGAAATGAAACGTGTGGTGTTGTCATTTTCATGTTTAATTTGATGAATAATCATGTTTGTTGCGCTTTAAAATGAGGATATCCGTCTCCGACAAAGTTTTCGGCAAAGACCCCGGTGACCCAATAGCGGCGATGCGCAATAAATTAGCGGCGACGACTTGAGCTTCAGCGGCGCGGAAACAGTGGCGACATCTCACCGCTAATACCTTAGCAGCGACTTTTGGTGGTATTAGCGGCGACTTTTGTCGCCACTAAAAGTCAGATTTCTTGTAGTGATACATAAAAAATTAAGAATTTTATGCATTTATATCTTCATCATGTGTAGTACATGGGTTCTAACCTTGCGACTAATAGAATTTTTTTTTGTACATATACATAATTAAGTTATGCTTTATATTTTTAAAATTAGTGATATGTTTCATGTTATATTAATCAGATAAATATAAACAAAATTAAACTGATTAAAACTACATAATTAGTACATAAAGAAAATTACATAATAAAACTATTTACTCATACACCTTCTAAATAAATCAAATTTTAAAACTAGTAGGTCTACATTAATTCTAATTACATACTATATGTCACATTGTTATCAAGTTACACATAAAAATGTTAGTTGCTAATGAGATGCTAGCACAATTAGTACAGGTATTTGTCTGTTAGAGGTGAAGTCCTGTAAGGCCCCGAACCCCGGGAACCTCACAGTTGGTAATCATTAAAACACTCGTAAAATTTAATAAACTTAAAAACCGTTTCTTCCATTAAAACAAATGTATTAGAGTATAAATTTTTGCGGAAAACATGAAAAATGAAATAAGTTCCCGAAACCCGGGAATTTTGCCCAAGAACCAAAATCAGTATAACTTTTATAAGTTTTCTTGAAATAAAATATTCATAAACAATTCTTCCTTCCAGTATGCCCTTCACCATCCAAGTAGCTCCGTGCACATCCAAGCGATAAGGCATCCTCTTCCAAATCCTGAAACTTACACTAACATGCACACAAAGTCAGCTTGAGCTGAGTGAGTTCAAGTTTTAAGTAAAATATATCAGTAGTAAAATCATGATAGTCATACCAAAGGTTTTCTAAAAGTAAAAGGGTACATCCATCTAATCATCATTACCGAACTTAAACATTCTCATACATAAATATACAAAATGTATATGTAAACATCCATTCAATAACATCCCTATATACATAACAGTATATATATATATATATCATCCACGTATAACATCAGGGTCGAGCAAACGTACAACCCAAACACGTAACATCAGTGCATGAAAACACAAAGTAGGCATACACAACATAGTAGTCGAAACGACTACAACATCGCCAAATAGAGGCCAGGAAATAATGTATATACACATATATATATTTAACATCCCAAGGCTTACCATATACTAGCAAGCCTATATAAAATCATTTTAAAAACATTTCATCAAGTAAGAAAACATTTAGGTGCGCATGCTAGCCCAAAAGTAAAATGAGTAAAAAGGGCATCATGAACTCACCTGAGATCGATCAACTAACGCATCAAACTCAACAATTTGCAATTCTACACCTGATAAACCCTAGTTTTCGAACTAAAATCGATTGACCGACCTAAACACCTACAATGACCACGAAATTTTAATATGATGTAAATGCCATACCTGGGGATCTTTCTACACCAGAAACTCTAATTTTGATCCACGGGAAGTGGGTCAATTGCACTCTAGCCGAAATCTGCCCAACGAAAAGTTTTGGCAAAATTGAGCATCAAAACGATTAAGGGTGAGCAAAAAGAGTGTAGGGGATTGTAGTACATACCTTGAACTACCTCTAGGAGCTTGGAATCGATAAAAAAGTCGAAGCATGAAAGGGAGGGGGTGGCTGGAAGTGCCGATCGCAGCTGCTGTTAGGTTTAGGGTTTTTATTTTTATTTTTTTTTGTTATAACTTAAGATATTACACTCTAGTCCTTGTAGATTCAAGTGTAAGGCAAAATAGAAGGAATAGTTAGGTTCTTTAACGTACCGGGATGATGTGAAGGCTTTCGAGAAACGTCGGATGAATCCCGAGAATTATACATACTCCACAATCTTTAATTCTTGAAATCGGAATCAACGGGCGTTACAAGTCCACCCCCTTACAATGTGATTCGTCCCCGAATCCCGATGTAACAGGAACAACTGCGGATAATGCTTCCTCATCTCGTCTGCGGACTCCCAAGTAGCCTCGGAACCCCTACGGTGTTTCCACTGCACCTTCACCTGCCTAACCACCTTATTCCTCAGTCGTCTCTCCTGACGGTCCAGGATAGCAATCGGTTGCTCGACGTAGTTCAGCTTACCATCGAGCTCAATATCGTCAAGAGGCACATGGGCCTCCTCATCCGCTAAGCATTTCCTCAGATGAGACACGTGGAAAGTAGGGTGAATCCCCACGAGCTCCTCGGGTAAATCCAATCTATAAGCTACCTCACCAACTCGGGCCAAAATGCGGAACGAGCCTATAAACCTCGGACTGAGCTTCCCCCTCTTACGAAAACGAATAATGCCCTTCCAGGGAGAAACTTTTAACATAACCCGATCCCCAACCTCAAACACAATAGGCCTTCGCCTTTTATCTGCATAAGACTTCTGACGATCCTGCGCGGCCTTCATAAATGCTTTGATCTTGTCGATTTTCTCGGTCGTAGCCTCGACCACCTCTAAACTACCTAACTGCTTTTGACCAATGGAACCCCAACAGACAGGAGTTCTACACCTCCTACCATACAACATCTCAAACGGTGGCATCCCTATCGTAGCGTGATAACTGTTATTATACGAAAACTCCACCAACGGTAAGTGACGGTCTCAACTACCACCAAAGTCGATAACACAAGCCCGCAACATATCCTCGAGAGTCTGAATGGTCCTCTCGGACTGACCATCCGTCTGCGGGTGATAGGCAGTACTGATGAGGAGTTTGGTGCCCATCTCATCGTGAAACCTTTTCCAAAACCTGGAGGTGAAACGTGTATCCCTATCCGAAACAATAGACACCGACACCCCGTGCCTAGAGACGATCTCACGAGTAAACACATTGGCCAGCTGATCTGAGTTAAAAGTCTCTCGAATCGGCAAGAAATGAGCGCTCTTGGTCAGTCTATCCACAATTACCCAAATGGTGTCATAATTGCCCCTAGGAGTACGAGGCAATTTAGTCACGAAATCCATAGTAAGATGTTCCCATTTTCACTCAGGTATTTCCAACGGCTAAAGTTTCCCAAATGGCTTCTGATGCTCGGCCTTAACCTGTAGACACGTCAAACACTTACTCACGTACTAAGCCACCTCAAATTTCATTGCAGGCCACCAATAATTTTTCTTCAAGTCTTGGTACATCTTGGTCGCGCCCGGGTGAATAGAATAGCGCGACTTGTGTGCCTCATCCAAAATTTTATCTCTGAATCCTCCATACCTCGGTACCCATAAACGACCATCCTTATATTTCACCCCAACACCTACGTCTTCCAACATCTTTTCCTGACCCCAAATATGCTCTGACATAATCCATTCCACCTATAACGCTTCATTCTGTGCGTTGGCTATTTGTTTCAAAATGTCGGGTTTGAGAATAAGCTGGTAGGATTTCACACGAATAGGTTTTGGTCTCTCCTTCCGGCTTAACGCGTCGGCCACCACGTTAGCCTTACCCGGATGGTACATGATCTCCAGGTCATAGTTCTTAATCAACTCCAACCATCTACGCTTCCGCATATTCAGTTCCTTTTGCTCGAAGAAATACTTTAAGCTCTTATGATCGGTATAAATAACGCATGGAACACCGTACAAATAGTGCATCCACAACTTAAGCGCAAATACAACCGCTGCCAATTCTAAATCGTGGATAGGATAATTCGCCTCGTGAGGCTTCAACTGTCGTGAGGCATAAGCGATGACTCGACCTCGCTGCATCAAAACACACCCAAGCCCCTGATAAGAGGCATCAGAATACACCACCAAATCTTCGGTGCCATCATGTAAAGCTAAGATCGGGGCATGTGTCAATCTGTTCTTCAACTCGAGAAAAGCTTCCTCCTGTTCCGTACCCAAACAAACTTAACACTATTCGTAGTTAGCTTGGTTAGCGAAGAGGCAATTTTCGAAAAATCGGGAATAAAGCGGCGGTAATACCCCGCCAAACCCAGAAAACTACGGATTTCGGTCGTAGACTTAGGAGACTCCCATTCATTCACGGCTTCCACCTTTGCAGGGTCAACCAGAATACCACTCGGGTTAATGACATGGCCAAAGAATTGAACCTCACGTAACCAGAAGGAACACTTAGAAAATTTCGCATACAATTTGTTCTTTCGCAGAGCCTCCAACACTTCCCTGAGATGACCAGCGTGATCGGATTCACTCTTAGAGTACACAAGAATGTCATCGATGAACACAATAACTGAGTGATCGAGCATCGGTCTACACACCCGGTTCATAAGATCCATGAATGCAGCCGGTGCGTTGGTCAAACCGAAAGACATCACCAGAAATTCGTAATGTCCATAACGAGTGCGGAAGGCAGTCTTAGGAATATCTTCCTCCCGAATCTTCAGCTGATGATACCTGGACCTAAGGTCGATCTTCGAAAACCAACTAGCTCCTTGGAGTTGATCAAATAAGTCGTCGATCCTTGGGAGAGGGTACCGATTTTTAACGGTGAGCTTATTCAACTCACGGTAGTCAATGCACATCCGCGTGCTACCGTTCCTTCTTCTTAACGAACAAGACCGGGGCACCCCAAGGTGAGATGCTCGGTCGAATGAAGCCCTTGCCAAGCAAGTCTTCCAATTAGGCCATAAGTTCTTTCATCTCATTCGGCGCTAGGCAGTAGGGAGCTCGGGCAACGGGTTTGGCACCTGGTACAAGGTCTATTTGGAACTCGACCTCGCGATCCGGCGGCACATCTGACAAATCATCTGGAAATACATTCGGGAAATCCCGAACAATAGGAACATCACCGACGGTAGCCACCTCGGTATTCACATTCATAGCATACGCTAGATACGCCCCGTACCCCCGTTGCATCAACTTTCCCGCCTTAAGCATGGATATAATATGTGGCGTCGCAACATTCCGATCTCCGAAGACCGTAATTCGAGTCCCATCCGGGGCCCTTAGACGAATGAGTTTCTGACCACAAATGATCTGAGCATCAACATTCGCGAGCCAATCCATCCCGAGCACCACATCGAAACAACCAAGCGGCATCTAGTACAGTCGCACCGGAAACCTATAACCAGAAAACTCAATGGAACAACCCTGAATAGCCCTAGACACGGACACGGATTTTCCTACGGCAACCTCAACCTCAAACCCATCGACTACGCGCTCGGGTGATTTATTCAATAAGGAACAGAAAGCGGTAGACAAAAAACTTCTACTGGGGCCCGAATCAAATAAGACTGACGCCTGTATTCATCAAGTAGAAAGGTACCTAGGAAAACAGTATACTACTGCTTAGCTACACGATCAACACATACGATTTCAAAGGAATAAGAATTTATAACGGTGGAATGAAAGCTAAATAAGGAAAAAGTACCTGAAACGACATCCGCATCCTCTTTTGCTTCCTTCTTGGAGATGTTGAAGGCCCTCGCCCTGGCCTTCGGCTTCTCATCAATTTTCCCCCTCGAGGAAGTCCCCTGCCCGGACCCGCCCGCCTTAAAGGAAGGACAGTTTGATTCCAAGTGACCCGAACCCTTACAGCGGAAACAGGTCAATGTCGGGCACTCGAAATGGGGGTGTCCCACCTTATCACAACGAAAACAAGTGCCAGACCCCATCCTACACTCCCCCTTATGCGGCTTCCTGCACTTCTTGCAATTACCAGACGCTGCATCCTTTCTAAACTCAGAAGTCTCAGTCTTCACCCTTTTCCCAAACGAGTTAAAATTGTTCCCCCATGGCCGCTTACCATACAAATTTGAGTTCCATGCCCTCCTATTCTCGGTAGGCGGTAATTTCTCCCTCTGATCATAAAGCGTACCCGCTAGAGTGACCACCAAGTGAAAAGAGTTCATGTCGGTAGTCAACACACCCCTACGAATATCCCCCGGAAATCCCTTCACGTACTTCTTAATCCTCTTGGCTTCGGGAGTAACCAAGTCAGGACATAAGCGAGCCATCTTGTTAAACTTGGTGGTATACTCCCGATGCGACAAAGAACCAGCCTCCAAGGTCAAGAATTCCTTTTCTATTTTATCTAATTCATGCGGAGGACAAAACTGATCAAGAACCGATTTCTTCAACTCATCCCACGTCATCCTCCTAACCGCACGATCCCCCATGGCTTGCGCCAAGTTATCCCACCATCATAGTGCCTCGGAACGGAACGAGGCAGTAGCATAAGTCACCATGTCATCCCCCTTGCACTTACTGACCCTCAGAACAGACTCCATCTCCCTCACCCACTGATGTGCTGCCAATGCATCTTTAGTACCATCGAAAGAAGGGGGGTCGCATTTCTTAAAGTCACCATACGAGCAACCCCGGGTCGATACACTAACGGTTCGCACCTCATCATCATCCCCACTCGGCACATACACTTCCTCTTCCTCTTCGACCTGTACCTCCTTACTCTTCCTTCCCCTATCCGAACCCTTACCAGCTAGTGATTCTTCCATGACCCTGACGGACTCAGCAACGATCTCTGGAATGGCGCTATGGAGCACCTTGTAAACCTCAGCCGCGATAGCCGCGCGTAAAGCAGGATCTAAGGCGGGGTTACCCCCCTCCTCATGAATCGGAGTTTCCTGCTGTGGAGTAGGAATCTCATTCTCGGCTTCGGCACGTGGCCTACGACCACGACCGCTAGAACCACCTCTCCTGGTTGTTCGAGTATTAACCATGACTTATCCCTACAAAGACAGAGTTTTAATATGATTAAGTACAAGTGGCATTTAGAACATGTAAGGTAAGGGTAAACTGCTATTGACGTTGATCAAGTGTGATTAGTCGTTTACTTTACCCGCCCGTCCTAATCACCCCCGGCCCCTAGCCATATTAGCACTCTATCTAACACTTAACAGTTAATCACATAAGGGAAATCTTAAATGTAAAGGAATGACTAAGTAATTTAAAGTTACCTCTTGGCGTGCAGCTACTCGTGGTGGGCATACTGGTCTCTTTTCTTACAGTTCGAGTCCAAGCATTCGAGGATACTTGGATCCCTCGAACCAAGGCTCTGATACCAACTTGTAAGGCCCCGAACCCCGGGAACCCCACAGTTGGTAATCATTCAAACACTCGTAAAATTTAATAAACTTAAAAACCGTTTCTTCCATTAAAACAAACGTATCAGAGTATAAATTTTTACTAGAAAACATGAAAAATGAAATAAGTTCCCGAAACGCGGGAATTTTGCCCAAGAACCAAAATCAGTATAACTTTTATAAGTTTCCTTGAAATAAAATATTCATAAACAATTCTTCCTTCCAGTATGCCCTTCACCATCCAAGTAGCTCCGTGCACGTCCAAGCGATAAGGCATCCTCTTCCAAATCCTGAAACTTACACTAACATGCACACAAAGTCAGCTTGAACTGAGTGAGTTCAAGTTTTAAGTAAAAGATATCAATAGTAAAATCATGATAGTCATACCAAAGGTTTTCAAAAAGTAAAAGGGTACATCCATCTAATCATCATTACCGAACTTAAACATCCTCATACATACATATACAAAATGTATATGTAAAAATCCATTCAATAACATCCCTATATACATAACAGTATATATATATATATATATATATCATCCACGTATAACATCAGGGTCGAGCAAACGTACAACCCAAACACGTAACATCAGTACATGCAAACACAAAGTAGGCATACACAACATAGTAGTCGAAACGACTACAACATCGCCAAATAGAGGCCAGGAAATAATGTATATACATATATATATATATTTAACATCCCAAGGCTTACCATATACTAGCAATCTTATATAAAATCATTTTAAAAACATTTCATCAAGTAAGAAAACATTTAGGTGCGCATGCTCGCCCAAAAGTAAAATGAGTAAAAAGGGCATCATGAACTCACCTGAGATCGATCGAATACTTGCAACGAGCTAGGAAGTTCCTAAGGGCACAATCACAAGCAAGGGCCTGTAAATTATACATAACGCGTTACTAAACTAGACCGTAGGAACACTCTAGCCTAATGGGCCGTACAAGCACAACACTTTGGCCCAAGGCCCAATAACTTAGCCCAAGGCCCAACACCTGGCCCAAGGCCCAACACCTGGCCCAAGGCCCAACAACTTGGCCCAAGGCCCAAAGATAGTCAAATCGGGTCGAATGCGTGTGAAATAATCCTTAAAACCATTTGTTAACCGAATCAGCCCCGAATGGACCAAATTCCGTCTTAAATCTTTTCATTCATCATAATTATGTCACCCGAGTTGATAGGGTTGACGGTTCCTTTTTACAACACTTACTTTAACATTTAAACGAAAATTCGCGCACCGCCGACTCGATTGACAAAGCACTAACCCCGACAGCCCCGAGCACCAAAAAGAATAATTTTTCCACAACCCTTAAACCCTCCTAGGGCTGCACAAACTGAATCGGTCGGTCACCCGATCAACTAACGCATCAAACTCAACAATTTGCAATTCTACACCTGATAAACTCTAGTTTTCGAACTAAAATCGATTGACCGACCTAAACACCTCCAATGACCACGAAATTTTAATATGATGTAAATGCCATACCTGGGGATCTTTCTACACCGGAAACTCTAATTTTGATCCACGGGTAGTGGGTCAATTGCACTCTAGCCAAAATCCGCCCAACGAAAAGTTTTGGCAAAATTGAGCATCAAAACGATTAAAGGTGAGCAAAAAGAGTGTAGGGGATTGTAGTACATACCTTGAACTACCTCTAGGAGCTTGGAATCGATCAAAAATTCGAAGCACGAAAGGGAGGGGGTGGCTGGAAGTGTCGATCGCAGCTGCTGTTAGGTTTAGGGTTTTTATTTTTATTTTATTTTTTTTGTTATAACTTAAGATATTACACTTTAGTCCTTGTAGATTCAAGTGTAATGCAAAATAGAAGGAATAGTTAGGTTCTTTAACGTACCGGGATGACGTGAAGGCTTTCGAGAAATGTCGGATGAATCCCGAGAATTATACATACTCCACAATCTTTAATTCTTGAAATCGGAATCAACGGGGGTTACAAGTCCGATGTTCAAACTTAGGCAAGTGAGTAAAATTATTGGTGTAAATCGTATTAGAAGTAGCATTCATTATTCAATACACACACACACACATACATACATACATACATCATACATACATACATACATACATATATTAAGGATTCTAAGAAAACCCTTTGCAAATTGAGAACTTTGAGAACCATTTTGGACAACTAAAAAAACCTCTAAAAAATTATTTAAAATTTATAAAACAAAAAAAAACAAAAATTTAAAAAACTAAAAAAACCAAAATTCTTATATTTCATTCCTGTTTCATAAAAAAATTAATTCCTATTATACCTATACACATGTGTATAATTTTATTTAATCTTTAGTTACGCAATGTACATATATGTACATTCTCATTTACCTTAAATTATACATATTATACATATATGTATAATTTAGGTAAACCGAGAATTTTTTTATGAAACCGGGATGATAAATAAGAATTTTCGTCTTTTTTACTTTTTTATTTGTGTGTTTTTTTGTTTAATGATTTTTTTATTTTTGGTTTTTTTTAATCCAAAATGGCTCTCATAGTTCTTAATTTCCAAAAAGTTATCACATGATCATATATATATATATATATATATATATATATATATATATATATATATATATATATATATATATATATATATATAATGTTAGTCAACTATAACTAATCCGATTACATACACGCTTTTATTACAAATTAATGGGAAAAAACTTGATGTTATCTAATTTTAATAAATATTTAAAAACATTAATTATTTTTATAAAAAATACAATGATGCTTTTATCATTGTTAGTTGTATGATCATGTTGAAAATTTTCATTGTGTATTAATTAACACAAGAACAAGTAAGCAATTCAATAGTTGTTACAATATATACACACACACACACATGTATTTGATGGTTCATGCGAGAAGTAATATTATATTATTACAGCGAGAAGTACGAGAAGTCGATTTCAACCATTGATGTTATTAATCAATGGTCATTAACGAAAGTGGCCTTTTTGCAATTAATAAGAATTTATTATAAGGATTATTTTAATTAAAAAAAGTAAAGTGGTAACTTGTGTAACACAATTAAAATAAAAAAAGATTATAACTCCCACCGTTCCTTGTTAGAAGCTTCAAAATTTAATTTTCATTGATTGATAATTAATTGAATTCTATTCATTTGATTTTTTTAATTTTCTTTTATTTCATCTATTATTATGATAGTCTTTTTTCTTGTTTTTTAGTGTATTTTTCAGACTAGCTGCATATCGCATCTTATTGATTTTTTTTATGCGTTTATTGATAATATTTTTTTATTGGTTACAATTTTCAGACAATGTAATTTATTATTTCAGTTTAACAATTTGTGTTAAATACAACATTTTGTGTTGGATATAACAATTTGTATATGACACATAAATGTTGTTTGTGGTGTAACAGTTAATGTAGGACATACTTGTTTTTTGAGTTAGATATCCAAATAGTGTGTAGAATTGAAAAATAATATGATCTATAGTGTTTGTGTATGATACATGCATGTAATTTGTTTGTGATATAACATTTTGTGTAGGAATGAAAAATACTTTTCTTTTGTGTGTAATATACATTATTGCTATGTAGTAATGAAAGATAATATTTTGTTTGTGATATATATATAGATATATATACACACACACACACACACTGTGTGTGTAGGATACATACACAAACAGTGTTTGTGATATAAAAATTTGTGTAGGATCCATATATTTTTGTTTCATGTAATAAAAAAATTTATTTTGTACTATGTAGTTTCATATATATATGTATACTGTGTAGGTGGTATTTTAATTGTGTACGTCTAATTTTTATCGTGTGTATGCTCATTAATGTACTATGTATTGTGTAGGTTCGTGTATGTATTGTGTATATGGTATTATAAATTCTGTATGTATAATTTTTTATCATCTGTAGGTTCATGTATGTACTGTGTAGGTTTATATATGTACCGTGTATGTGTAATTTTTTATCGTATGTAGGTTCATTTATGTACTGCGTATGTTCATATATGTACTTTGTAGGTGGTATTTCTAATTGTGTGTGTGCAATTTTATTCATATGTAGGTTCATTTATTTACTATGTAGGTTCATTTCAATACTTTGTGTAATTATCAGCACTATTGAATTTTGGAATTATTATTTAGAAAAATGTATGAAATTCCAATTAGGGGAATAAAAAAAATAATATGGATTAATAGACAAATTGATGTAAGACCCCGAATCCCGGGAATCCTACAGTTGGTAATCACATCCATAAATTCACAAAAATTTAAAACCAAATGATTCTTTTTATTTAAAACAAGTTCTATGTAAATAACAGCGGAAAAGTTTAGGTATTAAAAATCCCAAAACACGGGTACAGGTGTCCAAAATCAATTGTAAATAAAATATTCGTTTTACTTGAAATCTTCATCTTATTAAAATCGTTTTAGAGTAATCAACAGCGGAATAAATAACATCAAAATTCCCAAAAACCCGGAAAAGTACCCAAAACCAAATTTTAAATGCTTATAATGATAAATTAAAAGAAACAGTTTGCATTATTAATTCTTCGACTAGATATGCCTTCAACCTCCCGAGTAGCATCCAGCACGTCCAAGCGGTAGCATCCACTTCTTAACCTGAAAGTCAATCTAACATGCACACAAAGTCAGCTTGAGCTGAGTGAATTCAAGTTTTAAGTAAATAATATCAGTAGTAATAGTTATGATAGTCATACCAAAAGTTTTTAAAAGTAAAAGGGTGCATCCATCAAATCATCATTACCGAAAACTAAACATCCTCATACATACTTATACAAAATGTATATGTAAACATCCATTCAATTACATCCCTATATATATAACAGTATATATATATATATATATAACATCCACGTATATCATCAGGGTCGAGCAAACGTACAACCCAAACACGTAACATCAGTGCATGCAAACACAAAGTAGGCATACACAACATCAGTAGTCGAAACGACACAACATCGCCAAATATAGGCCAAGCAATAATGTATATACATGTATATATATTTAACATTCCAAAGCCTACCATATGCTAGCAAGCCTATATAAATTCGTTTAAAAACATTTCAAGAGTTTAAATATCAAAACGGGATTATAAAACATTCCAAGAGTTTACATATAAAAACGGGATTATAAAACATTCTAAGAGTTTAAATATAAAAACGGGATTATAAAACATTCTAAGAGTTTAAATATAAAAACGGGACTATAAAACATTCCAAGAGTTTAAATATAAAAACGGGATTATAAAACATTCCAAGAGTTTAAATATAAAAACGGGATTATAAAACATTCCCAGACTTTAAATATAAAAACGGGATTATAAAACATTCTAAGAGTTTAAATATAAAAATGGGATTATAAAACATTCCCTGAGTTTAAATATAAAAACGGGACTATAAAACATTCCAAGAGTTTAAATATAAAAACGGGATTATAAAACATTCCCAGAGTTTAAATATAAAAACGGGATTATAAAACATTTTAAGAGTTTAAATATAAAAATGGGGTTATAAAACATTCCCAGAGTTTAAATATAAAAACAGGACTATAAAACATTCCAAGAGTTTAAAATATATGGGATACGAACAGTTAGGCCATCGTCAACACTAAGTATTCATACTTAGACATCTATATTCATCCATATATTTATATCCCTATAAATACCGTCCAATTAATAACATCAGGGTCGAGCACACGTACAACCCAAACACGTAACATCTCATCCAAGTAATAACATCAGGGTCGAGCACACGTACAACCCAAACACGTAACATCAGTGCATGCAAACACAAAGTAGGCATACACAACATCAGTAGTCGAAACGACTACAACATTGCCAAATATAGGCCAAGCAATAATGTATATACATACATTTATATATATATTTAACATCCCAAGGCCTACCATATGCTAGCAAGCCTATATAAATTAGTTTAAACGTTTCATCAGGAAAAATCGTTTAATACTAGGAATTAATACTATGCCTAATAGCAACCTCGAGCCTAGACCACAAGTAATTTTAAAACCCGAGTAATAAATTGACCCGGCTGTGACTACCATGCACACACACATCAATAAGCCTACTCACATCATTCTTAGTCTCGAGGAACTAAATATCATCACACAACCATAGGCTATAAGGTAACACTTACTCATACATACCTCCATACATTCATACATATATATATATATACATACATATATATATACATACATATATATATATATATATCATCCGAAGACATTCCAAATAACAGGTAAGCCTATGGGCCATAAGGTAATATATATTAATCAGTCCAATACATGAACTAAGTAAATAGGTCTACTCGCATTCAATTACTACCAAGCCTATTAACATCATCGAGTCTAGACCATATTCAGGTATATAACCTTAAAGAATATAAGACCATAAACGAGTCTACAATATCCTAAGGCATAAAATATAGTTCACAAATAGTTTCATAAATGCACAAATATGAAAGAGGCTATGTAATACCATCCAAATAGTTGTAACGAGTAAAATCGTGTAAAATTGTATTACGGTGTGCATGCTAGCCCAAAACTTGAAAAAGGTAAAAAGGGCATCATGAACTCACCCGAATCAACCGAACACCTGCAATGAGCTAGGGAATCCCTAAGTGCACAATCACAAGCAAGGGCCTGTAAATTATACACAACGCTTTACTAAACTAGACTGTAAAAACACTCTAGCCTAATGGGCCGTTCAAGCCCAACAACTTGGCCCAAGGCCCAACCATTTGGCCCAAGGCCCAATACTTTGGCCCAAGGCCCAACACTTGGCCCAAGGCCCAACGATAATTAAATCGGGTCGAATGCGCGCGAAATAAACCTTAAAACCATTTGTTAAACGAATCAGCCCCGAATGGACCAAATTCCATTTTAAATTTTTTCATTCATCAAGATTATGTCACCCGAGTTGATAGGTTGACGGTTCCTTTTTACAACTCTTACTTTAACGTTTAAACGAAAATTCGCGCACCGCCGACTCGATTGACGAAGCACTAACCCCAACAGCCGCGTGCATCAAAAATATAATTTTTCCCACAGCCCTTAAACCCCCCTAGGGCTGTACAAACTGATTCGGTCGGTCATCCGATCGTTTAACGCATCAAACTCAACAATTGCCAATCATACACCCGATAAACCCTAGTTTTCGAACTAAAATCGATTGACCGACCTAAACACCTCCAATGGCCATGAAATTTTAGTATGTTGTAAGTGACATACCTAAGAATATGACGGAGTACGAACTTCAGTTATAACAGCCCCGAAAGATGCGAGAAAGGGCAGCCACCGGTTAAGCCTAAAACGAACTTATCGATCAATACGAATATAACATGCAGATTTTAGCATGCAAAGATGTATTTTATTACATAGGAAAACCATGGAATGAAATTATTAAACTTTTACCAGTGTTTCATATATATCTTAAGTTTATAAAAATATTTTTATTATATTTTTCTAGTGGACACAAAAATCATAAAAATTCTTTCAACACAGAAAGGTATGTGCAGCTATTTCAGCTGCGCAACAAAATGGTTTTATTTTTATAAAATTCATTACCCAGCCAAATTAAACGATTCCAATTGGGTTTGGTTCCTAACTCAAAATATTAACTTCCAGAAGTGGAACCAACAAATTTAGACTTGTCGAAAAATGGTTATGATGTCGGGAAGACAGACCAGAATCCGACATCCCGCATCAGCTTTGACACTCGATTTTATAAAATCATAAAAACTTTTCAAATCTCGTCCAAAAATTACGTATTATACCTTTCTGGAAACTAGACTCAAAGTAGAACATCATGGAATCAAGAATAGATCAAAAATAGTGGATTAACATCGCGTTACAGACCCTACAATAAACGTCTACGAATCTGTCAGCAAGCTGTTATCATTAAAACTCAATCTTAACGACCAATAAGCGCGCCATAAGGATGAATTAGGGTGAAAAGGAGTTGTATACGTATAATACCGGCCTGGAATTGAAGTTTGGACGGCCGGACGGTGGCTGATTGCACGCAAAACGAGGTGGAAAGGGGGTGGGTTGCTGCTGCCGATCGGACATCACCATAGTGTTAGGGTTTTGGGTTTTTGATTATAATATAAAATGTTACGTTCTGGCCCTTCCAAATTGAAAGTTGCGACACTTGAATGAAACTTAAGTAATTCAACTTATGGGCTCGTCTAGGAGGCCCCCCGAAGATTCAAGACGAGTCCCGGATTCTAAACTAACATTTATAAACAATCGAGCCGATTAACGAAATTTACGGGCGTTACAATTGAATTTGATAAACTAAAATAAACAAGAATTCAACACTGGTTGATTTTACTATATATTAAAAAAAATATAAAAACAAAAATTGTAACATCTCCATAAATTATGACCTATCAAATATGAAAAAACACATGATCTTTTACTATAACAGTCTTGTTATTAAATAAATGATAAAATAAAAGAAAAAATGTGATTGGTCGAATTCATTTCTCGCACTTCTCGCAATAAGAAACACTTCTGAAAAAACCTAATCCTATATATATATATGGGTTATCGCAAATTATCTTAGCTAATCAAAACTACTAATTCTTTTATAAGAATATATATTTTAAATCTTAAAACACACAATTTTAATTTCATCAAAATGTTTTGAAAAAATTACTAAGTTTGTAAGCTTGAAATAAAATTGCATTTAATAGCTTCACTTTTTCATACATACAAAAAAGTTGCTAAGTTTCCACCTAATTCGTCGACATACTTATAAAGAAGAGAAAGATAGTAACACTAACTAGTGAGGGATATTCCTTGTGAAATTGTTTAAAATGATCCTATAGAACCATTTAAAATATTTCACGAATTGAGCCTTTACATATTTTTTTACTCTACATAACATATTTTTGGTAAAGTAATAATGAGCCAAAAATGTAACCCCTACATGGTTAGGATCTTCTTAGTGTGTACTCATTTCTTCTTCTTGGAAAGCCCTTCATGATCATCACAACATTAGAGATATGATTCAATCTTATTTATTTTTAATTCATAAATCGTTTGATCATCCAAGGATTTATAAATATTTTCAATAAAATCATCATGATCGTCTTTCGTTTCCTTAGAAACGAAAAAATTATAACCTGTTTCTTCCTTTAATTCCCGATTGTCTTGACCATAAACGTACCTTTATAAAACAAACATTTCCATCAAAGGTGCAAAAACAAAATCCCTAGTTTATTGAGACAAACTCAAGGTGCTTCTTTCCAAGTTAGTCAGGTATGCACAATCCTGATACTACTCTCACCTGAGCATGCTTAACTATGGAGTTTTCCTCTCATCCACTACCATTACCATTAAGTGTTGAAGCGCGTTATGGGATGTCACATTACTCGTTTCTATTTGGTTAAAAATTGCAACTTCACCAATGCCAATGAAAATAGGTTTTCGTGTTTAGAAGTTCTCTTTTCAAAAGTAACCCCACTTTTGAAATATTTAAACAAATTCGTATTTCCTGTTATGTGTTTGTCAAAAGACCAATCAGTTATCCACATCTTATCCCAAATACTATAATTAATTCCCATTATTAGGAAATCATTCGGTGGTATATAATATGTAAAATCAACATATTCACAAAGGGATTTCTTGCACTTATACACTCGGACGTACGGTGTCCATGGAGATGGCATTTGCAAGCACTGGATTTCTTGGGTTTCCTCATTCTTGATTCACAACCCTCATTTATCGCAATGTTTTGTGCAATATCATCGTTAAAGCACTTAGCCTTACCCGAGAACCAGATTGACATCGATTTCTTTGAATTAGAATTTTCCTTCTTTCGCTAATATTTTTCAGGGTTAGGATAGAGCCCCGCCAATCTTCCGCTCACCCTACGCTATTCAGTGTTCATCATTAGAGCATGGGCCAATCCTTTAACCCTCCGCTATTAAGATTTTCAACATCGGGAATCGAACCAATATCGGATTATTGAGATTGATTTGGCAACATCAGGTTCAACCCCGATTTCGATTAAATGTTCAATTCTTCTTCACCTTAACCTTAACCTTGGCTTTTGATACCATTGTTAAAATATTACCGATTTGTTCTTGTGTGGCAATGATCACATAGACAAACACAATCAAATATATGAACACAGAATCAAACAAGATGAATTAAGTAGAAATTGAATACAACAGAACTTGCATGTATCCTGCTTACAAATAAACTAACTCTTACAATTTCACTAGCAAATTTTATAGAAAACAGATAGGCGTCAGGAATTATTGCGCCTATCAATGGTATCAGTTATACACAAATAGATCATAGAAGTAAAATAACAACATATGTATATATAATGTATCACATGGGTTAGTATATTTCAAAACTTCAAAAATATTAAGAACTTTTAGGAACTCATTATAATCAAACATTTTTCTGATTTTTTTTCATATATTAGCATTGTTTGAGACTAGTTTTACCATATTTTATATATAAACTTTTTATTACATATATAAATCACAAATTTACATATGTGTAAAATTTTTGTAATAACAAACTTACATAATGTAACAAAAACTTTAGATATATGTAAAAACTAATTTTCATAATTGTAATCGTAAATATAGATTTAAAAAGTGATAAAACTACAATCAAATAACATTAACATACAAATTTTTTTATAAAAACATTGGTCCTTAAAAGTTCCTTCAACTTCTTAACTAATTTAAGAGTTCTGTAATGATATGTATCCTGTGTCCCATATGTATTCTTTTGTAGGACTTAGGAGAGCGTAAAATTAACTGTTTAAAATATACGGGATATGTAGAAATAAACAAATTGGAGTAAAGGCAGGGGGTAGAATGAAAAAAGAATGGGAATATTACAATTAAATGCAAAGATATCATATCTTTTTTACAATTAAATGCATATGTATCATATCTTTTTTACAATTAAATTCATAGATATCATATCTTTGTAGCGTAACTTTGTTATAAAACCTTACTGTGACCGCAGCCCTCAGAAGACTATAACTTTGTCGACATGAAAACAAACCTCCCAATGATCTCCCAAAATCAGCGACCCATGTGGTATTTGATTTTACATTCTTTTTATTAAATGTTCTTTTTATCTTGTTTAGAGCTAACTTACAATCGGTATCATTTTGCAGAGCATCGAAGAACGATCGGTGACTGTTCATAGGATTTCAGAAGACATCTAGTCAGGTAACCATTAATAAATTAAACTCTTTGTTCATCACTTAGATCCATTCAAAATAAGGTTTTCTTTATTTAAATTTTGAAGATAAAAATGATATTAAGGATATAGCAATTATTAAGATTGAGTCTAAAATTTGAAGGTGATGTTTGGGATTGATTTGAGTCATCGTGATTTTTATCTGCATGTATAATTTTTAGATAAAATCGATCATGATTATTATCTGCTTTTTTTATTTTTAAATGTCTAAAATTCGAGGCAATGTTATTGGCCGCAGAAGAGAGCACAGTTAAAGGATAGCCGATTGAGAGTTTAATCGAATATCTTGTGTGATTTGCCACGTTTAGGTATAGCGGAACCTTCTTTCACATGGCTCTTGATCTTAATCTGTTTATGTTCAAGTGCATCCAGATATCAGGCGTATATTACTCTCATTATATAACTGTAATTCCAACCAAATCCTAAATATTTTGCCACAATTATGCAAAGATTCTTCTCAGTAACTTTCTTTGTCCCCCCGTCTCTTTGGTCAACCAAATAAAGATCCACTACTTCTATCTTTGCATTCTCGTCGCGTGTGGTGGTATAGGTCTGTGATGGAGCCATTAGATAATCGTACAGAACCAAGTTACCATAATCTCAAATTTGTACCTTAAAGGGTCTGTGTACTTGTGTACAAACTCGGAATCAAGCAGATTTAATAGGGCTATGCAGTCCTTAAAAGAGTTAAGTTCGATCGCATGAGTTATGGCTTCATTCAAATCAAATTCTTTATCTTCAAGACTTAAGTTTTAAATTATTGATTCAATTGTGTTTCCCCTTTTGTTAAGTCTAACGCTATTCCTATCGAACCCATTTCTTTACCTTCCTTTATTTCTAAACACATTTCAACATCACCATCTTCTTTAGTCTGTTGGATATTTAAGTTATGATAATATTCATTTAGATGCGATAACTTTCATGTTCTTCATTTAATATAATAACTCACTATTCCTTTCTCCTAATTTCATTACAAGGCTGTACAAACATGAGAGTGAAATATGACATATATGACCTTCAATTATGATAACATACCCTGGTAAAGTTAACTGAGCTAGTTAATTGTTATACTAAGTCTTAATAACAAATATAAATTTAGTTTATAATTCTACATAGACACACCGCCAGCAATAGATATATATATAGGCATGTTCTGTGAAGCCCGTTTGATCAAGTGCAATTTGATAAAGAGTTAACATTTGCTTTTTGTGCAGGTTGGGGAGTTGATACATCTCCCTTGAAAATGGGGTTGGATCCAGCCCCAACACTGGAATCAACAACGGGAATATATTCTCGTACCAGAAGTGGCCTCAATGATTCGGGCCCTGCAATCGGCTTCTCTAATAGGCTTCTGCCATTTGATGCAATCCTGGTTCGTTCATATGCGCGGCCATGTAAAAATGCAGCATGTGAAACTATTTGTAAGGTAAAAATGAGTATATGTTGAATATTTTTAACTACTTAGATCCATTATTTTGCTTAGTTGTGTAAATTTACGTGTTTTTGTCCAAAAAATTCTTACGTATTGAGTCTAATGATACAGTTCAGTTCTTGTGCCAATCGTTAACATCACCTCTTTTGCAGGGTATCCTACCATGCATGCATCATCTGCTAAGACCAAATCACATGCTTTATACAAATCAACACTAAAACAGCTGGAAGGTGATGTAATATTTTTTGTTGTTAAATTTTATGAGGAACACTTTGTGTTTAATATTTCATCTACCCTGCAGAACTTGGACCTTCATTCTCATTGAATTTGTTCGACGATGGCTTCAAAATTGGAGATACCGATGAGGTAAGCAATGTAATCAAAATGCAGCCTCATGTTTAGATATTATTATATCACAGTTTTGTTTTTAAGCTCACACAACGCACACACACATTCCTCAACAAACTTATGATGAATATTTGTTAAAATTTTTGCAGATCTTTCATGATGTTCCAGAGAAGTTAATTCCATACTGCATTGATACGGTTAGTACTTCATTAATTACAAGTTATAGTAATATTTCTAGAAGCTTCATGTATCAATATCGCGGTTGGATTTTTCATTAAATTTTATATACCTCTATAACAGGATGCCGAGTGTTGGCTGATCTGTCTGGAAAGGTATGTAAATTGAACGGGTCTTTTTGAGGTGAGCGAAATGAACGTATCTATCTGGAAAGGTACTGTTGTTTGTTATGTGATTGTATATGAACTGATCTGAAACTTTTTTGTTTCGACATGCAGTTACTCAAAGAAATCCTGTGGAAAGCTCTAGTTTTGTGGCATCTGGAAACACAACGAATCTGATAAGTATTCATGTTGTTGGAAAATTTTGGCTTTAATCCCGATCATGTTAAAGTACAGTTAGTAAAGTTAGGTTTCAAATGTAATTATTATTAGTAGTAGGGTTACCATGTAATTTATCTAAATTGTATCAATGGGAAGCATAACTTTCCGGCAGGTATATTTTATACTGCTGTTCATCAGTTTGTAAAACAATCTAGTTTAGTAAGAAATTATTGATTAATTCAACATCTTTCAATCCTGTTTTTATGGTTTTGCAATTTATCATTTTATACCAATTCTTGGGCAATAGAAAATAATCAAACTTGAGTTGCAGTTTCTATGTTCATAATTGAGGTCATGAGTTCCAGCCTTTTGGAAGCCATCCCTTTTTGGTTCCACCTGTGGCCTAGTCTTGTTTTCTTCTTAATTTTCTTTCGTGAACAGTCCCCTGTTTCCTGACCTGCTATCCTTGTGGTTATATACGTCTGTTCGCTCATCGGGCTAAAACCCAACTTGCAATCATCTGCGGCTTGTTCAGATCTAATCTTTCCTATAATGTCAACGCACCCATAGCTTCTTTTGTCTTCGTGGAACTCATCGGTTCATTCATCCCAAGAAAGTAGAAGATGATTCAATATTAAATTGTTGCTAACAAACACACTTAACATGCAATTTAATGAACAAGATTCGTATTCAAGGTTTCTACGAATCACAAACACGTCTCCGTTGCTCTTCTGACTAATCACAACAACGTTTAAATAGGAATCCGCTTGGTGTGACTTTGTGAAACGTCGCAATGGTTGAATATAATCGACTCTATTGTCTTTAACTTCCTCTCACCATCACAGCATCCCTACACTGACTAAAGCTAGACACACTTGGGCTTTAGTTTACAGCCAGCCCATTGTATCGTTTGACCCATTACAATTCATAAAGTTTGACCCAATAATAAAAGCATAAAACACTATATTTTTTATCAAGCCCAAAACAGTGGATTAAAAAAAAGTGGAACGAAACCCGATATTTCTTCAATATTTGTCAACCCTTAAGTAAACCTCTTAGCCAATGGGCTTACCATTCTACTGACGTTGTTTCAATAAATTTTGCTTAGAATGAATAAAGAGCAACCGTCTTTTATTTCAGAGAACTCCACAATACAAGAGGATCTAACTCCATTGGTATAAAAACGGTTCAAACAGGCCTGTTAAACACCGGATTTCGTACACTAGCATGGTAGATTGAGCCTGGCATTTTAGGGGTTTTACAAACCGGCGGTCTTTTCTAAAATACCGGTTTTAGCCCAAGTGATTTTTGTCAAACCCCAATCTAACAGTGGAACATACCAGGACGCGACAATATTTGAATCATGACTCAAAGACACTAAAATAAATATAAAGTGACAATATCTAATTTATTTATCACAATCATAGTACACAAGACTTTCACAAATCAAAATCATCCCAAAACTATTACATTAACTAATAAATATAAATTGTTCTTTATTTTATTAAACCTAAAGTATAACTAATGTCTTGCATCTTCAATCATCTCATGTAGATACATGTGATATTCGTAAAAATAGATATATTTTGTCAGCAATAATGTTGGCAAGTAATCAAAAGTTTTAAGATATATATAATGATAAAAATGACAATTCCTTATGATTATGCGTATTACATGAACTAACAAAACATATAAATAAAAGTGACATTTCAACATGCCACTAGATGAACATGTTTACTCGGACGTGTGATCATACTATGAGATAAGAGTGTACGATCATACTATGAGGATGAGATACCAACCAACAGTAAAAACTACAAACGCATAGTCATATAGACTTTTGCAACTAATCGAGCAATATCACAATATGCAAATAGTCGAATTGTGTTTGCGTATATACTTGTATAATAAATAAATAATAAAGTTGTGTATGCATAAAGTCTCCAAAACAAAAATAGAAAAGGGGGAGTGTGATTACTCTCCTTAAAGTGGTAGGCGAGTTGAATAAGATGAGGATGCGAAAATAAGCGAGCTGAGCCAACTCTAGCATACAAATCTAAAACTTTTATAGATTATGATATAATTAAAAATGAGCATTTAAGCATTTAGCAACTAGAATCACGTGAAAACTCCATACGGTTCTCAAGTTATGATAAAAACAAGATTTAAGCGAGCTGAGACGGGTCAGAATCCGAACAATGAATTCAGGTTTGGGTTATGGTCTTTTACATTTAAAATGTGAAAACAAAGTTAAAACTCTTCTGAAGCGAAAGCTAATTATAATCAGAAAGTGGTGAAATAGAAAATCCTCAATTTTAGTTACTTTATTAACCCTAATGGGCCAAAACGAAAATTGAGTTATTAAATCGCCTCAATCAATGGACTTTTGTTTAAAATATTAAAATGAAGTCCTATATGTAGCTAAACATAATAGCCTAAAATTCTAAAAGCTTTCTCCCACATT
Organism: Bidens hawaiensis; assembly: GCF_021521415.1. Lineage (NCBI taxonomy): Eukaryota > Viridiplantae > Streptophyta > Magnoliopsida > Asterales > Asteraceae > Bidens > Bidens hawaiensis. The sequence goes on along the minus strand of NW_027491728.1, from coordinate 158,592 downwards.
GAAGATATACGTGTGCATCGAAGCTTTCTCCTCCTATATGTGGCAAAACTTGTTAAATATATATTTTTTCAATCAATCGGTTAAAGTTAGAGAGCAATTCGGATCCGAGACGAGATTTTCGGTGCACGCGTTTATCTTCAATAGGGAGAAGCTTCTAGAATGAATGTTTTAACAACTCTCAAAATCGCTTAAAATGGCTAAAAATGCATTTTTAATTTTGCCAAAATACAAAATATGATGGACTAATTTTGAGAACTTATTTTATAATCTACTATCATAAATAGTCTACATCCATTTCTTGTTCATCACACTAAGATATTTGAATTAATTGAACCGATTTGGTATTAATTATGTTATTCGGTTTCCTTAATCGAGTAATTACTAAAACAACTAATACAATCTTTATATATTTTTTATCTAAAGACATTCTCCAATCCTAAAAACCTTGTATTGGCCGTCCTCATCTCAAATCCCATGAAATTCTTCTACCCATTATCATATTCTTCTAGATTAATCAAATTCTTTCAAGATTAGTTGACTTTAGTATTCAAGACATCTTTGACCACAATTTTCTCATTCTCCTATTCATCTCCGGAGTAAGTTGTCTTCCTCAAAATTGTAGATTTTTACTTCTTCAAAATTGTAGATTTTTAATTTTTCCGATTGAGGGAGTTTACCAATTGGAGTCCAATCCGTTCATGGGCAAATCAGTCAAAAAAGTTGACCAATAGATTTTCCTCACTTCTGGCTGAACTAGCTTTCGATCCAAAAGACTTTTAGATTTATTTTGAGATTTTGAGTTTACTGACCAAAACCTAACTCCCGACTCGCTGTTTGGATTCGAGTCAGTACCAGCTCGCTTATTTACTAAAAACCTCATAACCGGAGTTCTATACATCCGTTTGGATTGATTCCAGCGGCTATGTTCTCGTTTTGACTTTATTTTATTTTGTATAAGTCTCAGGTTGGATCAGAACAATCATCCCGTTACCTTTGCTCGTTTATTCTTCTCTAGGTTTTTCACTTAATCGTCAAGGTGAGAAATCATACCCCACATTTTACAGCTTTTAAACAGTTTGGGGACACTTGCGTAATTTTTCGTATTTACATATTATATATTATTCGCACTAGCAAACTGTGAGTGTTGTGTGTTATCAATTGAATGACTAACTTCTATGTGTTTAGTTGTTTTCTTTTATCACATTCGGAGAGGTCCATCAAAAGTCTAGCAAGTGGTCATACGCCGTCATAGTAACCATAGCCCGTTTTCGAGAGGCATGGTCAACCGACACCCTTATTTGTATTTGTCATAGTAGCCATAGCCCGTGTTAGAGAGGCATTGTCAACTGACACCCTTTTATTTGCTCATGGTTTGATTGATTTATACTCACAATATCAATTTTGCTCATTTATTTATTTATATATCATTATTATATCAAAACCTAAGCAGTTAATGTGGGAAAATATCGGATATTGGTCGAGGACCGATATCTGAGATATCGGTTATCGTAGTAAGATATCGGTGGGATATTGGTAATTTTAATGTCGTGTAAAATTCATATATATATCAATTTAACATTAATAATTTAGTATAGTCTCCTGTCATTAACAAATTAACCTTTTGCTGTAGGGTCAATATTCTATATTGTTATTAGGATTGTGTATGTCTTTCGGTTTGCTTTTAGTCGATGTATTACATACTCGGTACGTTTCTTAAGTACACTTATTATGTAAAGTTTGGAGAAATGGGGACCCTATAAAAGGGTCACTTTACCTATTTCTCCAAACAACTCAATACACAACTCCTTGGAAATAAAACTCTCTCCACCAAAACCTCTATTTTCCTCTCTTTTATATTAACAAAACTAAGATTTGAGATCCGAGTGTCGTTGGTGATTTCCGCTAACCAACAACACGGATTAATCCAAGTAAAGTTGCGAGGTCCATCTAGGGACCTACAAGTGGTATCAGTGCTTTCAGCTCGATTTTTTGTGGCTTTCGGGTCAAACTTTTCGGATTCTGATCTTAGTTTTTGTTGGATTTGAGGTTGATTTCATGTTACTCCCCTCTTTTGGAGTCCCTTACACCTTAGAAATACACGAGAATCACCAAATCTAAGTTTTTAGTGTTTTAAGTTTCTGTGACTAAGTTCAGATTCGACTTAAAAACTCAGATCTAAGCCGATTTAGTGGTTTTTAGACTAAAGTATTTTCAACTTTTTTTATGAGTTTAGGTGCTATCTTTATACAAATCAACACTTAAAACAACTGAAAGGTGATGTAATATTTTTTGTCAAAATTTTATGAGGAACACTTTGTGTTTAATATTTCATCTACCCTACAGAACTTGGACCTTCATTCTCATTGAATTTGTTCGACGATGGCTTCACAATTGGAAAAATCGAGGAGGTAAGCAATGTAATCAAAATGCGGCCTCATGTTTGGATATTATTATATTACATTTTTGTTTTTAAGCTCACATGGCGCACACACATTCCTCAACAAAGTTATGATGAACATTTGTTGAAATTTTTGCAGATCTTTCATGATGTTCCAGAGAAGTTAATTCCATACTACATTGATGCAGTTAGTACTCCATTAATTACAAGTTCTAGTAATATTTCTAGAAGCTTCATGTATCTATATCGAGGTTGGATTTTTCATTAACGGAGTTAAAATTTATATACCTCTGTAACTGGATGTCAAGTGTTGGCTGATCTGTCTGGAAAGATATGTAATGGAACGGGTCTTTTTGAGGTGAGCGAAATGAACTTATCTACCTGGAAAGGTACTATTGTTTGTTATGTGATTGTAATGAACTGATCTGAAACTTTTTGGTTTCCTGGTTTAGACATGCAGCTACTCAAAGAAATCCTGTGGAAAGCTCTAGTTTTGTGGCATCTGGAAACACAACGAATCTGATAAGTATTCATGTTGTTGGAAAATTTTGGCTTTAATCCCGATCATGTTAAAGTTCAGTTAGTAAAGTTAGGTTTCAAATGTAATTATTATTAGTAGTAGGGTTACCATGTAATTTATCTAAATTGTATCGATGGGAAGCATAACTTTTCGGCAGGTATATTTTATACTGCTGTTCATCAGTTTGTAAAACAATCTAGTTTAGTAAGAAATTATTGATTAATTCAACATCTTTCAATCCTGTTTTTATGGTTTTGCAATTTATCATTTTATACCAATTCTTGAGCAATAGAAAATAATCAAACTTGAGTTGCAGTTCTGTGTTCATAATTGAGGTCATGAGTTCCAGCCTTTTTGAGGCCATCACTTTTTGGTTCCACCTGTGGCCCAATCTTGTTTTCTTCTTAATTTTCTTTCGTGAACAGTCCCCTGTTTCCTGACCTGCTGTCCTTTTGGTTATATACGTCTGTTCGCTCATCAGGCTAAAACCCAACTTGCAATCATCTGCGGCTTGTTCAGATCTAATCTTTCCTATAATGTCAACGCACCCATAGCTTCTTTGTCTTCGTGGAACTCATCGGTTCATTCATCCCAAGAAAGTAGAAGATGATTCAATATTAAATTGTTGCTAACAAACACACTTAACATGCAATTTAATGAACAAGATTCGTATTCAAGGTTTCTACGAATCACAAACATGTCTCCGTTGCTCTTCTGACTAATCACAACAACGTTTAAATAGGAATCCGCTTGGTGTGACTTTTTGAAACGTCGCAATGGTTGAATATAATCGAATCTATAGTCTTTAACTTCCTCTCACCATCACAGCATCCCTATACTGACTAAAGCTAGACACACTTGGGCTTTAGTTTACAGCCAGCCCATTGTATCGTTTGACCCATTACAATTCATAAAGTTTGACCCAATAATAAAAGCATGAAACACTATATTTTTTATCAAGCCGAAAACAGTGGATTAAAAAAAAGTGGAACGAAACCCGATATTTCTTCAATATTTGTCAACCCTTAAGTAAACCTCTTAGCCAATGGGCTTACCATTCTACTGACGTTGTTTCAATAAATTTTGCTTAGAATGAATAAAGAGCAACCGTCTTTTATTTCAGAGAACTCCACAATACAAGAGGATCTAACTCCATTGGTATAAAAACGGTTCAAACAGGCCTGTTAAACACCGGATTTCGTACACGAGCATGGTAGATTGAGCCTGGCATTTTAGGGGTTTTACAAACCGGCGGTCTTTTCTAAAGGTTTATTGGATTTTAATAATCTATTTTCACTGGGATTGGCCGATAATAATCCATATTCATTTTATCGCCACTTGCTGTTCCAAATTTAAAAAAGTTGGCCTTAAATGGTCCCCGTTAAAAATGACTTAACGAAGTTATACTTTTTTCCGAATTTCAAACTGAGATTTTAGGGCTTTTGATCGGAAGGAGGATACGAGTCGATTGATGTAAAAGTTCGTTCGAAACAATGCTAAAAAACAACGAAACAATGCTTCAATTCGGGTGTTTGAACTTACCATTAACAAAAATCAAGTCGTTTGGATCACTGTTTTGAACTAAGTTTTACATCAATCGACTCGTATCATCTTTTCGATCTAAATCTCTAAAACATTAGTTTGAAATTCGGAGAAAAGTATAACGCCGCTAAGTCTTTTTTTAACGGTGGACCGTTGGGGCCAACTTTTTTAAATTTGGGACCGATAGTGGTGATAAAATGAATAGGGATTATTATCGGTCAATACCAGTCAAGTCAATAGGGATTATTAAAATTTAATAAAGCTTTGTAAAATACCCGTTTTATCCTAAGTGATTTTTGTCACACCCCAATCTAACGGCGGAACATGCCGGGACGTGACAATAGTTGAATCATAACTCAAAGACACTAAAATAAATATAAAGTGTTAATATCTAATTTATTTATCACAATCATCGTACACAAGACTTCCACAAATCAAACTCATCCCAAAACTATTACATTAACTAATAAATGTAAATTGTTCTTTATTTTATTAAACCTAAGGTATAACTAATGTCTTGCATCTTCAATCATCACATGTAGATGCATGCGATATGCATAAAAATAGATATATTTTGTCAGCAATAATGTTGACAAGTAATCAAAAGTTTTAAGATATATATAATGATAAAAATGACAATTCCTTGTGATTATGTGTATTACATGAACTAGCAAAACATAAAAATAAAAGTGACTTTTCAACATGCCACTAGATTCGAACATGCTTACTCGGACGTCATATGATCATACTATGAGGGATGAGGGTGTATGATCATACTATGAGGATGAGGATAAGGATTAGGATTATGATGAGATAACAGCCAACAGTAAAAACTATAAATGCATAGTCATATAGACTTTTGCAACTAATCGAGCAATTTCACAATATGCAAATAGTGGAATTGTGTTTGCGTATATATTTGTATAATAAATATATAATAAAGTTGTGTACGCATAAAGTCTCCAAAACAAAAGTAGAAAAGGGGGAGTGTGATTACTCACCTTAAAGTAGTAGGCGAGTTAAATAAGACAGGATGCGAAAATAAGCTAGCTGAGCCAACTCAAGAAAATAAATCTAAAACTTTTACATATGATAATGTAATTAAAAACGAGCATTTAGTAACTGGAATCACGTGAAAACTCCATACAGTTCTCAAGTTATGATTAAAACAAGATTTAAGCGAGCTGAGATGGGTCAGAATCCGAACAGTGAATTCGGGTTTCGATTCTAGTCTTTCACATTTCAATAGTGAAAACAAAGTTAAAACTCTTCTGAACGAAAGCTAATTTTAATCAGAAAGTGGTGAAATAGAAAATCCTCAATTTTAGTTACTTCATTAACCCTAACGGGCCAAAACGAAAATTGAGTTATTAAATCGCCTCAATCTATGAAATTGATTGAGGGCTTTTGTTTAAAATATTAAAATAAACATCTTTTATGTTTAACACTTACCCGGAGAGTGGATGGAATGGTTAGAATCAGAGAAGTCAAACTTTGAGACCGTATGAAAAGTCAAACCGTCTAGAACTTGAGCAATTGAGCACCAACACATGAAATTGAGGTAAATTGAGTTGGGATAATCACTTAGAAGAAGCCAAGGGTCGTTTATATGTTGAGTTTGGAGGGGAAGAAATCGTTATAAATGTGTATTAATTGCATAATAACTAAAATGGAAGAAAATCATGACATTAACAAAATCAACCCATTTTTTGTTCTTTACTCCAAGGAATCAAGGGAATATGCTTTGGCATGATGCCAAGGTATATATCAATCATGCTAGGAAGAAGATACGCGAAATCGGGTTGCCAAAACAAACGAAACCGACACGAAAAGAACCAAAAACACGTTTACTGATATGACACCCGGTCTCGCGACTAGCTTGAGGAATCCTCGTCGTGTAGCGCGACCGATGGGAGAATTCAAAATTTTGATTTTTTTTACATAAACTGCATTTGGACTTTATTTAATTGTAATTATGGCACACAATACACTAAATTGAGTTGTAAAATATTTCAAAAATATTGATAAATCTAATTTGATAATTTAAATCAAACGAACATAAATGAAAATCTACAAAATTTAAACTGACACGAAATGAACCAAAAATACGTTTACTGATATGACGCCCAGTCTCGTGACCAGCTTGAGGAATCCCCGTCGCGTAGCGCGATCAGCGGGAGAATTTAAAACTTTGATTTGTTTTTAGATAAACTGCATATGGACTTTATTTAATTGCAATTATGACATAAAATACACTAAATTGAGTTGTAAAATATTTAAAAAATATAGATAAACCTAATTTGATAAAATTTAAATCAAACGAACATAAATGAAAATCTGCAAAATTTAAACAGGTCAGGTTTTCAGTTTTAAAAAATAGCAAATGCTATAGTATTTTTGAAGTTTACGACCCATATTTAAAAAAATAAAAACTCTTTTATCCTATCTATTATAACCGAAGATGATTCCCATTCATGCCTTCCTGATAACAAGTTAGGGGTGTGCAAAGTGAGATACCCGACCCGATATAGAAAAAACCCAACCCGACCCGATAACCGAACTCTACAAAAACTGAACCCGAAGACCGGACTTGAACTTAAATTTCGGGTACCGGGTTTTTCCGGGTCGGTGCTTCGGGCTTGATGTCAAAGACCGAAACTGATTATGTTGCATAAACCCTTCTGAAAATGGAAAGAAAGATCCCTCATATTCTGCTTCAAACTCTAATCATCTTCAACAGTTGTCACCTTCAAACTCTAATCATCTTGAAACTCGTAGTATCTTGAAAGTTAGTGGTAGCTATTTCATCTTTGAGTTCTTTAAGTTTTTTTGGAAGGGCTTAAAGTGGTGACTCCAAATTTTGAAGATGTTAAAAATGGAGTAACACTCAAGAACTTATGGGATACGATGAGTTAAAAGAGAAGGAACAAATTAATTGTGATAACATTAATGGGAGCAAATGCTATAGTCAACAAAAAAAATTGGTGACATATGTCTCGTTCAGCTTTTGAGTTTTCTTTTAGCAGGCACCTATATTTTCAGTTTTTAGCCTATTCAGTTTTGAATTTTTATTAATTAAATAATAAAGAAAGAGTAAAAGAAAATCAAAACTATTTTATACTTCATCTAGTAAAATGTACCATCTCGGATTTTTCAAACCCGTATTTGTTAAACAGTTAACCCGACTCGGGAATATTTTAGATCATTATGATTAATAAAAAACAAATATATATAAGTTTTTAAGTTCTCTTATGTTCACTTTAGGCCCTCATACTTTATATATTGTTAAATCCTTAAACTATTCACAAACAATTCATTAAAAGTCCAAATATCAAACTTCAAGGACCAATATCGTCAAAAATTCAAACTCCACCCTATGGCATCCGGAGCACCACGCGACGGGGCTGCCCTACCATGGCCGCGCAGCGTTATGGAGGTCCTGTAAATATTCTATACTCGATTAACTTTCCTAGTTCGTTTTTGGCATGAAAATCGCTTATTTTCGGCATAAATCGAGTAAATTAAGGTCCAAGAAAACTTCTATAACTAAAATACATGTCCATATACATAACCCCTTGATCTAGCAAAAAATCTACATATTATTTCATTGATTCGTTCATTAAATGCTTATTCGGTTGCTTAAACGAGTAAATAACCATAATTAGTTTGTTTTAGTGTTTCCTATATAAACAACCCTTACTTCTACAGCCATAAACTTCCCTAAACCCTAAACAAACACCCTCCATCCGTCACCTACCTCCACCCTTCATCATCTTCTTCGGTTTTTGATTTATTGTTGAAGATACGCTCATAAACGGTTAACTTTGCATTCGTGTGGACCTTTGACTCATCGTTTCTCTTGATCCTTTCACTTTCCGGGTAAGTTGTAAAGTAAGAAATCGTTCATACATATTATCTAGTCAATAACCTTCAATCAATTTCGGTGATTGAAGGGTGTTTGACTGGTCAATTCGTTTAAAACTCGTTAAAGGGCAAAATAGTCAACAAGTTTGACTTTACGTTTTCTCATACTTCTGATCGGATTCAACGTTCGGTTCAGACTTTTATTCTCGTAACGAAATTTTAGGGCTCCTAACCAAAACCCGACTTCCGACTCACTGTTCGGATTCTGGTCAGTACAAGCTCGCTTAAATCTTAAATATAACATGACTTGAATTCTAAACGTCCGTTTGGATTGATTCCGGCAGCAACAAGTTTGTTTTTATTTATATTATCAAATCCTAAAGTCTCAGATTCTGAATTGTTTACATCGTTTGACATGTACTGGATGACTCGCTTATTCGTTTTTATATTCACTTGTCATTAATCTAAGGTGAGTTTATCATTCCCCTATTTTACTAAGTTTTATAAAATATTTTGGGGACATATGCGTACATATTCGTAGTTCATACTATATATATATATGTATGTGTATATATATATATATATATATCTTAAACAATAACAAATATGTAATTGTGTGTGACTTAATCAAATATACATGTTACATGCTTATTTGTGTTAATATTCATTCATTCATATATTCTGAGGGGTCCAACGTATTCCCATGTATTGGGTGCTCATGCTATTGACCAACGTCCGATTCGCTTGGCAACGGTCTACTTACTTGTTTATGGTTTGATTCATTTACCGCAGTTACTACGTTATGCTGACATGCAAAACTGGTGATATTTTCACTCAACTTTATGTTGACAAACTCTGTTTTCTATGCATATGCTGGTTGCTTGAATTGAAGTTTGGATATTTAGTCAAGACCATAGGTTTTAATGAAGACAATCATTAAATCACGTTTATATATAATCATTTGTTTAAATTGTTTTGTAATATTTGTAAATTTGCGTGTACATTTGAAATAAAATAACTAAATAGATATTGTCACTTTTATATTATGATAGTATCACGTCCCGGAATCTCTGTCTTAGGTTGGGGTGTGACAGATTGGTGTCAGAGCCAAAGGTTATAAGATAGGTCGTCAGAAATTGTCCTAGTCATATGTTAGGAACCCTATACGTGCTTATCTGAACTGCTTATGTGCTATTTAATTGTTACAGCTTGCTTAGATTAATTATTTTATTGTATTTTATCTTATTTATGTATTGCACACACAAACGAATTCCGAGGTTACGCCTCACTTTCCAAATATTTTTAAATCCTCTTATTTTTGGTAGATTGCCTTTTATTATGGGAAATACCTTAAAAATTCCCGTGTTTTGTTTTGCTCCTTCACCTTGAAGCACGGGGGCATTAAAAATGTCGTACAACTGTAACTTTAAGTGGTACACGTAACCGGTTTAGGGTTGCGTGGTAAACATAGCCGGCTAAACGGTTACACTCTTTTTATAAAAATCGAATTCACGGTGGTTCGTGGCTAAATTCGGGAAAAACTTCCAAAATTGTGTTTTTAATTATTTTTAAAATATTTGACTCGTTGATTCGATATTTAGTTGGGTCGGTTAAATGCCATGTAACGCTCATGGTCCGACCAACTCCATTGATTTGATAATTCGTTAATTAGTTGGGTCAGTTAAACGCCATGTACACGCTCATGGGCTGACCAACTCAATTGTTTATTACTCGTTATTTAATTGGGACAACAAATTGCCATGGAACGCTCATGGGAGGCCCAATTCACAAACTTTAAGTTGCTTTATTTAGTTGGCCCATTCAAATTGCCATGAAAAGCTCATGGGAAGTCAACTCGTTTGATATGTTTTGTTATTTTAGTTAGGATCTCGAGCTGCCATGGAAAGCCCAACCCAAAACATTTTCACTTTTGGAAAACTTTATAAACATTATTAATTTGATTAAATATCTCAAAAATTATTATTTTAAATCTCGACTCGTCCTCAAGTCATCACTAGCACAATTCTTGTAGGAACGTGTTCGTGTCGTGAACAAGACGTAGATCGATATCTATAATCAGCGTGAAGGTTCGGAATCCCTAAACATGATCGAAAACAACAAGGTTTCTCATTATCGTCTCTCTATTTCTCATATATCTCAAAGTTTACAACAAGATATGACAAATATCAGTACATATACGTTCTGGACCAAAGAGATATGAAAACATATGTCAAAATCACTATTTATAGGGTGATAAGATGAATTTTGGCGCATATGTTTCCCCCAGCGCATATGTCCATCGCATAAGTTCTCAACGGATATGTCTTCAGCGTATATGTTATACTTTAGAAAAACAGAAAACTGTTTTGGGCATAACTTCTTCGTTATAACTCCGTTTTACGTGCCGTTTTCACCCACGTGCTCGTAATCAAATTCTCTATCACCCCACATAATAATATCTTCATTTATACTCCATCTAAAATGATAAAACTTTTAGATCCTTTTAAGCTCCGCGAATCTTCATTTGACAAAGACGAAAGCAATAGACGTGTGCACTAACAGACTCCCCCTCGGATATTGCCGAGTCTTTCCATTAAAATTTGGTGCTTTAACATTTTAGCTCTGGGCATCACTTGTCTTCTCAACACATCTCTTTCAAATTATCAATTCCTTCCTTAAGTGCAAAGAACATTTGACGTCAAGCTTCAAACAATTGTTTAAACATTATCGTCTCTATTTGTATAGTCTTTGACACTTTCCAGAACTGAATCTTCAATAAATCTCCCCTCAATTCTTGATCATCTAACAGACTCCACCTCAAGCTTCATGTCTTGATGGGACCTGTTACTCATGATGATTGTAAGTTGAAAATCTTAATTCACAATATAAGCATACTCAAATACTTGTAAAGATTTTTCAACCGTTTGACAATTTACCACCACGAACATCAACAAAAAGTTATTTATCAAGTCCAAATTAATGATCTTGAAAAACACTAACTTTTTTTCAATTGATTTTATAAAATTTTGTATTCCAACATCAACAGTCGAAAACAAAATGGAAAAATAAAATCTTTTTGGTTTTAATGAAAAACAATAAAGACAGTAAACAAATGAACTTCAAATCTATTTACAAACATGTAAACCATTACATATTTTTGTGAGTTTGAGCAGGGAATCATATTGACCAAATTGCCCTTCCATCACAGTTTTATTTTTAGCGTCCACCTAAACCTTCCAAACAAACGATTCAGGAATTTCAGTGATACATTTAATTAGTTCAATTAAGCACGAATCTTATGTGGACCCCACCTATCAACCATAATTTGTACATCTTTATACAGTGAGTTTTTCACATGTATACTTTTTCACTATTTACTTAAAATCGATTAGCTGTGACTCATGCAAAAATAATAAAACAAAACAATTCAGAACGTTAAAATTTTCCCTTAAGATCGGTATTACTACATACAGATAAGGTTTCATTTTAACAAAAATAAAAAGATAAAATAAGTTGAAGTTGTATAAGACTTTAACAATCAGGTCAGATAATACCATATTATCGCGCGGAGAAAGTCCAAAGCTTTATACGAAACACCAAGAAAATAATGCAGATCCAAGATTTGAATAAAAATAAAGAAAAAATTAAGTTGAATTTCTTTGCAAAATAAAATGAAAAATAAGTTGAATTTCATTGCAAAATGAATACATGCACACACAGCAATCTTTAAACTTTTCTTGTTTCTTAAAGCAGATATTAATTAAGCTTCAAGATGTTAATCCACTAAATTCGGCTGTATTTAGGTTTATATCACTTAATTTTCTTTACTTGTTTGTTTTAAAGGTCTACCAATGCACTAATACGTTTAAGCACGCAACCTTTTATGCCTACTTTTTACCAGATTTGGAATCAGATGATCAATATACTATCATCTTCCCTTTTTGCTTCAAAAACTCATATTTAAGGAGCAACATTTTTACAATGTTTTTGAGTTTTTAGCATTTTTGAATGTTTTTGACTTTTTTATATTTTTGAATATTTTTTTGGTTTTTCTAGAAATTTTTACTCCCCCTAAAATCAAAAACATTATCAAAAATAAACTTGACTGTTCGATGTGGTCTACAGATATTTTTAGATCACTTTTAGTTAATCACAATGGCAGCCTCATTAACAAGAATAAACAGCTAAACAATTCAAAATGGACATGAAAAGCAAACCGTAATGAGCTCCATCTTTCCAGATTTCCTGTGTTTGCCCCGCCCTCCATTGATTTGGCAATGTTTAGCATAACCATGCTCCAATGATAGACATTATGAATTTTGGGAGCCCCTGCACACACATTTTAAGAGAACAGAGAAATCCATGCCCGCTTGGTCTTGGACCTCATGACATTTTCAAAATTCTCAACATTTTCAGTAGTTTCAGACAAATTTGTTACCACAGAATGCTTGCTATCTGAACACTCAGAATTAACATTTAAAACATATGAATTTTCTGAAGTTTCGGATTTTACAGATATGACAATGTTATCCAAAAACTTTCAAAACAAGACTCTTTCTCAACAAATCTTGTTTTGATTTAACATTTGAGTCTTTTTTCTTAATGATCCAATGATATAACGTTGATTTGGATCTTTTCACATAAAATTTCAAACTCTCAAACCTTTTAACATCACAATCTTTCAAATCAACAACCTTAACAAATTTAGGTTTGATATTTAAATTGACATTTGAGCTTGTATTTTTAGATTGTGAATTTTGAAATTTTTGTTTTTCTGTTTTTTAGAACATCTTGGTTGATTTTAGATGTAACAACATCTGATTTTGGAATGTAAGCAAACTTAGAACTCTTCTACAACAAGTAGATTCCTTAGTTTGTGTACATTTCTCTTTTCGATCAAAGAAATCCTTATTGGATCGATTTCGAGACTGAATTTCTTTCTCACTTTCAGATGTTGTACTATGTACGAATTCAATCTTATTAACAAATTTTTGGTGGTTGCCATGATCGTGTTTATAACGATTAGGACACACAAAGAACACATGTCCCACTTCGTTATAGTTAAAACATCTCCTCCGGTCAACAAACTTTCTAACCAGAGGTTCTTGAACATGATCACGCCCAGTTTTTACATTTTCCGATTTTAGAGGCTCAGGGGAAATTGGGGTTTGATCTTGCTTATATCCCAAACCATGATCATTATAACCATAGACAACTTCTCCAGATATTTCATCTTTACCTGTCGGTTTGGGGAGAATATTGTCTAGGAGGTGAGATGCTGCTTTGAAACTGTTGAGCTTCAAATCAATCTTTTCATTAACAGTTTGTTTTAACATTAAAATTGTTTTTTCATTTTGATCAATCTTTTCCTCCAGTGCCTTTTCACATGTTTGAAGCTTAGCATAAGCTTCCTTAATACATTTAAGCTCATTTAGTAAAGAGTCATTGTGAGTTTTTAACAATTTATTCTTCACATCTTTTTCAAAACATTCTTTATGAAGTAACTCACATTTTTGACATGACTTTACGTTATGAATGTTTAACGACTCATGATTAGACTCTGATTTGATTTTAACATGATAATGAGCAGAAGGTTCAGAGTGTACCTCGAATAACTTAACCTCTTCGACTTTCATAGTCGGGATGTCTGAACTTTCTGTTTTGACTTGTTTAAGAAGAGGTTCAGTTCCCTTAGCCCCAGCAACAGCTTTCTCAGCTTCAGTCTCAACTTTAATTTCCCTCAATTCCAATTTCAGAGGGTCACAAGTAGACTGACACCATGATTCCAAAACCAATTCTTCATCAAATTCTGAATCACCATCATTATCGAACTTAGGAGTGTTCTCAAATTCTGGCAGTGATAGTTCTTCAGATTTGACAATCTTTTCAGCAAGTTGATGAATTATTTCAACATTTTCAGACTGATCATTTTGAACTTCAATCTCATCATCAACCTTTTCATAATCTTTAATTACCTCATGCATCATTAGCTTCTCGATGAATCGGGAGAGATTGTATGCGTTGGGGGTTTGATTGTACTGACACAATTATTATACCTAAATCTTCAGGTGAAGTTTCAATGAGTATATCGGCCAACCTATCAATGTATTCGAACTCTCGTTTTATAATCCCGATATGCTTCATTTCGCTCACAAGCTTGCAATATCTTTTGATTAAACGATCAACCGATTCTCCAGTCATCATCTCAAAATCATCAAATTCTTTCTTCAAAACGTTTCTTCTCGATGTAACTTCAACGTTAAACAAACTCGAAAATTCCATTTTGAAACTTTTTGTAATCTTTATTCAACAAATTTTAGCAACTTTTTGGCTTGTTTAGGCTCGTTTATCAGCAATACAGTAAATTTCAGCAACTTGCTGGTTCGTTTCAGCAATTTCAGCACGTTTAAACATCAATTTTCAGCGCGAAAACAGTCCGTTTCAGCATAATTCAGCACGTTACAGCTCGTTTTAAACGCGATTCAGCAACTTTCAGACGCGTTTCAGCTATTTCAGCACGTTTCAGCACTAAAACAGCTCGTTTCAGCAAATTTCAGCGCGTTTTCGGCAGTTTCAGCACGTTTCAGCTCGTTTTCGGCAGTTTCAGCACGTTTCAGCGCGTTTTTGCAGCTTCAGCACGTTTAAGCGTGTTTTCGGTTCGTTTCAGCACTTAACAGCGCGAAAACTGCTGTTTCAGCTCGAAAATAGTAAAATCAGCACCGAAAACAGTTCGTAATCAGCAAATTATGGCCTGTTTCAGCATGTTTTCGGTTCGTTAAAACAGTAGACAGAAAGTTTCAGCAACAAAATCTGTTCGTTTCAGCGCGTTTTTTGGTTCGTTTAACTAATGAATTAAACTCAATGAATGAATTGGTTAAAGCTCGCCGGAAAAAGTTGTTAAAGACCGCCGGAAAATTTTGTTGTCGCCGGAACTTCGCCGGAAAAGTTTGTTACACCACTGTGAAACGGTTATTATGGCCGGAAAACATGAAAATCTCACCGGAGATCAAATTAAACACATAATTGGATTCGAAATCACTCGTAGATGAACCCTAAACAGTTCTAAACGTAAAACATCAACCGATTTTGATCCGAATCAACTGAAATTCGAACCGATGAACACGAACACACGGAATCAAAAACGAACGCATTAGAGGCAATATTTAAGCACGAGATTCAGTGATTAGATGTAGAATCAAGCACCGAAAGGCTCTGAGTTTTTGAATATGCTTTGACTTTAACGAATCCGAAAAGAACTTTTTAACGAGTTGAGAAATAGATCGAATCTTGACGTGAAACAAGTGTGTCTTTATTAGATCGAATCTTGACGTCAAAATCACTATTTATAGGGTGATAAGATGAATTTTGGCGCATATGTTTTCCCCCAGCGCATATGTCTAGCGCATAAGTTCTCAACGGATATGTCTTCAGCGTATATGTTATACTCCAGAAAAACAGAAAACTGTTTTGGGCATAACTTCTTCGTTATAGCTTCGTTTTACATGTTGTTTTCGCCCACGTGCTCGTAATCAAATTCTCTATCACCCCATATAATAATATCTTCATTTATACTCCATCTAAAATGATCAAACTTTTAGCTTCTTTTAAGCTCCGCGAATCTTCATTTGATAAAGACGAAAGCAATAGACGTATGCACTAACAATTCTATTACACTTCTCTATTGACTCACATTGACTCATTCCCACAACTTACCCATCATCTCGTAAAGTTTCATATTCGGTCCTTATAGAATGTCTTTCCTAAGAATCAATCATCATAATCAATGTCATTCACCTGTTTCTCGTGATTGTCATTCGACTACTAGAATCGTCAAGGAGTTTGCTGTTGTATGCCATTAACCGATCAACCGCCAACCTCGACAAAACCAAAATAACCCGAACAAGAAATCTTATACTAACTCATATTCGTTAAAATATTACTTAAGTCATCTTTTCTCATTTATTTCCATATTCTCAAACTATAAATTATCAAGTGTATTTCAATCATTACTGTCAACTTTAAACTATAAATATCTTATTACCTCTTGTATTTCCTCATGTTACTTTTCAAAACTTACTTTCCATTTTATAAGTCTTTATTATTAAAATTCAAATATTGTAAATTTTATTGATATTAAACTAAAATTTTTCAAATTTAATTTTCATTATTAAATTAAATCTTCCATTAATTAAACTTTACCATTAAAATTTGACTTTTCGATTTAATCTCCATTAAAACCCATCACACACTTTATTTATTAATTAAATTCGTTATTTAAAACTAAACATTGGTTCATAAATACTTCAACCCCTTACTTTGATTTTTGATACACCTTGAAAATCTTGAATGTTTTAAATGATAAATTCGTAGTTATTAGAATAGTCATGGTGGTTCATGCATTTCTAGCCTTGTGTTTGTCTTATTTTATTATATGCTTCACATCTTATTTTTGGCATCACAATTAATTTAAAATTTGTTATTTACTTGAATTTACATTATCAATAATTCAATTTACATAATTCCTAATATTTGTAACGATTTTGTGAAAAAGGGAAACTCCACGAATTCCCAATTTAACCTAATTTATTATCTTCAATTACCCACTTTATATTTTATCTAATTTTAAATATTTTATTGGAATAGGACTATCTCGATGGTTCGGGAATATCCATTTTCCAATTTAATCTATTAATGAATTATTTGAATACGTACTTTTTCACATTTTCATTAATATTTAAATTATTATTTACTAATTATTATAATATTTTATTATAAAATCAAATTACTTATCTCAAAATCACAACTTGAAAAGCTATAAACCTTATATTAACTTCCCTTTAATTTCATAAGTCTCTCAACTAACTAAACTCGACTCACCAAAATCTTCGTTTAAAATTATACTCTCGATCTTAAGAATTTCGTTCCTAATGAATACGATCTTTAAAGATTCCACATGTTATTAACTATATTAATATTTGTTATAAATTAAATTTTTGCCAGTTTTATCTCCTGAATAAAATTCCTTTCATCAAGGTAGACTTATTAGAATCTTGTACCTCTATCTCAATTACTTATTCTCGATTATCATAATTAATAACAACAACTACTCCAAGAAATTTGTTTCCTTTCAAACCCCAAAAGTTTTACTTTTATAAGCAAAAGATGTTTAGAAATTACATGGTTTTGTCAATTCAACTCGAACATGTATTAATTATCTTTTGAATTTATATTTAAAAATTATCAAAATATTTGCTTTCTTTCAAAATGAGGGTTTTCAATGTTTTATAAACCACATGATGGAACGGATTATGCCGACCATCCGACGATTTAAGTAATTATGGAACGACACGTAATTACCAAAGTTCTCGCATGGAAATCATAATACGTACAATTATGTGTCATTATTTAGAACCTAAGGTAGCTTGGGTTACGGTACAAATAATGAAATGATAAGGACATGGTGGATACGCCACTGGTACATCCTATATATAAGTGCCCTTATCGAATTGTCATTTGAAGCGTTGCTTCGGTTATTGGAAGTTCTATGTTATGATAATATCCCTATAAATTTAATTATTTTCAAAACGATAATGCTTTGGTTCTCCTAATTTCGGGACGAAATTCCCTAAAGTAGGGGAGACTGTAACATCTCGGATTTTTCAAACCCGTATTCGTTAAACATTTAACTCGACTCGGGAATATTTTAGATAATTAATATTAATAAAAAACAAATATATATAAGTTTTAAGTTCACTTATGTTCACTTTAGGCCCTCATCCTTTATATATTGTTAAATCCTTAAACTATTCATAAAAGATTCATTAAAAGTCCAAATATCGAACTTCAAGGACCAATATCGTCAAAAATTCAAACTCCACCCTATGGCATCCGGAGCACCACGCGACGGGGCTGCCCTACCATGGCCGCGCAGCGTTATGGAGGTCCTGTAAATATTCTATACTCGATTAACTTTCCTAGTTCGTTTTTGGCATGAAAATCGCTTATTTTCGGCATAAATCGAGTAAATTTAGGTCCAAGAAAACTAATATAACTAAAATACATGTCCATATACATAACCCCTTGATCTAGCAAAAAATCTACATATTATTTCATTGATTCGGTCATTAAATGCTTATTCGGTTGCTTAAACGAGTAAATAACCATAATTAGTTTGTTTTAGTGTTTCCTATATAAACAACCCTTACTTCTACAGCCATAAACTTCCCTAAACCCTAAATAAACACCCTCAAGCCGTCACCTACTTCCACCCTTCATCAACATCTTCGGTTTTTGATTTATTGCTGAAGATACGCTCATAAACGGTTGACTTTTCATACGTGTGGACCTTTGACTCATCGTTTCTCTTGATCCTTTCACTTTCTGGGTAAATTGTAAACTAAGAAATCGTTCATACATATTCTCTAGTCAATAACCTTCAATCAATTTCGGTGATTGAAGGGTGTTGAGCGATCAATTCGTTTAAAACTCGTTAATGGGCAAAACAGTCAACATGTTTGACTTTCTCATACTTCTGATCGGATTCAACGTTCGGTCTAGAAGACTTTTATTCTCGTAACAAATTTTAAGGCTAGTGACCAAAACCCGACGTCCGACTCGTTGCTCGGATTTTGGTCAATTTTAGCTCGCTTAAATCTTAAATATAACATTACTTGAGTTCTAAACGTCCGTTTGAATTGATTCCAACGGCAACGAGTTTGTTTTTATTTATATTATCATATTATATAGTTTCAGATTCTGAATTGTTTATACCGTTTGACATGTAGTGGATGAATCGCTTATTCGTTAACTCGCTAATTCGTTTTTATATTCGCTTGTCATTAATCTAAGGTGAGTTTATCATTCCCCTATTTACTAAGTTTTATAAAACGTTTTGGGGATATATGTGTACATATTCATATTTCATACTATATATATATATATATATATATCTCAAACAATAGCAAACGTGTAATTGTGGGTGACTTAATCAAATATACGTGTTACATGCTTACTTATGTTAATATTCATTCATTCGTATATTCGAAGGGGTCTAACGTATTCCCATGTATTGGGTGCTCATGCTATTGACCAACTTGAAAGTCAAACTTGAGAAGTTAACAACAATAGAACGTAATTGGGAGTGAATTGAGATGGGGTTAAAACATGAACAACGGTAGCCAAAATATTAATAATATCATGAACACCGATCCCACCCAAAGTGATCTCCCCTTTGGTTGGTTATTTACACGATAAAAAACACCCTCTAAAATAGAAAAAATGAAGTCCTATGTGTAGCTAAACATATTAGCCTAAAATTCTAAAAGCTTTCTCCCCATTATATATATACGTGTGCATCGATGCTTTCTCTTCCTATATGTGGCGAAACTCGTTAAATATATATTTTTTCAATCAATCGGTTAAAGTTAGCGAGCAATCCGGATCTGATTTAGTGGCGAAATCATTTATGTAACATTTCGGATTTTTCATATTCATAAACGTATTCATTTACCCAACTCAGGAATATAATTACGATATTTTGTATAGATAAAAAATTATATTTATTGGTATTTAACTTGGTTTAATTTATTTTATAATTTCATAACTTTCAATCATTCAAAATAATCCTTTACAACTTTCAATATCACTTAAAATGGCTAAAAATGCATTTTCGGGAACTACATGGACTAATTTTGCCAAAATGCAAAATACGATGGACTAATTTTGGGAACTTATTTTATAATCTACTATCGTATATTGTCTACATCCATTTCTTGTTCATCACACCAAGATATTTGAATTAATTGAACCGATTTTGTCTAAATTATGTTATGTGGTTTTTTTAATCGAGTAATTACTAAAACAACTGTCATAATCTTTATATATTTTTTTTATCTAAAGACATTCTCTAATCCTAAAACCCTTGTATTGGCCGTCATCATCTCAAATCCACGAAATTCTTCTTCCCATTATCATATTCTTCAAGATTAATCGATTTCTTTCAAAACAAGTTGACTTTAGTATTCAAGACATCTTTGACCACAATTTCTCATTCTTCTATTCATCTCCAGGGTAAGTTGTCTTCTTCAAAACTGTAGATTTTTATTTATAGAATAAAATCCCTCAATCAATTTTTCTGCTTAAGGGAGTTTCGGTGGTCAAATTGGACTCCGACCCGTTCAAGGGTAAATCGGTCAACAAAGTTGACCGACCGATTCCATCACTTCTGGCCGGAACTAGCTTTCGATCCAGAAGACTTTTAGATTTATTTTGAGATTTTGAGTGTATTGACCAAAACCTGACTCCCGACTCGTTGTTTGGATTCTAGTCAGTACCATCTCGCTTATTTACTGAAAACCACATAACCAGATTTCTATACATCCGTTTGGATTGATTCTAGTGGCTATATTCTTGTTTTCACTTTATTTTATTTTGTATAAGTCTCAAGTTGGATCAGAACAATTATCCCGTTAACTTTGCTCGTTTATTCTATCTCTAAGTTTTTTGCTTAACCGTTAAGGTGAGAAGTCATTCCCCACATTTTGTAGCTTTTAAACACTTTGGGGACACTTGCGTATTTATTCGTATTTACATATTATATATTATTCACAATAGAAAACTGTGAGTGCTGTGTTATCATTTGAATAACTAACTTCAATGTGCTAAGTTGTTTTATTTTATCGCATTCGGAGAGGTCCATCAAAAGTCCAGCAAGTCAGTATGGTCATGCGCCGTCATAGTAGCCATAGTCTATATTCGAGAGGCATGGTCAACCAACACCCAAATTTGTATTTGTCACAGTAGCCATAGCCCGTGCTCGAGAGGCATGGCCAACTGACACCCTTTTATTTGATCATGGTTTAATTAATCTATACTCACAATACAATTTTGCTCATTTATTTATATATCATTATTATATTAAGAGTCAAAACTGGTGACTTTTCTCACTCAACCTCGTGTTTACAAATCTATATTATTTTGTACGCATTTGCAGGTTATAGAAACACTTAGAGAGACCTTAGTTAACTTAATAAAAACATTTGTATTTGAATGGTTATTTAATTTGGATTCTTTGGTAATTTGTAACTTTGTGTACTTGATTCTAAATTGCAAGTTGTTTTCATAATTCGTTTTTCATTCTAAATTGGTTTTTCATAAAAAATTGCTTCTAAAGTGTCACGAATCAGTTCTATGCATAACCTTTTTTTATTGATTTTCAGGTCCCCAAAATGCTACGTTGCGTCACATATCAACAATTACTAATCTGTTTTCTTCTTATGAACAAAAAAAATGTCAACCCTCTAACACTTACAACATTTCAAACAAACATTGCCAATAATTCAAATCAGCCTTTAAATCTTTCAACACCATTATCTAATGTCATAGATGATATTACCTTTTCTGCTCATTTACGCAATTTTATTTTATGCCAACGATAACTATTGTATTATAATACGTTAATAAAAATGTAGGTATATATCAAAGCTGCAATACAACACCGACACCAAATATCAGTTTCATTGTTTTTCCAATGTCTCATCATCATTACACACATCTATTTTGCGTACAAAAATATCTTTTGTAAATCCACGTAATCAAGAACAAAGTTCAAAAGCAAGAAATGTAAACCCACGTGATTTAGATGCACATGACTTGACACATAATAAATTAATTGATGAACCGGGAATTAGTTGGCACATCATTAAAATAAAAATAACTTGTTAAAACATAATGTGACTTGAAGTAACCTAGTACAATTGATATGATTCAGATACCATTATTAGAAACATGATGGATTTGGTCTTGTGTGGAGACACGATCGTATTAAACACACACACACTCACTCACTCAAGTGTACGTATACAAAATCAAACAAGATGAAGTAGAAATTGAATATAACAGAAATTGTATATATCTTCCTCACAAATAAACTAACTTCTTTTTTCTACAATCCAACTAATAGCAAATTTTACATGAAACAGAGACTCATCAGAGATTATTGCGTCCATCAATGGTATCGTCGTACCACAATCGTCATAAGTCATGATGTTACACAAAAATAAGTTTTGAAATAAATTAACCTATGTATGTATATTTAATGTACTAGCTTTTGAACCCGTGTAATACACGGGATTTATCAAACGATAAAAATAAAAAAAAGGTTTTCTATTTAAATTGTGATTCTCAAAATACTTATAAATTAATTTAATGTGGACTTAAAGGAAAAACAAATGTGTTAATGAAAATTACTAAAATAGCATAGTTTTGGAAACATCGGGTGTGGATTCGCAAGAAATTTAAAAAATAGGCTAAAGTTGCGTAGTTGGTCAAACTTCAGGTATGAAAATAACACTATGTTATAAAATCCACACTATGTTATAACCCGTTTGACAAAATGATTTTGACCCATGACCCATGAATAGCTAGAATGAATGAGATGAAAGATTAAAAATTAGGAGAAATGTAGGCTTGACACCTAAACTCTAACATTTTCTTTTATTAGTATTGTAAGATCCCATTTGTGTATTCTCTAGTAGGACTTAGGAGAGCTTAAAATTAACTCTTTTAAAATAAACAGGAACATATAGATATGTAGAAATAAACAAATGCGAGTAAAGGGAGGGACTAGATTGAAAAAATAATGGGAATATTACAATTAATTGCAAAGATATCACATCTTTCTAGCATAACACTATATATTATAAAACCCTAGCATGTTATTCTGCAATATTCAACAGACGGCCGCAGCCCTTAGAAAACCTAAACTAGATCAGCTGCTTCATCGTCCATGTATAATGAAAGCAGGCCTCCCGATGATCGCAGCCCTTAGAAAACCTAACCTAGATCAGCTGCTTCATCGTCCATGTATAATGAAAGCAGGCCTCCCGATGATCTCACAAATCGGCGAGTGGTATTTGATTTTAAATTCTTTTAATCAGTCTTTATCTTGTTATTGTTCAGAGTTGTGATTAGAAAATGGTTGTTTTTCGATTTTTCATGACCATGACATGCTAACTTAGAATCGGTATCATCTTGCAGGGTTTTGAAGACCGGTCGGTGACTGTTCATAGGATTTCAGAAGACATTTCGGTAGGTAACTTTTAATAAATTCAACTCTTTAACAGTACTTAGATCAATTGCGAATAACGTTTTTTATTTAATTTTTGATGATATATAAAGATGAAGTTTTGAGCAAGATTAAAAATTTATAATTTTGAGGAATTATGGATATAGCATTTAAAGATCGAGTCCAAAACTGGGAGGCGATTTTTGGGATTGATTTGTGTCTGCAAGATGTTAAAATATTTGTATGGAAAGAACATTTTATCCAGTTTGGGTAACCGGAAACATGTGTATAACTTTTAGGTAAAATCGATCATTAGTCTTATCTGCTTTTTAATTTTTCATTGCTATTAAGACAATAGACTATTAGGGGCCGCGGAAGATAATCCACGAATTCCCAAGTGTATAACACTCAGTGATACATGCAAACACGATCAGATTCAACGGCGTGATTGTACAACAATTTGTATAGTAACATAACACAATTAAAGGATAAAGTTTAATCAAATATCTTGGTGATTAATACTGAGTACATAGGAACGTGTAAATACATAAAGATTTAGTGGTTAACATGGTGGTTGACGCCAATAACCGTAGGTTAACCACTGATTATCCTAGTTAATTGTTATTCTGCGTACTCCCCTAAAATGAATTAAGTTTAATCGGGGTTCTTTGGCAGTGATATGTTAGCTTCGTCCAATTCTTTAGCGACTTGATTGAAATAAAATTTTGTGTTTCAGGTGGCTGCTTCGTCGAAGCGAAGAGACTCCCTCAAAAGGAGGGCCTGTCCTGCTCCGACAACTGTTGCACCAGCTGTAAGTGGACACAAACGTCGACGCCCACGGATGGTGGGGAAGTCATCGTGTGTGATCAGTGTGAATTAGAATTTCACATTGGCTGCCTGAGGGCTCATTGCAAAGGCGAACTGAAGGTGCGATAATTTTATAATATTCAGTAAATACTCATGTGATAATGAGTTAGTCCGAGTTTTAATATCCATATCCTCTGTCTTATAGGCATTGCCACCTGGCAGTTGGTTCTGCTCTTCCGAGTGCGGGAAACTCAATCATGCTGTCAAGGTTTTGGTTTGCTTTTGGACCACAAAAGGTCCCTGATTCTCTGATGGGCAGTAATACAACAAATTGTGATGCTGAGTGGCGTATTGTTCGTGGCAAGCATGCCTCTAAAGAAAACAAGCCGTTGCTTGATGAAGCTGCTAAAATCTTTCAGGTGAGTGTTGCTTTTTGATCAATCTGTTATATTTCGTTCCTGTGACAAATATCTTATATTCATGCTGACAGTATGGTAGTTCATTAATTACAAGTTTAATCAACTAATATTCATAGTAATATTTCTTGAAGCTTCATATTTCTATATTGCGATTGGATTTTTCATTAACTGGGTTAAATTTTATGTACTTCTGTAACAGGATGTCGAGTGTGGGCGTTTACAACGAATATGTTAAGTACCCATCTCAATGAAGTGCAAACGAATGCCTTATGAATATTTACTTTTAGTGTTAATGCATGGAATTTTGAGATGCACTTTAATTATTCTTGTTTTTGGAAAATGTTGTGTTTAATCCCGATTTGGTTAAAGTTCATTTAGTAAAGTTAGGTTACCCACAATCTGTTCGACGTACAACAATGTGTTGTCCTACTTCAACAAGTCTGCGCGTGAGATATCCTGCATCTGATGTTCGTATACTTTACGGGCTCCATAGCAAGAAATAATATATTCTGTTAAAGAGAGTCCTTTGCATAAATTGCTTTGAATGGCAAATCAATCATTTGCCCTTGGGGATCCGTCATTAATCCTCTCATACCTACTAATTGATGTACCTGAGATGCATTTCCTCTGGCTCCCAAAAAAGACATTATATGGACTGGATTAAAAGGATCGGTCATCCGAAAATTAGGATTCATTTCTTGTCGCAAATATTCACTTGTGGCATACCATATCTCGATCGATTGACATAATTTTTCTACCACGTGTACATTCCCACAATGATGGTTTTACCATGTATGTAATTTATCTAAATTGTATTATAAGAAAACTATTGATCAATTCCACATCTTTCAATCCTGTTTTTATGGTTTTGCAATTTATCATTTTATACCAATTCTTTGGCAATAGAATGTGTTCATAGTTGAGGTCATAAGAACAACTGTGATGTGTTTATGGTTTGCATTGAATCTTATGATTAATCGTAACAATGTTTAAATAGTAATCGGCTTGGTGTGACTTTGTTTGTGAAACGCTGCGATGAATATAACTGAATCATCATCTTTAACTTCCTCTCGCCATCACACCATCCCTATACCGACTGAAACTAAGCACAATTGGGCTTTGGTATACAACTAGCCCATAACAATTGTTTGACCCTTTACATTTATAAAGTTTGACCCAAATATAATAAAAACATAAAACACTATTATTTTGATCAACTCCAAACAATGGATTAAATTTTTTTCTATATTTGTCAACCCCTTAAGTAAACCTCTTAACCAAAAGGCTTGCCATGCCCTTTTCATCCTTTGTTAATTGAAACTTTGATTCCATAGGATATTTGGCATAATTCCGTTCTTCTAGCCTTCTAGGACAACCCCTTAAGTAAACCTCTTAACCAAAGGGCTTGCCATGCCCTTTTCATCCTTTGTTAATTGAAACTTTGATTCCATAGGATATTTGGCATAATTCCGTTCTTCTAGCCTTCTAGGACAGCCATCCTAACGATCTTAGGAGCATAGCCGGCTTGTGTCACACCCGGCCCTGAGCGGCGGAAACAGCCGGGCGCGCGCGAGTGGGGATTGATAATTAAGCACGGGCCATTGCAAACATTCAAAGATTTTCATTGCGCATGAAATGTTTAATACAAATACATTACATTGTTTAAAAATTACATAAAACATCCAAGTATAAAAACTGTTGAAGATTTCCACGTCATATCCCCTTGCGCGGCGGGAACAACCATGCGCATCAAAGGGATAGAACTAAAATCTTCCAAAAAGCTAGTTTTAGATGTTCAGCGTGAGGTGCTCTAAGTGTGACTCCATGCGCTACCTAGTTATCTCCTGAGACACGTAAAACATTTGAATCAGTATAAACTGAGTGAGTTCACAAGTTTTAGTAACTTGATAAATCGTATCGCGTCATAAACATAATAGCATCATTGAAACACATGCTTAGCAAAACAGTTCTGAAAACATAATCTGATAAAAATCGTTCCGCGGTTTACGCGCGAACATTTCTGGGAACTGTGCTCGTCTGTGTAAGTGGCGCTGCCACTACGAGCGAAACAAGTAATACCGTCCCGCGTATTACGCGCGGACACATCTGAAAAACCGTGCTCGTCTGTGTAAGTGGCGCTGCCACTACGAGCGAATAATACCGTCCCGCGGGTTACGCGCAGACGTTGTGCCGGAAAACAAGGCGCTCGTCTGCGTAAGAGGAGCGACCTCTACGAGCGGGCTCAAACCCATAGTACTGCCCCATGACCATACTAGGCACTCGTTTGTGTAAGAGGTGCGACCCCTACGAGTGGGCGGATCAAACCAGCAGTCCCTACCCTTAGAGTTCCAATGGTAAAGTGATCACTTACTCGAATTCTGGCGCACATACATTGTAAACCAAAGATAACCGTTTGCATTGCTCATCATGAAACATAACTTAAACACATAATCGCTTGCATAGCTTGTAAGTATACCATGATGAAACATTATTTAAGTACGTGTCCCTCGCCCCGAAAACAGTTTAAAAACAGTGAAAACAGTGAAAATAGGGGCTGTGAGACTCACCTGTGGTTCTTGTTAAGGGATTAATCGAGATTCGGGTTTTCTTGGTGTTGGCCTTTGAATTGAAGGTCTAGAATACGATTAAGAAGTATATATATTAAGATCAAGAAATAGGAGAATATAAGGGTTGGAAGGTAGATCTCAAGGTTATATTCTCGGCTTACCTAGTAACAGGATCGGATGTTTGGGAGATGATTAGTGTAAGTTTGCAGTTCTTAAGAGAGAAGTTTGAAGTGTGTTTGGGTGATAACTTAGGTTACATATTTATAGTCAAACTCAAGGGAACACAATCCCTTGCTTTAGGGGATTGTAATCTTTTCATATCTAGGTGTAATGATGATAAAGTATGGAAATTATTATTATTTATTTAAAAGTGGAGTAGTGGATAAAAGATTTTGATTTGATTTGGTCAGGACATGCAGGTATGGGGTTGGTGAGAATAGGGTGGCTGACAGTTGACTTTTCATGTTACAGTGTGCTTTTCAGGTACTTTTGTCAGTGTACAGTAAAAAGTGGAAAATCTCTGAAACACGCTACTGTTTCCTTTTGGGCGGGAGTAATCTCCTTACGTCTGGAGAATAGACTGAGTGTTCTGTGCGTATCACTTTGTGCGCATAGCTTTCTGCGTGAAGGACATTTCTTTGCTGCGGGTAGGCACGTAACCTTCTCGCAGTTAGGGACATTGAGTTTCATTTGTAGATTCTCCAGGTGGTCTTGGTATTTCAACATAGTGATCAGTTATGTTGAAGTCAATTCCATCTTGGAGCTTCAGACAAACTAGCTCTCAATGTTCCCGCCATGCGGGGAGGTTAGTTCCCTTCCGCACGCGCATAAACGATTTAGGATGCTCCCGCCTTAGCATCATGCGGGATGGTCAACCCATTGGACAACATAACGTTAAGGTACATGAAAACATAAAGCCAAAACATTCGCGCATGGCGCATATAACATATGCCCACGCTGGTTCTTAACATGGTGCGCTCGCGCAGGGCGCACATAACAAATGCACGCGCTGATTCTAACATGGCGCGCTCGCACAGGGCGCACATAACAAATGCACGCGCTGATTCTAACATGGCGCGCTCGCGCAGGGCGCACATAACAAATGCACGCGCTGATTCTAACATAGCGCGCTCGCGCAGGGCGCACATAACAAATGCACGCGCTGTTTCTAATATGGCGCGCTCGCGCAAGGCGCATATAACATAATTACCTAATATTTAGGTTGATTACTTGGTTTAAGGGATTGGGAATTTACCGGGTGTCACATTCTCCCCCTGTTAAACGAATTTCGTCCCGAAATTTAGGAGACGTTGCTGGCAGAAGCCATGCTCTGAAAGAGGTGTGGGTATTTCATGCGCATCTGGTCTTCTCTTTCCCAAGTGAATTCAGGCCCACGCCTCGAGTTCCATTGAACCTTTACTAACTTGATTCTGCTTCTGCGTAAATTTTGTTCTTTCCAATCGGTTACTGCTATAGGTTCTTCTTCGAAGTGCAGCTGTTTGTCGATGTGAATCTCTTCCAACGGCAAAATCAACGTTTCGTCAGATAAGCACTTTTTGAGGTTGGACACATGAAACGTATCATGAACTCCACTGAGTTCGGCGGGTAAACGGAGTTTATAAGCAACCGGACCGATCCTTTCCAGGATCTCAAATGGTCCAATGTAGCGCGGATTCAACTTTCCTCGCTTGCCGAAACGGGGGACTCCTTTCCACGGAGAGACTTTCAAAAGTACTCTATCCCCTACTTGAAATTCCAGCGGTTTCCTTCGCACATCTGCGTAGCTCTTCTGTCTGTCGCGCGCTGTCTTAAGGCGATCCCGTATCTGAAAAATCTTGTCTGTTGTTTCTTGGATCAATTCTGGACCAGTCATTTGCTTGTCACCCACTTCAGCCCAGCACAGTGGGGATCTACACTTGCGCCCATACAAAGCTTCAAACGGCGCAGCCTTGAGGCTTGTGTGATAGCTGTTGTTGTAAGAAAATTCAACCAATGGGAGATGAGTATCCCAGCTACCTCCGAAATCGATTGCGCACGCGCGCAGCATATCTTCCAATGTCTGGATTGTTCGCTCGCTTTGTCCATCTGTTTGGGGATGATATGCCGTACTCATGTCAAGACGAGTACCTAAAGCCCCTTGTAACAATCTCCAAAATCTTGAGGTGAACCGACTATCTCTATCAGAAATGATGGACACTGGGACTCCATGTTTTGAAACTACTTCTCGAATATACAATCGGGCTAACTTTTCCATCTTATCGGTTTCCTTGATCGGCAGGAAGTGCGCTGACTTAGTTAGCCGATCCACAATAACCCAGATCGTGTCGTAACCCCCAGGTGTCCTTGGCAGTTTGGTGATGAAGTCCATAGAGATTTGTTCCCACTTCCACATGGGAATTTCTGGCTGCTGAAGCAATCCTGATGGTTTCTGGTATTCAGCCTTCACCTTCGAACACGTCAGGCATTTACTGACATACGTTGCGATGGCGCCTTTAAGATTGGGCCACCAATACAGCGTTTTAACATCTTGGTACATCTTGTCTGCGCCAGGATGTACGGAATACCGCGTCTTGTGAGCTTCGTTTAATACTTGCTCGCGCAATCCTCCCTTGAGAGGGACCCATATGCGGTTAGCAAAATATCGAGTGTCGTTCTCTTTGATCTCCAAATTCTTAATCATACCTCCAAGGGATTCGTTTTTAACAAACTCTGGTTTCAAGGCTTCTTGCTGAGCGTCTCGGATGCGGGTAGAGAGATCTGTGTGAATGGTCAACCTTAGAGCCTTGACTCGTAGCGTTTTTATTCGCTCCTTCCTACTTAGCGCGTCTGCTACCACATTAACCTTTCCAGGGTGGTACTTAATTTCACAATCATAATCATTCAACAACTCCACCCATCTTCGTTGCCTCATGTTTAAATCCTTTTGATCAAATATATGTTGAAGGCTCTTGTGATCCGTAAAAATTATACACTTTGTACCATAGAGGTAATGGCGCCAAATCTTTAGCGCGAAGACAACCGCTCCAAGTTCCAGATCATGCGTTGTGTAGTTCTTTTCATTGGTCTTGAGTTGGCGCGAGGCATACGCTATGACTTTGTCTCGCTGCATAAGGACACATCCGAGTCCCTGATGTGAAGCGTCGCAGTAAACGACAATGTCATCCGTCCCCTCGGGCAGAGACAGAATTGGCGCACTACATAACTTCTGTTTTAACATTTGAAATGCTGTTTCCTGATTTTCGCCCCAAACAAACTTCTTGTCTTTCTGAGTTAGCGCGGTCAGTGGTAGAGCTATCTTGGAGAAGTTCTCAATGAAGCGTCGATAGTAGCCAGCTAGTCCTAGGAATTGCCTCACCTCAGTTGGGGTTTTTGGCGCTTCCCAGTTTTCGATGGCCTTGACTTTGGAAGGATCAACGTGTATTCCTTTCTCGTTTACAACGTGACCGAGAAAATGAACTTCTCTAAGCCAAAACTCGCACTTGGAAAACTTCGCATACAACTTTTCTTTCCTCAACAATTCCAAAATCAATCTCAGGTGTTGCTCATGCTCGGCCTTGGTCCGAGAGTAAATCAGAATATCATCTATAAACACAATCACAAACTTGTCCAAGTATGGTTTGCACACGCGGTTCATCAGATCCATGAATACAGCCGGCGCATTAGTTAGCCCGAAAGGCATCACTAAGAACTCATAATGGCCGTATCTAGTTCGGAAGGCTGTTTTTGGCACATCTTCCTCATGGACCCTAAGTTGGTGATATCCTGACCGTAGATCTATCTTCGAATAATAACTGGATCCCTGCAACTGGTCAAATAAGTCGTCAATCCTCGGTAAGGGGTACCGATTCTTGACTGTCAGCTTGTTCAGCTCCCTATAGTCAATACACATTCTGAACGAACCATCCTTCTTCTTAACAAACAGTACTGGAGCTCCCCAAGGTGAGAAGCTTGGGCGTATGAAACCCTTATCCAATAGTTCCTGTAACTGATTGGATAGCTCTTGCATCTCAGATGGAGCTAATCGATAAGGCGCTCGAGCTACTGGCGCAGCTCCTGGGACTAAATCAATACGAAATTCTACTTGTCGCGGCTGCGGCAATCCGGGCAAATCTTCAGGAAAAACTTCTGGAAATTCGCGCACTACTGGTAAGTCTTCAATTCTTCGCTCATCTCCTTTCTTCACTACGACATGCGCCAGGAAGGCGTAGCACCCTTTCCTTAAGCACTTGCGCGCCTTTAGGCACGAAATCAGTTTTGTCGCAACTCCCCTTCTTTCCCCTTGAATTACCAAGGTTTCTTCGTTCAACAGTGGGATCCGAACCTGCTTCTCATGGCAAATAACTTCCGCGCGGTTCTCGACTAACCAATCCATACCTACCACGATGTCAAAACTTCCCAAGTCTATTGGCAACAAGTTAATATTGAACCCGTGACCTCCCATGACTATAACACATTGTTCAGTTCTTTCGTTCGCGCATAACTGCCTTCCATTGGCTAGTTCTATAGTATAAGGCGTGTCTAGCCTACTGGTTGCTAAGCCTAGGGAGTTTTTAAACTCAGCAGATATAAAACTTAGGTCAGCGCCAGTATCAAATAAGACAGATGCAAAATGGCCGTTAAGCAAAAACGTACCGGTTACCACATTCGGCTCTTCTTTAGCTTCACCCGCGCCGATCACAAAAGCTCTCCCGCGAGCTTGGTTTCCCCTTTGCGGGCAATCCCGACTGAAATGCCCTGGCTTTCCGCATGCGTAGCAGTTGTCATTGGCTCCAGCTTCTTTAGCACGGCAATTCACCGTCTTGTGCCCTGGCCTGTTACATTTGGCGCACGAGACGCTCGCGCATTCACTCTCGTGGTGAAACTTGCATTTGTTGCACCATGGGTAAGGCCCACTGTATCCTTTCCTTGATGGCTCCGCGGCTTGGATCGCGTAAACCCTTGCGCTTTCCTGCTTCTTGAACGGTGGCTGCTTGGAGTCGGACCCTCGGTGGTGAGAGTTCCATTTCCTCTTGGAGTCAGAGGTTCGCTGCTCGTTTCCGCGCGTAGTCAACATACCCGCACGGACCGTATCCCTTGTAAGGGTGATGGCCCGCGCTACCACCTCATCAAAGGTTGGAGGCGCTGCGGCGTTGAGCGGAACCCTAACAACAGGAGGTAACCCAAAAATATACCTCTCGATCTTCTTTTCCTCCGTGTTTGCCATGTCTGGCACCAACTGGCAAAGCTCGTTGAACCGGTTGTTGTAGGCGTCGATATCCGTTCCTACCATGGTGTGGTTCCAGAATTCCTGCTGCAGACTCTGGATTTCTGCGCGAGAGCAGAACTTTCTCATCATCATTTCCTTCAGTTCTTCCCAGGTCTTGTGAAGAGCAACTTCTCGCCCCAAAGTCTTCACTTGAAGTTTCCACCAAGACGAAGCTGCTTCTTGGAACATGCATGTCGCGTAAAGAACCTTCTGGTTCTCACTACATCTGCTAATGGAGAGAACTGTCTCCATCTTGTCAATCCAGTTGTAGAGCCCAATGGCCCCTTCGGTACCCTTGAATGGCCAAGGCCTACAGGCCATAAATGTCTTATAGGAGCACCCTTTGTCCAAGGCTCCTGAATCGGGTTCTGGGGTCTCGTTCTGACGACCCTGACTTGATTCGGCCTTGCTGGCCTCATGTGTCGCAATCGCCTGCGCGATTATTTCCGCGAGTTCCTCGGGTGTCATGGTAATTCCCTTGGCTCTGGTTGGAGGCATTCTCGCTTTAAAAGAGTGAAAATATATTAAACTTAGCGCATGTACTCTGAGCACATAATGTTCTTTATCTTTATTCACTAGACACTGTGTGACCCGTGTTCCTAAGTGTGTGTATAGCTTCTTTTGAAAATATTTTTTTTTTTTGAAAAAAATATTTCATGCGATTCCCCAACGGTTATAGTCTAGGTTAAAACTTCTTTTCCTAGTTCGCTATAACCAGTGCTCTGATACCAATCTGTCACACCCGGCCCTGAGCGGCGGAAACAGCCGGGCGCGCGCGAGTGGGGATTGATAATTAAGCACGGGCCATTGCAAACATTCAAAGATTTTCATTGCGCATGAAATGTTTAATACAAATACATTACATTGTTTAAAAATTACATAAAACATCCAAGTATAAAAACTGTTGAAGATTTCCACGTCATATCCCCTTGCGCGGCGGGAACAACCATGCGCATCAAAGGGATAGAACTAAAATCTTCCAAAAAGCTAGTTTTAGATGTTCAGCGTGAGGTGCTCTAAGTGTGACTCCATGCGCTACCTAGTTATCTCCTGAGACACGTAAAACATTTGAATCAGTATAAACTGAGTGAGTTCACAAGTTTTAGTAACTTGATAAATCGTATCGCGTCATAAACATAATAGCATCATTGAAACACATGCTTAGCAAAACAGTTCTGAAAACATAATCTGATAAAAATCGTTCCGCGGTTTACGCGCGAACATTTCTGGGAACTGTGCTCGTCTGTGTAAGTGGCGCTGCCACTACGAGCGAAACAAGTAATACCGTCCCGCGTATTACGCGCGGACACATCTGAAAAACCGTGCTCGTCTGTGTAAGTGGCGCTGCCACTACGAGCGAATAATACCGTCCCGCGGGTTACGCGCAGACGTTGTGCCGGAAAACAAGGCGCTCGTCTGCGTAAGAGGAGCGACCTCTACGAGCGGGCTCAAACCCATAGTACTGCCCCATGACCATACTAGGCACTCGTCTGTGTAAGAGGTGCGACCCCTACGAGTGGGCGGATCAAACCAGCAGTCCCTACCCTTAGAGTTCCAATGGTAAAGTGATCACTTACTCGAATTCTGGCGCACATACATTGTAAACCAAAGATAACCATTTGCATTGCTCATCATGAAACATAACTTAAACACATAATCGCTTGCATAGCTTGTAAGTATACCATGATGAAACATTATTTAAGTACGTGTCCCTCGCCCCGAAAACAGTTTAAAAACAGTGAAAACAGTGAAAATAGGGGCTGTGAGACTCACCTGTGGTTCTTGTTAAGGGATTAATCGAGATTCGGGTTTTCTTGGTGTTGGCCTTTGAATTGAAGGTCTAGAATACGATTAAGAAGTATATATATTAAGATCAAGAAATAGGAGAATATAAGGGTTGGAAGGTAGATCTCAAGGTTATATTCTCGGCTTACCTAGTAACAGGATCGGATGTTTGGGAGATGATTAGTGTAAGTTTGCAGTTCTTAAGAGAGAAGTTTGAAGTGTGTTTGGGTGATAACTTAGGTTACATATTTATAGTCAAACTCAAGGGAACACAATCCCTTGCTTTAGGGGATTGTAATCTTTTCATATCTAGGTGTAATGATGATAAAGTATGGAAATTATTATTATTTATTTAAAAGTGGAGTAGTGGATAAAAGATTTTGATTTGATTTGGTCAGGACATGCAGGTCTGGGGTTGGTGAGAATAGGGTGGCTGACAGTTGACTTTTCATGTTACAGTGTGCTTTTCAGGTACTTTTGTCAGTGTACAGTAAAAAGTGGAAAATCTCTGAAACACGCTACTGTTTCCTTTTGGGCGGGAGTAATCTCCTTACGTCTGGAGAATAGACTGAGTGTTCTGTGCGTATCACTTTGTGCGCATAGCTTTCTGCGTGAAGGACATTTCTTTGCTGCGGGTAGGCACGTAACCTTCTCGCAGTTAGGGACATTGAGTTTCATTCGTAGATTCTCCAGGTGGTCTTGGTATTTCAACATAGTGATCAGTTATGTTGAAGTCAATTCCATCTTGGAGCTTCAGACAAACTAGCTCTCAATGTTCCCGCCATGCGGGGAGGTTAGTTCCCTTCCGCACGCGCATAAACGATTTAGGATGCTCCCGCCTTAGCATCATGCGGGATGGTCAACCCATTGGACAACATAACGTTAAGGTACATGAAAACATAAAGCCAAAACATTCGCGCATGGCGCATATAACATATGCCCACGCTGGTTCTTAACATGGTGCGCTCGCGCAGGGCGCACATAACAAATGCACGCGCTGATTCTAACATGGCGCGCTCGCACAGGGCGCACATAACAAATGCACGCGCTGATTCTAACATGGCGCGCTCGCGCAGGGCGCACATAACAAATGCACGCGCTGATTCTAACATAGCGCGCTCGCGCAGGGCGCACATAACAAATGCACGCGCTGTTTCTAATATGGCGCGCTCGCGCAAGGCGCATATAACATAATTACCTAATATTTAGGTTGATTACTTGGTTTAAGGGATTGGGAATTTACCGGGTGTCACAGCTTGTTTAATTACTAGGTGTCGATAGTAGGTTGTTAAATTAATGGTCTAGAATTAATGAATGGATTTTTGCTAAGCAAGGTATGGAACGTCAATTAATGTAATAAAGCCTTATGCAAGTTTTTAATAGCCCATAATTAGGTCCCAAATAAAGTAGGAACAGAGAATTGAAAATTTTATTAATAACCTTGCGATTTTCTGATGTATTACGCCAGTTGGACAATGATCATTTGATTGTTAATTAAATTCGTTAATGATAATTGCTTTATGTCATAGGGCCACTAGATTTAAATTGGGCGAAGGATATCGGTATGTGAATCTAGTATCATAATTGAAGGCTATATACTGCGAAGTGATTCATAAATTCTGAATGACTCCAAAATTTGTCAATGTGATTAAAAGTTATAAATGTAACTCATAAAGGATGCATAATCCATTGGGTTTCAAACCCTAAGGGTTTATTTTATTTAGTTAAAGGTAATGGAATGAATGAGTTAATGAAATAGATTATTACCATTTCTTTGACTTATTTGGTTAACCTATAAAAACAGAATGAATTATTACTTTTTGTTGTTTGGTAGAAAAAAAAAGATGCATGAATGAAATACAAATGACAAAGATACACATCTCAAATTAAAGAAAATTAACTAAACAAAAGAAAAATAGAAATGACAACAGTAGTGGTGGCGATGGTGGTTTCGGTGACAATGGTGGAGACTACGACGATGGTGGTGGTGGCGGTTAGGTGGTCGTGGTGTCGCGGTGTTATGGTGTCGATGGTGGCGCTGTTGATCAGGTGGTGGTCGTGGTGGTGATGTCGACGATGACGACACTCATGTGGTAGTGGTGGTAGACAAGTGGTGGTGGCGGCGATGACGTTGGTGGATATGGCTGTAACATTTAATATTATTCGTAATTGTATTTGTTTGCTTTTATCCGACTCAGGAATGTAATCTAGATTTTTCGTATTAATAAATTCTTGCGTGTTTTGTGTTATTATTGTAATGACCAAATTTTTCTTTATATTACTTTAATATATATAAATGTTAAAAAAATAATAAAATAAAAACAAAAGTAGTTATTTTAACTATATATAATAATAATAATAATAATAATAATAATAATAGAAATATATAAGTTAGAAATCATGAAATACAATTAAATTAAATCTTGTGATATGTATATATTAATCATTGTAAATAAATATTCAAACAAACAGAGAACATAGGAATTCAAGTTAGATAAAAATAAGTAAATATGATATTATCCAAGGAACGTAATATCCATCAAAAACTTCTTACCAACGTGGCTTTCGTTCATACTTATCATATGTTATCTCTACCTTCAATGCAAAGGAAGTTGACTATAAATACTATGTATCAAAATCTGGCCAACCGACTTATTTTCCGGCGACCTACAGAAGAAGATCAAGAAGAGTTAAGTGTAAGAATTATCTTATTTTATTATTTAAATAATCACAACCTAGTTAATTTGGTTAAACACAAATTCATTTAAAACTAATTTGGTCATGGTTCAAAACCCACTGTCTCACTCTTTTGTACCCTTTAAGCTGTTTTAGACTCCTTGAAATTACAAACTTTCATTCACTGACCATATATGGGGAACCATATTTTGTTGAAGTAGAAATTTCATGATTTTAGAAAAAGGAAAAAATATAATACCGTGAAATACATAAACCTTATTGCAATGAATTGTAAGTCAAATTATAGATATATTTTTATAATAATACAAACATTAATATGTACAAAGTATTAAAAATTTGAATATACATCAACAACGAAAATAATTATGATACTTTGTACAGTTATGTACGTATACTATTATAAATATATTTTTTTTACAATAAATTACGATCATACATATTAGTGTGCTTTATCTTCAAAACTAGATACTTGAATTTGAAAATAACCAATAATAATTCTAAATAACATGAATGTAGATAACTAGAGCTCTCGTAAACAAGTTATAGCATTGCCTTGAAACATTAAAAGTACGTATCCTTACCCTTCACTCTTCATTACTTTCATATTAAATTGATATAAACTAATTGAGTTCATATATATTTTAAAACTCCTCACGCCTTTGGATTATCAATTCATTTGATTATCCGTTGGATTCCAATTCTAATTATAGTGTTGGATTTAGCTTTCATGTCATGCGATAGTATTATGTTTAATTATACTTATTATCGCATGCTTCGACATATGTTACGCATTATTTTGATAAAATATTTTCTATAAGTTATGTGAATAAGTCCAATTGTATTTTGACGCCCTGAGTGTTGCTTCTCGTGGAGTGTCCCACGAGCATGTTGCGGCATCGACAACATGTGCACCACCCATGAAGGTGAGATCATTTCATGGCGTCTCTTAAGTACAAGTGTGGTACATATGGCTATTAGGAGGCGTATGGATCAATCCTAGGATTAATATTAAGGACATGGATAACGGGTATGCCAACTCGCCATATCGTGTGATAAATATACAGGAACAGCTATCTGTATATTGTCACGTTTTATGTTCGCTCATGGGTACATCCGTATGATATGATTTAATTTATATAATAAGGTTACTTTTGTATAGTATCATTTACCGTAAGTTCAATTTGAATTATGTTTCATTAAATTATCAATTGTTTGAGCCTATTATTACGTACTGAGCATTCGGCTCACTCCGTTATTTATATTTTTGTATAGAGGACCGTAAGATACTTTGGGCGGGATTAAAAGAGAAGAATAAAACATCAGGATACTAATAAAATATCTTATCAACCATGCTAGTGTGTAATTAACCTTAAGTTTGCTTTGTCTAATATATTATACCTTTGACAAGTAAATAATAAATAAAATTATTTTTTTTGTTTAGAAACCAAATTTATTATGACACGTCAGCCCATCCGGGTCGGGGTGTTACAATTATACTGTCATGTACTCAGTAAGCAAACCTCAAATCGTTTATTTTATGTTATTATTGCATTTAACCAAAAGTCCATGGACTTTGAGTGTCAAAAATAAAGATATGAAAATTAACATTTCCTAGCGCGTTGCTACGCCTTATTCTCACTCCCTGGCGACGCGCTATGACGCCCAAATCATCACAATCGTTTTTTATTTCGGTTTTAATGCTAAATCCTTCCTATTTCGACGCAAATCCCGAAAATTAAAGTCCAAGTTAAGTTATATAATGTTAAAACATGTCAAAGTTCATCTCCTTGTGATTATAACCGAAATCTTTTAAGTCTTTGGGCTCGATTTCCTCATTAATTGAGTATAATGTTTCTTAAACGAGTTGCTTACCAAATAAACAAGGTTTAACACCTAATATTTAATCAAAGCATGTCATAAACCCTAAAAGCTACTGCAACATCATCCACCATCTCTCTAAACACCAATCCCCTCTATTCTGTTTTCGATTTCTTCAAGATTCTTCAAGTTCTTTAAACCTCTATTGACTTTCAAGCATCAAGACTCTTTGGCCTCATTTATCTTCTAGTTCTATTCATCTTTTAGATAAGTTGTCTTTTGTAAATTCATAGGTTTTCATCTCATAAACAAAAGCCCTCAATCAATTTCATTGATTGAGGGTGTTTTGGTGGTCAATTTGATCCCGACCCGTTAGGGGGGCACAAAAGTTAACTTTTGTGAATTTTCAATTACTATATCTTCCAGTCAAAACTAGCTTTCGGGCCAGAAGACTTTTTTGTTTTTCATAGAATTTTGTGTGTACTGGTCAGAACCCGACTCCTGATTCAAAGTTTGGATTCTCAACAGTACCTGCTCGCTTAAATAATAAGAACTTTAGATCTTGAGTTTTATATGTCCGTTTGATCTTATTCTGGTGGCAATGTTAGTTCTTTTTTGATATATCACAGTTCCAGGTTTATTTATGGCAGATCAGTCAGCATGTTAAAGACTCGAGCTTCATTTAATTCTTATTTTATTATATATCTCACCTATTCGTTAAGGTGCATAATCACTCCCCTCTTTTACTATTTTAAACCTTTTGGGGACCTTATAATAACTTTTTTTTATATATCTTAGTACATCACATATAAATCATGAATATTGTGTGGTTGATCTATTTGCTTATTTGTTAATTTACCGCATTCGGAGAGGCCCATCATAATATATCGCAGTAAGTATGATCATACGTTGTCTTAGTAGCCATTCCAGATTCGCTAGGCAATGGTCAACCAACACCATTATTTGTATTTATTTCGTCTTAGTAGCCAATTAAACAATTAAGCAATTAGCATTTAACTAATAACACACAACACTCAAAGTTTGCTAGTGCGAATAATATATAATGTGTAAATACTTATAAGTACGCAAGTGTCCCTAAAACGTTTAAAAGCTGTAAAATAGGGAATGACTTCTCACCTTGACGATTAAGCGTATAAACCGAGAGATTGAATTAACGAGCTAAGTTAACGTGAAAAGTTTTCTAATCTAACCAGATCTGAGACTTATACAAAATAATAATAGAGTCAAAACCGAGAACATAGCCACTGGAATCAATCTAAATGGATATCTAGAACTCCGGTTATGAGATTTTCAGTAAATAAGCGAGCTGGTACTGAGAATCCGAACAGCGAGTTGAAAGTTAAGCTTTGCAAAGTACACTCAAAATCTCAAGATAAAACTAAAATTCTTCTGATCCGAAAGCTAGTTCCGATCAGAAGACAGAGAAATCGCATAGTCAAATATTATGCCCTAAAACGGGCCGGAGAGCAATTGACCGATAAAACCCCATCAATCAGTAAATGAGGGCTTTTGTTAGTTACATAAAAACCGACGTTATTCACGAAGACAACTTACCCTGGAACATAAAGGAGAGATGGGAAAAGACGAGTCAAAGAGCCTTGAACACCAAAGTCAAACCGTAGATGATAGAACTTGATCAATCTTTATGAAATAGATAAAGGAGAAGGGTAATTTTGAGATTAGTGGATGGT
The DNA here is from genome assembly GCF_021521415.1 of Bidens hawaiensis. Taxonomy (NCBI): domain Eukaryota; kingdom Viridiplantae; phylum Streptophyta; class Magnoliopsida; order Asterales; family Asteraceae; genus Bidens; species Bidens hawaiensis. The sequence goes on along the minus strand of NW_027491728.1, from coordinate 118,154 downwards.
GGCTGATGTTTTCAGTAGTTTTTAGGGTTTAGAGATGTGTTTTGATTAAGTAAAATGAATTATAACTTTTTTATAAAGTAATTCACTTGATTAGGAAACGAAATAAGCTATTAATGAGAAAATCGGTTACAATAACAAAAATAATTAGGCTTGGATAAAAAGAAAACGACTTGGGATTTGAAATAACATTTTTTGGAAAGTTTCGTTAATTTAATCAAAAATAGGAAAGAATTGGCAAAATTAGTCCATGTAGTTTCTGAAAATGCATTTTTAGCTATTTTAATCGATTTTAAGAGTTTCTAAGGACTATTTGGCATGATTGAAAGTTATGAAAGTATAAAATAAGTTAAATCAAGTTAAATATCATTTAATACAAGTTTTAAATAGTTCGAAAGATCCGAATTACATTCCCGAATTGGTTTAACATAAACGAATACAAATACGACAAATCCGAGATGTTACAGGGTGGCAGACCCTTACAATATTTGTGCAAGAATGAGGGTGGCAGACCTTTATAATATCTGTGCAAGAATTAGTGTGACAAACCCTTTATAATATATGTGCAAGCATTAGGGTGGCAGACTCTATAATATCTGTGCAAGAATGAGGGTGGCAGACCTTACAATAAATGTGCAAGAAACTCATATTGGATTTCTTCATGCTGGGCTGTGTAATGGAATTGGGCTTAGACCAGGTTCTGCTCAATTTATTTTGCACCTGCTAATTGTAGATGGCCTGCCATCTTTTATCTAGGCCTGATTTATTTATGATGGGTTACTTGGCTGACATATTTCTTATGTTTATTCATTTTCGAGCAGAGCAAATAATTATTGTTTGATTAACTAAAACTAAAGAAAGTCAAAATTGATCGGGTTTTCGTCATTTTTTGACTGTGTTCAAAGCTTGTTATTTCTATATTATTTTCAAAGAGTTCGAGAAGTTGGATCCATGAGGTGAACTTTGAACAAAGTGGAGAGGAAGTCATAAGTTTTGTCATTTGATCGAGTTGTTGATATTCGAGCTCATCTTATGCCTATATACAACTTAAGATCCGAGAGAATGGATAAAGAAGCGAGAACTACTTCAAGATTAAATACATGTGGGTCATACCTTGAGGGAGTGAATTGAAACGAAAAAGCTTCGGTTGTCGGGTGATTTGTGAAGATGCGAGATACGGTTTGACAAAGTTTTGATATCACAAGCAAAGGGGTGATTGTAAGGCCAAAAATGTGAACTTGTGATATCAATGTGACAAAATTCGTTATATATATATATATATATATATATATATATATATATATATATATTGGTTAATCAAATTGGTGATGTCGGCAAGAATTCTGGATCCGAGACGAGAGCTTCGGTGCACGCGTTTAGCTACAACGGGAAAAGACTTCTAGAATGTTTATTATTTGACTATAAATAGGACTTTAGTTGTTAGTTTTATGCGTGTGTTTCCATAGTGTATATCACCCACTCAAGAAGAGCACACCTTCAGGGCCGGCTTCGAGAAAGCAAAAAAACTTTTGGGCCGAAGGAGAAAATTTTTTTGGGCCTTAAGTAAAAGGAGTATTTTGTTGGGATTAAACAATTTAATTTTTATATAGGCTTACCTGGTTATAATTTGTGTTGTGTAAAAAGCTTTTGTACAAAAAAAGGATTAAACATGTCTTAAGTGAGGCTAGAATCCACAACCTCTTGCTTGTGAGTAATACTCATTTGCCACTAAACCAAGCTAGTGGTTATGTAATTGTGTGTAAACATTAAACATACATATTGCTTTTAATAAAAATACTTACAATTTAAAAAAAAAAAAATTCGGGCCTAGCGGGGTGTCGGGCATGTGGCCGTCGACCACCCAGCTACCCCCAAGGGCCGGCGCTGTTCACCTTGGAAGGGATCGGTGTTCTTTTATTATATGAATCTTTTACATATTACGAGATCGTTTGTCCTTTATATTATTTTTATATTATTTGACGATCTTTTGATTTCACTGCACCTGTCTCGTCGCCTATCAAGAGCAAAATCCGTTCATTTTTCTGATCCGGCGTTAGTGGACCTACAGGTCTCAAAATACTTGGGCCGCCCTGTTTGTATATATAAATATTTTTTTTATCATAATTAAAGATATCGTAAACTAATAAATATCATTATTTTACTGACCTCGGCCGAACATAATAACGGAAATAAACTTTTAGATTTCTGTTTTGATATGAGTTGCTTTTGGTATTCTTGCCCTACCATTGTTGTAGCGTAATAATTGGTACGGTAGTTTATGTTTTTACTCATATTCGGTTCGATCATGGAATTGCATTCAATATAAACTATATTTTGGTTAAACTAACTAGTTTTTAACAATTCTAGTATTAGCCAAACTACAAACACACATGACTATTATATGGCTAGAGTGTCGACCCATAAACACGCAAAAAAATAAAAAATAAAAAATACGATCTATTTTACCTTAAAAATCATGTCATACCATACAAAACCAAATAAACAAATCTTTCAAGTCAACTGGAACTAATGACCTTCAACTATGAACACATAAACTGCAACTCAAGTTGGATTATGTTACAAAAACATGAAAAAGATAGTATAGAAATCCATATATATCAACACTAAAACTAGCTTCATAAGTTATTCGTTTCCATTTCACTGAGACGAGCACTTATCAGATTCGTTGAGTATCCGGATGTCACAAAACTAGTGCTCTCCACAAGATTTCTTTGAGGAATCGCATGTCTAAATCAAGGAAAAAAAAAGAGTTACGTATAAGCTCATTTACAGTCACATAACAAACAATAGTGCCATTTCGGATAGAAAAGCTTTTATTTTGGCTCACCTCCTAGTCACCGTATCTATATTGAGAAATCTGTCTAGGACAGAATTAGCATTAGTCAACACACTCCTCCTTTTCCTCTTCCCTAATTCCCCATCAATTCCCAGATCAATCTACAAATTAACAAAGCTACAAAATCTAGCATTTGGAAGAAGATGGATCTAAGTAGTTAAAAATATTCAACATTTATTGTTACCTTAGGAACACTTTCATCGCTGCTGAACTCCAGCGTTGGGGTTGGATCCAAGTTTAGATGTGGATATAAGAATCTAAGTACAGTAAATTGAAATTACTGAAATGAAAGAAATGAAAAGGTCAGATAATCATAACCACTAATTGTGTAGTTTAATAGAAAGAACAACTGATCTGTTGTGGAAATAATCACCAACATGATCTACTTACCAACGTGTCACTATACGAAAAATTTTCAGACATTGATGACATGTCCTCGATGATATTATCCAACCCCATTTTCAAGGGGATTGTATAAACGACAGGGAATTCGACTATAAGGCGGTAGTCTCGGATCTGCACAAAAAGCAAATGTTAAGTCTTTCTGAAACTGCATTTGATCAAAAGGGCTTCACATGAGAAAAATGTTGGGAGGAGTAATGTGTAGATTAATAAAATGATTAGTGAAAAGGAGATCAAAGTCAATAAAGATTGATCTTTGTATCAAATTTTGGTTTCGATTGTGGAGAACAAAAGTAATGGATTAATCAAAAGTTATAGATTAATCTTGGTGCAGGAAATTGAAGCTGGAAACATTCTTAAAATCATCATAGTTAGGCCGTTAATAGGCATTTTTTCTTGGCACCGATAACCAACTGTTAATACTTGATGTTTACACTGTTAATAACAACAGCCGGCCACTAATAATTCCGATTACATCGAATTTGCCACATAAAATACAAATAGAAGTATCCTAATTATTTAGTTTATATATGCTAATAAAGAAAACTAGATCGATCTGTTGCTTGTAGTTTGATGTCTAATGTCTTTTGTATGCTGAGTAAGGGCAGTCTGATGTATAAGTGAAGTACTAACAAATACAGTGTTTTTCATTTGTATATCATCTCTAGTAAGCTACTACTCTAGGTGTGTTGTGTGTGTGAGAAATATTATCAGTTTTCTATGGTATTCTACAAGAGAGAGCGCAATTTGGGTCACTTTTGAGAGGGCAAAATAATTTAGACCATATACACTGTAGAGTAAGTGTGAATATATTCTAAAACCAATGTGACTAACATAATTGTGTCACAAGATCCTGTAGATAATAAAAAGAACAAGAACTTTTGTCAAATTGATTAATTGTTTGCTCTTATTTTTAGTAGCTAAAGACTCTAAAGGAGTGAGATTGATGATTGTTTGCTCTTATTCTTGTGCTTGTAACATCGGATTAACTAACCTCACAAAGAACTGTTCCATTCACATACTTTAATGGCATGTCTTGTAAAATGCCAGTCGGTAAGCGCCCACACTCGATATCCTGTTACATAATTACATAAAGTTTAACTTCATGAAAAAACCAATCATGAATAGAAATATGAAGCTTCTAAAAGTGTTACTATGAAAATTAATTGATTAAACTTGTAATGAAGTACTAACAGTCAAAATTAAGTCTGTATCAATGCAATATGGAATTAAGTTCTCTGCATCATGAAAGATCTGCAAAAAGTTAACAAATGGTCATTATAACTTTGTTGAGGAATGTGTGCGCACATTCTTGAACTTAAAAACAAAACTAACAAGTGGCTGTCTTTTAATTACATTGCTTGCCTCCTTGGTATCTTCAATTGCGAAGCCATCGTCGAACAAATTCATTGAGAATGAAGGTCCAAGTTATGCAGGGTAGATGAAATATTAAACACAAAGAGTTCCTCATAAAATTTTAACAATAGAAAATGTTGCATCACCTTCCAGTTGTTTAAGTGTTGATTTTAATAAAGCATGTACTTTGGATTTAGAAGATGATGCATGTATGGTAGGATTACCCTGCAAAAGATTTGAATAAAGAAGTGATGTTAACTATTTACACAAGAACGGAACTGTATCATTGGACTTGCAAATTAACAAGATTTGTTTTCTTCAAGATGTCATTGTCATTTGTTGTAAAAGGAAAACATCAAAGACATTGTTTGTAAGACCCCGAATCCCGGGAATCCTACAGTTGGTAATCACATCCACAATTTCATAAAAATTTAAAACCAAACAAGTCATTGTATTTAAAACCAGTTCAGAGTGAATAACAAAGGAAAAAGTTTAAGTATTAAAAGTCCCAAAAGACGAGTACAGGTGTCCAAAATCAATTGTAAATAAAATATTCGTTTTATTTGAAATCCTTGACCAGAAATGCCTTCAACCTCCCGAGTAGCATCCAGCACGTCCAAGCGGTAGCATCCACTTCTTAACCTGAAAGTCAAACTAACATACACACAAAGCCAGCTTGAGCTGAGTGAGTTCAAGATTTCATAAACCATATTTCATACTTTATCTCAAAATTATAGTTCTAAACAATAGAGAGGATAATAATAAAATAATTAATGTAATTCACCAAATAATACATTCATCGTCGAACACACGTACATGGGCCTCTCCACCACGAGTCAAGACTCTAGTAATATATTTGACCCGGACGCGGTAAGACCTAAGCATGTGACACAAGCCTCTCCACCATGGGTCAAACCCGAGTAATATATTTGACTAGGTCACAGCTTACACATCCAAGCACGTGATACGAGCCTCTCCACCACGGGTACATCCCGAGTAATATATTTGACCCGATCTCGGCTCACACATCCAAGCACGTGATACGGGTCTCTCCACCACGGGTACAACCCGAGTAATATATTTGACCCGATCTTGGCTCAACATTCAACATTCAATGGGCCTCTTCACAACGGGATTTTAAAACCCGAGTAACATATTTGACCCGCCAGAATGATGATCATGCCACACGGGCCTCTCCACCACGGGATTTGAAAACCCGAGTAATATATTTGACCCGGACGTGATCACCATGCACACACACATCATTAAGCCTACTCACATCATTCTTAGTCACGAGGAACTAAATATCATTGCACAACCGTAGGCTATAAGGTAACATATACTCATACATACATACATACCTCCATACATACATACATACATATATATGTATATATCTATATATATATAAACATCCCAACGTGAACCAAGTAAATAGGTCTACTCGTATTCAATTTCTACCAAGTCTATTAACATCCTCGAGTCTAGACCATCAATAATGTATGTAACCTTAAAGGATACAAGACCATAAACAAGTCTAAAATATCCTAAAGCATGTAAAATAATTCAAATATAACTTTCAAAATGCACAAACACGAGTGAGACCATGTAATACCATTCAAATAGTTGTAACGGGTAAAATCGTATAAAATTGGATTTCGGTGTGTATGCTAGCCCAAAACTTGAAAAGAGTGAAAAGGGGCATCATGAACTCACCTGAAATCAATCGAACACCTGCAACGAGCTAGGAAATCCCTAAGTGCACAATCACAAGCAAGGGTTTGTAAATTATACACAACGCGTTACTAAACTAGACCGTAAGAACACTCTTGCCTAATGGGCCGTTCAAGCCCAACACTTTGGCCCAAGGCCCAACACTTCGGCCCAAGGCCCAACAACTTGGCCCAAGGCAAGGCCCAACAACTTGGCCCAAGGCCCAACCCAAACCCAATTACTTTACCTCAGCCCCTAAAACCTTTTAATTAACCAAACCCACCCTTAGTTAATCCTGGGGACAAAGGGTTCCCAATTTACCCTCGAAAGTTGTTGACTTTAGCGAATACGCGCGCTAACGGGTTGCTTATGCATTTAGATACCGGCTCAGCCCCGTGTGGACCAAATTTAGTAAAATTACAGCCAACAAGTCCACACGACGCTACACGAGTTGAATGGGTCAGTAATTCGCAAGCACGATGCACAAATTACCGAATTTGCGCCGTACCGACCCGTTCAAGTAACCGACAACCAATTCACCCCAAATACTCAAAAAATCAGTTTTTTCACAGCCCACATATCATGCCAAGTCTACAATATTCGAATTGGTTGTCAATTCCATCAAACAACGCGTTAAACACAACAACTCATAAACTAGTCAACCGAATCCTAGTTTTCAAACTATTAACAATTGGCCGACCTAACCAATTCCAATGACCATGAAATTTTAGTATGTTGTAAGTGACATACCTAGGAAGTTTGTGGTGCAAAAATCTTAGTCGAAACAGCCCCGAAACTGCCCAATTGGACAGCCACCGACAAACCTAAAAACAACCGAATTTCGACGAATAAACGTGCCATAAGGATGAATTAAGGTGAAAAAGAGTTGTATACATATAATACCGACCTGGAATTGAAGTTTGGACGGCTGGATGGTGGCTGATTGCACACAAAACGAGGAGGGAAGGGGGTGGGGGGTGCGCCGATAGGAAGTTGGGTTAGGTTTAGGGTTAATTTTTTTTTTATATAAAATATAATAACAATAAAACATTTTGGCCCCTCCACTTTAATAAGAGTTGAACTTGCACGAAAAGTTAAGCAAGATATGTTTACGGGGTGGAAAGGAGCTCTCGAGAGGATGCCGGTTCAAGCCCGGAAGGTGCACACAACACTACAAGGTTAAACCTTTTATCGGAAGTTTACGGACGTTACATTGTTCCATGGCATACATACGACACATGATGTGGGGTTAATTCAAATGATTAACAAGTAAAAGGGCTAAATGGTTAAACCGTAAAAGAAGAGGGTCAGAGATAAAGTTATGGGAAGAGATAAATCAAAATAAAATGAAAAGATAATGATGGGGTGTTTAGTTATAATTGTTAAGAGTTATAGATATAGAGTTTATTAATTATATATTTGAGTATTATTATGAATTAGAGTTGAAGCAGAAAGCGTTTGGGTTATCATAGATAAATGTGCATGTCATTGTATTTTGTATTGTTTTCATTCTTAATAAAATTAAAAGAATCGTGATGAGTTACCACAAAAATATCAGTGTTGCTCGATCTAATTAATTCCAACACAAAATTGTTAGTAGATGATTTGTCAATTACGTGTTCAATTAGTTAGGAGCGAAGATTACCATAATAGTACTTTGGTGTTTAATAATTGGCCTGTCTTCACTGACTTTATGTTGGCAACATATCAAGGGGAATAATAAAGAGGTGAAGGCAAACGGACAACAAGTTGTGCTGCTCGCCTTTTTTAATTAGCAAAATTAACTATTAGGTCTAAACTACACGCACAAGTACAAATAAAAAAATTAAAAAAAGAAGAGAAGTATCCTCGTAGACAAAAGTAATTAGTTTTTCCGCAACTAAAAGCTAATGAACATGGATGTAACGTCATTTGTTGACTAAAACTCTCGAAGAAAAATGTACACACATTGATTTTGTGTGTCATGATGAAAAGAGCCTTCTCTTATTCACCAAAAAGCCTTTTTTTCACTATTTTATGTGAACATTTAATTTGGCCGTCTATATATAAATGTGAGCATTTACGTTACTAAAATAAATAATTATTGTAATAAAGAAAATGTATTGCAATCCATTTAGAGATTGTATTTTGTGTGGTTTTCATATTGTAAAAGTCGTGACACAAAATATCGGTGTTATTTGTGTTGCTCGATCCTATTGATTTCAACAAAAGATTGTTAGTAGATGATGTGCCAGTTACCTATTTAATTAGTTAGGAGCGAAGATGATCATTATAGTATTTTGGTGTAACCAGAAGCTAATAGCTAATAAATACGGATAACACCATCAGTTGACTAAAAATACCGAAAATATATGTATACACATTAATTTTGCGTGTCGTAATGAAAATGCCTTCTCTTTTTCACAAAAAACCTTCTTTCCGTTATTTTTATATGAACATTTATATTTGACCGTCTATATATAAATGTTAACATTTACGTGTCCGTTACTAAAATAAATAAATATTATAGAATTTGTAATACAATACATTTAGAGATTATATTCTATCCCAAAACATGCTAGCATTATACCTGTTGATCTTATATGATTTTATAATGCTAGAGAGTATCACTAAGCTTTTTATCACAAACTAGTTTATCATGCATAAAATAGTCTTGAAGATCTTATCATTGATAATCAATAATTAATGCCAAGAACCAAGACCGGTCCTAAGCGAAAATTCCAAATTAACTACATGATTTTTCGATGGCTGAATTATACGATTACATATACATATAGATATGCAACAAAGATCATAGCATGCAGTTGTTAAGATGCATATTAAAGAGAAGATTGATGAATCATTGATGTGCCTAATAAAGGCAAATTGTAAAGAAAAGTATGACCCATAAACAAAAATTAGATAAAAATAGCCATCTTACAATTTCTTGAAAGAATCCATTATAATCATATATACTTGATAATGAGAAAACACACCTGGTTCTCGTTTTGGTTTTGGTTCTGACCTTGAGTTGAAGGTTCTCCATTATCACCATGAAAATCTTGAGCTTGTTCATTGGTGTTAATCTCTTGTACCGGTTGAGGCCTGTATCTCTTTCCCTTCTTTGAAATGGTGAACGAGACACCCATTTACGTGAATTGAAAATAGGAGAAGAAAGAAGAAGAAAGAGTACGTGTGTTGATATGATGTTGATGTTTTTCTTTTGAGGATGTTTTCTTAAAAACTGATAATGATTGTGAGAAGTAGCACTCAATTTATAAGATTTTGTCCCAGAAGTCTACCCACTTAGTAATGTAATAAAGGCCATGTAATAAAATAATTCAATATGATGTAATATTGTAAAAGTGTGTAATTTAAATGATATTGTTAGCTATATACTACTATTCACACTGTCACACATCTTTATATAACTACTCATCAAACTTATTTTTTAAATTCCTTACATAAAGTTTTTTATTTAATAGTTGTTTTAAATTATTTGTTACTTACACGATTTGATCTTTCACTATTTGAAAATGCAATGTTTTATTCAATACGTTGATGCCATTAGCCCAAATACACTTTACCAATAGGCAAATAATATAAGATTATCATAAATAAAAAAATGAACCAAAAGTTATATAATTTCTTTAGCAAAGTTATTAACTGATATTATAGAAACTACTTTTAAATTTAAAAGAAATTTTATAAATAATAGTCTAACAACAAGAGTATAACCATTTAACTAACGCACCTTTTTTACTATGTCATCACATATACTACGAACGAAAATATTGACATTTTTTTTGTTGGAGAGGAGCATCTTTTCTATTATATGTTTTACTCGTGAACACATGCTATTCTTTATCTACTCTACTCCTAAAACTAGTGCTGGCAATTTATACCCGATACATGACACGTACTTACACGACTTTAACAGGTACCAAGTAAGGCCTTAACATGTTTCGTGTACTAAACAGGTAGACATGAGTCTACCTGTTAATTTCCATGTCTAAACAGGTAAAATACTTGTTTACATGTTAAGTACATGTTAGGTACATGATTAGATTTTATAAGTTATTCTAAACCCTAAATTCCTAAAGCATTCACACTTTCTCTAGCTGGTACATTTTCACGACATTCCCAATTAGGTTAACACGAATACTTTGATTGTCGTAGGATCGATTTCAGCTCTTATCATGTATTATCGTTAGGGGTGTTCAAGAACTCCGAAAAAACGAAATCTAAACCGAAACCAAAACCCGAATAATCCGATCCGAATTCTTATTTGGATATTCGGATCGGATCGATCCGAATATCCGAATAACTAATTCGGATTCGGATATGGATTTCAAAAAATTCCGTATAGTTCGGGTTATTCGAATATCTAAATAATCCGAATATATAATATGTTATTAGTGTATATAGCCAAGTCCATTAACATTTACAATAAGTTTATAACCATAAACTCATTATTCGTTTAATCAACCTAACACACCATAGACAAAAAGTGTCATAAGACTCCGTCGTTAAACTCTCTAACATTACTTAACTTCATTGTTCTTGTAGTGTTTTATTTTTATTTTTCAATTTTGTATGTTTATTTAATAAAACTTAAGTTTGTATATTTGTTATACGGATTATTCGGATAATTTTGGATTATCCGAATCCGATCCGAATCCATCCGAATTCAATTTGGATCGGGTAGGAATGCCCCTAATTTGGATCGGATCGGATTTCGGATAGGGTTCCAAAATTTTCAAATCTGAATAATCCGAACCGAATAAACCGAATAACCCGTTATCCGATCCGATGAACACCCCTAGTTATCGTGTATACTAGGTATTGACAGGTTCGTGTTCGTGTTTTGGATGCACATTTCGTGTTCGTCAGCTTTTCAGTTTCATCTGAGATTGTTTTTAAGGCCTGTTTATGTTTCTCCAAGTCATCTGCCATTTTTAATTTTTCCATATCAGTTTTTTGATTCTTTGCCTTTTCAATTTTGACTTCTTCTTTCCCTTTTTGGCATCTTCTCTAAACCGTTCAACAATTTTCTTCGTGCATCTTTTTCTTCTTTTTCTCTAGACTCTTCACTTAACTTCTTAACAGTTTTTTCAAGCATCTGAATCCGTGCATCTTTCTCTGCCTGTTCACCCAAATTGTCCACAGTGCTTCTTTTCACTTGGTTAGAAACAACCAACTCTTTATAAAGTTCTAGATTCTTCTTCAATGTTTCCTCCTTTTCTTTCACCAAAGTGTCACACTTACGTTTCAATAGAGAAACAAATCTTTTTTGTTTGTCAACTTATGCTTTCAGTGAACTCTCAGTTTTCACAAAATTGTTTATCTTCGACTCTCTTGCATCTAATTCCACTTTGCTTCTTTCAAGATCCTGTTCCAAGCGTATTATCACATCTTGTTTTTCAGAAACAAGTTTCTTAATATAATTTATATGACAAACAATTACCTTGCATCGGAAAGTATGAGCGGTTTTGGTTGGAACAAACGATTTATCCAAGGTAATATACCAAATCTTAATAACGTTGATTGCATCGGAAATATTTCAAGATCCTGTTCCTAGAATATATTAGTTATAACATAAGTTTGAAATTTTGATAAAATCATGACTGTTCGTTCGTCCTATTTGTCTCCAATTTCCACGTTAAATCAGCCACTGTGGTCCCCTTCCGCCGGCAACGGTTCCACGCAAATTTAACCACTGAGGCCCCCTTCGGCCCACAATGGTTCCACATAAATTCAACCATTACACAGTATATATATATATATATATATATATATATATATATATATATATATATATATATATATATAGGGAGAGGATCAAGAGAAAACTCACCTTTAGAGAGAAACTAAAAAACTCCTAAAAACTCCTAAAGAATTATTTTTAATTAAAAATAAAAAAATATTTTCAAAATTCTGTTTTAGCCATTATTCTTATATTCTCTTATATTTCACTCAAAAAATATAAAAAAATAAAAAAAACCCGCTGTAATGCACATACGTATTACTGTGCGATACTGTTGTATTACACATGTGTATTACTATGTATTTTTGAGTTTAATAGTGTTTTATTGCATATATTCAATATTTGTGTATTGTATATGTGTAATAGTGTTATATTATATGGAAAAATAATAATAATAAATAAAAGTCGATGTGGTGCACATGTACGTTAATGTTGTATTACACATACGTACTAATGTGTATTCGATGTGTGTATGAGTCTTATATTGCATATATACAATAGTGTGTATCAAATATGTGCAATAGTATTGTATTCTATGCAATACAAACACTTTTGCATATATGCAATGCACACTATACTGACGAGGTTGCCGACAAGTTGTTTTTTTTAACCAATAACAACATATAAGAATAATGAAAAAAAAAGAAACTTCAAAAAATAAATTTTTAAAAAAGTTAAAAATAGTTTTTTAGAAGTTTTTAGGAGTTTTTAAGTTTTCTCTTTAAAAGAAGTTTTCACTAGAACCCACCCCTATATTTATATATAAACTAAAACCCTAAAATCTTATGTGTCGCGATGTGGTCGCTCTCCCATTTTATGTAAGCCACCAGATTGCTTAATTTGTAAATGGAGACCCCTCATTGATTTAACCCAAATTCATGGTTATGGGTCTTACCAAAACCAAATAGCTCTTAAATGGGTTATAACATCTCATTAAATTAAAAATTAGTCTTACCAATTATTTGATGTGAAAATCCTATAAAATAGGGATATATTAAAATTTAATATCCAATTTAAAAAGAAAATGATATTATTTATAATTAATAAATGGTTTTATAGTAAAAAACATAAGCGGGTCATGGGTCACCAAATCCAGATAGCTTTTAAACGGGTTATAACATATCATTTATTTATGAAACTTTTTCATCATCAAACCCTAAGTATATCATTAACTTTCTTACAATAAAGAAAATTAAAATCCCAAAAATAAATATTAAAAAATTAAAAATGTAAAACAACCATTCTCTCAAGCCATCAGTTTTCTTTATTTGTAAATGAAAGTTTTTAATGCATTTGACCCGAATTCACGGGTAAAGGTCTCACCAAACCTAGATAGTTCTTAAACGGTTTATAACATCTCATTATATTAAAAATTAATCTCATCAAATATTTGATATGAAAATCTTATAAAACATGAATATACTAAAAATTAATATCCTATTTTATTTTAAAAAAAGATATTATTTATAATTAAGAAACAATTTTATAATAAAGAAAAAAAATGGGTAATGGGTATCACCAAACCCAGATAGCTTTTAAACCGGATTATAAAATATCATTTATTTGTGAAGCCAATTTCATCATCAAACCTTAAGTATATTAATTATTAACTTTCTTACAATAAATAAACTTAAAATCCAAATATACATATATAAATATTAAAAACGAATAATGTAAAACAACCCCCGTAATACGGGGGGATAAAATCTAGTGTGTGTATGTATATATATATATATATAGTATTTCCTAGGCCTAAACACATAGTATGCATATAAATATATATTATATACATATATAGTATTTCTCACATACCATTAATTACTATGCCCCCCCTTCCGCCCACAATATGTATAATCACATTATTATCTTGGCATTCATGCCATAATCAGGTTAGTTTTAGAATCTAACAATATGTACATCACAATCTAACCATAAACAGACCCTAAACGAGCAATTCGGTATTACCTTTGCAGTTTTTGTTCGTTTTCGCTCTTTTAAACAAATTTCTGGGTTCTTGTGCTTCTAAGTAATGTAGGTGCAGGTCCTATATAAAAAACCAAGTAGGTCATCGAAAGACCATCTTTGAAATTAAGGGTTTCAGTTAGGGCTTTAAAACGAACTTTTGATCCGTAAAAACGCGATTTAAACCCTCTAATCCGTGTTTATGGCAAAAAAACTTATAAACCCAGGTTCCTAACCATGTGTAAGATCAAAGTATCTTTTTAGACCATTTTTAGAGTTTTTGCATGGTTAGAAGTGATTTTTGGTAAACAAACTATGTTTATATGTAATTAAACATGTCTAAACATGTTAAAAATTGATCAAAAAGACAAGTTTACCTACGGTTTTGGTTGAGACACATGAAGAAGCAAGCTAGCAGCTTCAAACTTTGATCTTTTGGTGGAAAATGGTGTAGAATGTTAGAAAAATAAAATATATAACAAAAATGGGGGAAATAAGTCCACTTTGGCGGGTTGGGCTTGTTAGGCCCCCCTTTGGGCCCAATTTTGACCCATTAGTCTCGTTTTGTGTTCCCGAACATGAAATCCTGAGTCCAAGTTTATTTTGGGTTCGGTTTTTGGCGAGAAAAATATACCGGGTACGACAAACAGCGCGAAAACGAGTCTTTTTCGGCCATTTTTGTGTAAATTTAGAAAAACATACTATTCCTTTGTAGAAATCGAAAATATTTTCATGGATCGCTTAAAACATCCCCAATAAATGTTTTGTAGGTCTTTTTCGGCCTAACGGATGATACAACGCTTGTTTCGGAACTATCTCCCGCTTAAAGTCATAGCGGGAAGTTAAACGGGCATGTTTTCGTTTAATTGGTTTGCTATCATACTAAGGCCATAATGTCAATATGTTGGCCTATAATAAACGTATATCACTTATGGATGCCCCCCGGGATATCCGGGTCATAACCAGACCCGTTCGGTTAATCGTTTGTTCGCTGCGCGATAAGCGGTTAATCGCATATTTGATAAACAAATACTAAGGCATACTCGATTTTGTCACGAATGTCACACTGTGGTTTAGACGAGAGGTCAAATTGATCAAACCCTATAGTGTTTTTATTTAAGTGTATCTCCATTACAGAATCAGTTTTCATTCAAATGTTTTATTTCGTAGGTCGAACCTAAGACATATAAAGAAGCCCTGACCGAGGAGAGCCGGGTCAATGCTATGCAAGAGGAATTATTGCAATTTGAGAAGCTCGGCATTTGGAAACTGGTTGAGTTGCCAGAGAACAAGAAGCAAATAAACACTAAATGGGTGTTTAAATGTAAACATGATGAGAATGGGATTATAGTTAGAAACAAAGCAAGACTGGTTGTTCTAGGATTTAACCAGAGAGATGGTATTGACTACAATGAGGTTTATGCACCTGTTGCAAGGCTAGAAGAGATTCGGATCTTTTTGGCTTTTTGCTTTATGGAAAGGGTTCAAAGTTTATCAGTTAGATGTCAAGTCTGCATTTCTTAACGGGAAAATCAGTGAAGAAGTCTACATGGGACAACCACCGGGGTTTGTCGATCTGATCTATAAGGACAAAGTGTATCTCCTTAATAAAGCCCTTTACGGTCTCTATCAGCACCGAGAGCCTGATATGATACATTGTCCCAACATCTTTTGGACAATGGGTTTATCAGAGGAACCGTCGATTATACACTTTTCACCAAATTGGTTGACGGGCATCTACTGATCGTGCAAGTCTATGTCGATGATATCATATTTGGGTCGACAAACGATGATCTGTGCAAGCAGTTCGAGGATGTGATGAAACTGAAGTTTGAAATGAGTGCAATGGGGGAGATGACATTTTTCCTTGGACTTCAAGTGGAACAGTTATCTGATGGGATCTTTATCCACCACACAAAGTATGCCAACGACGTCCTGGAAAAATTCAACATGGCTGATGCATCGGCAATCAGTACTCCTCTAGCATTAAATCATGGTATCGGTCCTGATTGTAACGGGGAGAAGGTTGACCAATCATTATACTTATCCATGATTGGCTCATTGATGTAACTCACTGCTTCTTGGCCAGACATCATGTATGCCACATGTTTGTGTGTCCGATATCAGTCGAATCCGAAGGTTTCACATCTCATGATCGTCAAAAGAATTCTACGATATTGAAATACGGTATCATTTTATTCGTGATTGCTACGAAAAGAAGTTGATCACTGTTGAAAAAATTCACACCGATGAACAAAAGGCAGACATTTTCACCAAAGCTTTTGATAAGTCATGATTTCAATACTTATTAAAACTTAATGGTTTAAAAGTTTTGGACAATGTTGATAAGAGGGTTACCGAGATAATGGGTGGGTTGGATACCTTGTGATCCTAAACATCAGAGTCACTTTTTGTTTCTGTAAATATTTTCATATGATTTTTGTTTTTAGGGGAAGAAAATTTCTAAAAATCCAAAAACATTGAAAAATTTGAAAAAGCCAAAAACATTTTAAAATTCAAAAATATCAAAAACATTTAAAATTGTTGCTTCTCAGAAAATGAGTGTTTGAAGCAAAAAGGGAAGATGATAGTACATTGATCATTTGGTCCCAAATCCAGTAAAAGGTAGGTATAAAAGGTTGTGTGCTTAATTGTATTGGTGCATTAGTAGGCCTTTAAAACAAACAATTAGGCAAAAGAAAGTGATATAAACATAAAGATGCCAACTTGATGGTGTGTTATTTTCTAGCAAAAGTCTTGATAATGATGGCAGAAATGTAATAGCTGGTCATACTCAAACCTTTTAATCAGAATGACTGGTTATAAAATTTGTTAAAACATAGCTATTAGTAAGTGGTTAACGCTTCAATAATGTATAGTTTTGTGACCTCAAATCCTGTATTGATGGGATGCTTTAAGGTTCCTGGATCCATCGAGTCTTTATGTGGTTTATCATCTATTTATTCATTTCGATGAATATTTAAAAATGCTTTAAAAAGCAAACCTGCAGTCTAAGCTGCTTTATAAGTCATTAAACTTGATTGCATAAGTACTTATGTACTAAATTCATTACTGACTTGATCAAAATCCACTGTCAGACATACATTGTCCCCTTGCTCGTGTCTTATTACCATTAAGAAATGGACCACAAGGGACAAAATGTATGCAAGCCGACAGATGAAATCATGCATACTCATCCATGGGAAAGGACCTTAGGGTATTTCTTGATAAGGGGGGTATGTCTTGTAGTGGGAATTATTTATTGATATTCTTAAAAATAAAAGTCTTCTGATTCAAAGGTTTAAGTTAAGTTATGCCTGAATCAAGATTAGAACTGATAATTCCTGAAATTTTGTGATTAATTGAATCAATTAAATGTATCACAGAAATTCCTGAATCATTTGTTTAGAAGGTTTAAGTGGACAACAATACCAATGACTGACTGAACACTTGTCATAATAAACGCTGAAAATAAAACTGTGATGGAAGGCCAATTTGGTCAATATGATTCCTTGCTCAAACTTACAAAAATATGTGATTTCTGTCTTGTTAAATTTCTAGAACCAAAAAAGATTTATTTCTTATTTAGTTTTCGAATCTTGATGTGCGGGTGAACTATATCTCTGGGTTTTTTTTTATCTAGAACAATGAAACTTATTGTGTTTCTCAAATTCAAATCAAAAGAAATCAAAACGTTTATCTGTTTTACTCAAGATCATTAATTTGGACTTAGTAAACAGTGTGTTTTCATAATGAGGTTAATTAAGTTATTATTTTAATGTTCAAGGACATTAAGTTGTACCTGGGATATTACATTGGTGTGAATTGGATGACATGTCAAATTTAATCAGGATATACTTATGCAACGCATAAGTTTTAGAACTTATACGACGCATAAGTTATGCGGGCATAAGTTGTTTAACTTATGCGCCACATAAGTAAGAGAGTATATATAGGATTATATATGGCGCATAAGTCCATTACTTATGTGCCTGACTCTTTGTTTCCTCTCTACCTTGATTCATTCTTGACACAAATCTCTATCATTACTGTGTTTTATTGAGCTTTGTATTGGTGATTCACACACCAATCTAAAATATAAAGGTGAGGATGGTGTTTGTTTTGTTAGATCCATTAATGAACAGTACTTCAGTAATCTGTATATTTTCAAATTGTCGAATCTGACCAGTTTTTGAGTTGATAAATCAACATATAAGTCTCGGAATGATAAGTCAAGATCAGTGATAACTATGAATTGAAATAATATGATGTTATTTAGGTCAGATCCGAAAAACCTTACATATTCGTTTGTATGAAGTGTCATCTGTTCATTTAAAAATCGATTAATCGTAAAATTGACAATGTATTTGGTATAATCGGACTTTAACGAGTGTTTTGTATTGTTTGTTTTGATCAACAGATGATAAGATCTTGTTCTTTGATGTTTGGTCAAAATCAGGACATATACGCCGCGTATGTCAAGTCACATGCGGAGTATATGTTATCCGTTGACCTTCGTCCAAAGCAAACATATGCGTTGATGTTTACATATACGCTAAGTCAAAACATATGCGAAGCGGCTACATATCCGCTGATTCGGACTTATACGTTAGTATATACATATGCGCTAGTTTATACGCTGGATCAAACATATACAGACACACATATACGTCATAGACATATGCGTTGATATAAACATATCCATTGAGTTTAATTGACTTTGAATATAAAACTAATATGTTTATCTGTTTGTGTTTTCAGATGGGTAAAAAGGTGAAAGTTACTGACCCTAAGCATAATATTTGTGCTTACATGAACGAAGAGGATCTCAAGGCGAAGAAATTTGCAGTGAATATGCCATTCTTGAAAAGGTCCAGAATCTTCAAAGCCATTACACATGCTATGGATCCGTATGAGAGTATAGTGTCTGATTTCTAGAAGAATGCCAAGTTGTTTGGGAAAGATATTCACTCTGCAGTGCAAGGTCAAAAGATTGTAGTTGATGAAGCTTTAATTAGGAAGGTTTTAGAGTTTGGATACGAATCGTCAGATCTAGTTGAGCTTGATGAACAGTTGGTCAAAGGGTATGTGCATCATATGGGCTATAGAGATTCGTTGAATCGATTAGCTTTGAAGAAGACTGGATTATCCTGACCTTACAAGTATCTTGTGCATGTGGTTGTTCAATGTCTCGGTCATCGGAAGGGAGGATATGATGATATTCTTGACTATCAGATGAGTACAATGGCCGCACTTTGTTTGAATCTGAAGTATAACTTCTCTCGTATGATGCTGGATAATATGAAGATGAATTTTGGAGATGAACAGTGGTGGCAGTATCCACGTTTTGTGCAGATGTTTGTTGAAGATGTATTTCCTCATATTAAGAAGGAAGGATAGAAGATTTTTCTTGATCATGTGACTGGAAATAATTTGGCCAAGTTAGCTTCCTACAAGAAAGTTAAAGAAGAAGATATTCCTAAGTTCAGAGGTCTGTTTGGTCACTTGAAGAATCCAGACTATGTTGCACCAACCGAGAACAAGTGGAGGAATGATGGTAGTGATTCAGATCGGTAATAGGAGATTAGATTGATGTTAGATTATAAACCAGTGGGTAAACGGTTTATTAAGATTGAGTCGGAATCGGAAGAAGAATCAATGGCTCCGAAGAAAAAGAAACAAAAGGATATCAAGAAAGAAGTTGTTACACCGGTAACACAAGAAAAGGTGTATTCTGCTACGTCTGATAATGACCCTGAAGAAACTGAATCAGATTCTGAGGGTAGACGCATGAGGTTAGCAAACCCGCGTGCCCGATTTGATAAGAAGGTTGAGAGCTCCAGAAAAAGGAAGTCTGCAGATGAACAAGATGAGTCTTATGTACTTGAAGAAGTGGTTGAGAAGCAGGTTAAACCGAAGGCGGTACGAATCAAGAAAAAGTCAAAGAAGGATGCATCACCGAAGTTAAAACTTATTGATGAGCCAGATGTTGAAGAGCCTAAGGTTGTTGTTACTCCAATGAATCCAGAGTTTATAGTTGTAGAACCTGTTGTAGATATGGGGAGGGATGACAATGTTTTGAAGACACCAGTTGTGGAACCATCTCCACAAGTCCAAGAACCACATGTATCACCTAAGTAACTGAAAAAGTTCCTGGTTTTAGTATAACTTCGCTTGATGCAAGCTGTTTTGGTGATTTCTTTACATTCAGAGATCATGACTCATTAAAGTCTATTGATACAGAACAAGGTATTAAGATTGAGAGTCTCGTGGCTGACAATGATAAAAGTCCAGGAAGGGACCTCAGAGTGACATGTAAGAACATCCACGAACAGATCTACCCTACGACGCTATGAGCGGAAATCATAACGAAGTGAAAATACTCGAAAACATCTCTTTAATCTCTCTTATATTCCATTGATAGCAAAGGTAGTGCAAGATATATGACAGTGTAAGCCTAAAGTACAAACTGGATCACTTCACCAACTTGTCAGGAGCATCAAGTATAAAAAGTGATCCATTAACCTATTTATAGACATAATTGAAGACTTATGTGGCGCATATGTTATGCGGTGCATAACTTATGCGCCGCATATCTTATACGCTGCATAAGTTGCTTCTTATGACATTAACATACAATTTCACTAATATCTCATGCTATCAAGATCTAACCTACACAAGACACAAAGTACTAGACATTCTATGTTCCTACAGACTCCCCCTTGGATAGTACTTGTCTTGTGGCATCTAAGAAAATAAACTTTTCGATTTTCAACAAACTCCCCCTTTTATATTGCTTAGATATAGGTCACAAACTCCTCAATCATCAAGTTAAAAGACTTCTCTTCACTTTAAGCTTTCCCGATCTTTTAGAATGATTTCACTTTGAAGTACTCTTTTGTAAAGATTTGACAATAAAGTATATTCCCATCGACTTGAAACTTTAAGTCTTCTAACTTTCATGAGTCCCACAAAATATTCAAACAATTTGCTATCCCATTCCAAATCTCATTTTCATCCATGATGAATCCACAAATACATCTTGATAACCAACTTTTAAGAAATTTTGTATTTGGTCCACCAATACAACCATCCAATCACATAGAAGTCAACCATCCACTTCCATGTCTTCTCTCCAAATAACAAGTATTGAATCCTCAAGGTACAAGCAAATATAGCTCATAAGAGACAATAATAGATATGCTCATATTACAACGTGTACGTCTAGTATGCATTGCATAATCTTGTATGAACCAAATGATGTTATAAGCAGGTAAATACTTATACTTTGACATTTCAACGGATAAGTGATACGGAGAGGATATGGCATGAAAATTTAACTTGAAAAAGTGTACCGTATATGTAGCATTGTACTTATGCGGCGCACATGTTATGCGCCGTATAACTTATGCGGCACAAAAGTTGTATCTCTGAAGGTTTTTGCCACAAAACTCTGGGAAAACGATGTAGAAATGATCTGAATCTTGAGTATGTAGTTCAACACTAATGATATAATAATCCTTGAAGTTTTGGTGAAATTTGAACGGCTACGTCGGCTGGAATGATTTAAAATGTGTATAAAAAGAACATTTTTGAGCTTTTCTAGGTAGATCAAGAGCCACTAGGCTCTAACACCAATTAAAAGTCCAGGAAGGGACCTCATAGTGACGTGTAAGAACATCCACGAACAGATCTACCCTACGACACTATGAGCGGAAATCATAACAAAGTGAAAATACTCGAAAACATCTCTTTAATCTCACTTATATTCCATTGATAGCAAAGGTATTACAAGATATATGAGAGTGTAAGCCTAAAGTACAAACTGGATCACTCCACCAACTTGTCAGGAGCATCAAGTATAACAAGTGATCCACTAACCTATTTATAGACACAATTGAAGACTTATGCGGCGCATAACTTATGCGCCGCATATCTTATATGCCGCATAAGTTGCTTCTTATGACATTAACATACAATTTCACTAATATCTCATGCTATCAAGATCTAACCTACACAAGACACAAAGTATTAGACATTCTATGTTCCTACATACTCCCTCTTGGATAGTACTTGTCTTGTGGCATATAAGCAAATAAACTTTTTGATTTTCAACAAACTCCCCCTTTTATATTGCTTAGATATAGGTCACAAACTCCTCAATCATCAAGTTAAAAGACTTCTCTTCACTTTAAGCTTTCCCGATCTTTTAGAATGATTTCACCTTTAATTTCTCTTTTGTAAAGATTTGACAATCAAAGTATATTCCCATCGGCTTGAAACTTTAAGTCTTCTAACTTTCATGAGTCCCACAAAATATTCAAACAATTTGCTCTCTCATTCCAAATCTCATTTTCATCCATGATGAATCCAAAAATACATCTTGATAACCAACTTTTAAGCAATTTTGTATTTGGTCCACCAATACAACCATCCAATCACATAGAACTCAAACATCCACTTCCATGTCTTCTCTCCAAATAACAAGCCATGGCTATTACAAACCACGTTATTCACCCATGGCCATTGCAGACCACGTTATTCCCCCAGCTTGTTATGTTTAACAATACACGACGTATTTGTATAAGTATATTGTCATGTGTAATTTCAATATGTTTTGGTATTCGTACCATGTCCACTTAATTTGTCATTCAACAATACTATTCACCATTTATTCGCACATAATCAATCGTTAAGTTTGTAGGGACTTTTTGTCTGTAAACGTTCAGGTGATTTATATCTTGAACCAACCCCCTTCTCTCTTCTTCTCCATTTTGTCTCCTCTCTTCTCCCTCACAACCACTGCCCGTAACCATTGTGCAAGTTTTCCCATTCTAAGTATTTTTATTAAGTCAACCCGTTTTGACCCAAACCTATTTTGACTAGAACTAGTTTGACATGAACCTATTTTGATCAAAACCTCTTTTAACCCGATTTAAATAACCAATTCTAACCCAAACCCATTCAAACCCGTTAACTGCCCCAACCATTTTGCCAAGCTTGGTTGACGGATTTTGGTAAAAACCAAGCAAACAAAAAGAGTCAACACAAGACCACATAATAAGAACTTGGTCATTTCTAGCCGCCTGCCATCTTGCCAAAGAGAGTCAAAATGCAGATAATCTTCTCCTTGCAAGGGTCCTTAACACACTCGTGAAAGTAAATCTCGATACCGTTAACTATGATCAAATATGTCGAGTATTTCTATGAAGAGATTGCCCAAAACCTCAAGAAAATACTCTGGAAATATGTAACAAGTTTTAAATGCAAGTGTTACCAAAAAGCCAAATTAACGTGACAACTAATTCCGTACAATTCAGTTCCCACCAAAACCGCCATGATTCATACCAAAAACTAGTCACCAAGGCGCCAAAACAAAACAATTGATGTACTCAGAAAGTTATATGCATGAAGATAACTGACTTGAAATTAGCAGAAATCCTTGCTTGTCCAACAAAATTTTAGATTCAAGCTTGTAACACAACTCCACCTGTTAATTTCCACATTCGACAAAAATATATTAAATATATGATAAACAAATGTACATGAAACAAAATTCCTGAAATGAGTAAAACTTCAAAATCATACCTCTATCCAAATGACTAAAATCAATTTCTTTAGCTTTATTAAAAAAATTTACTTTCAAATATGTATAGCCCCACCTTTTTGCATTCAAAATGCTTAATAAAAATTATATAACTATCTAATGAAATGAAACCGAGTACATAAACACAAGTATATGTACCTGACAATGGATAAATCACATGAGTCAACATCAAGTGTGGGGCCACAACGCGTATCACATTCCTGCAAGTTCCATAAACGATCACTTGCATACTTTTTATCGGACAAATAAATGTGAAAATTACAGTGTATAGGAACAAATTTCTCATACCTTGAGAACCAGGTGATGAAGGTTGCCCTCGAAACGGCCTTTTTAGAGACCTCCTTGCTCTATCAGTGGTGGGCAAACCCGTATCAACAACTGGTTCCTCTGGTTTTACTTCTGTGGGCCCCGCTAATTTGGAAACGCCACT
Organism: Bidens hawaiensis; assembly: GCF_021521415.1. NCBI lineage: Eukaryota > Viridiplantae > Streptophyta > Magnoliopsida > Asterales > Asteraceae > Bidens > Bidens hawaiensis. The sequence continues at coordinate 94,084 of NW_027491728.1, read as the reverse complement.
AACAACAGCACCAGACTCTATAGTCATGGATCTTGATTCATCATTCCCATCATGTAACGCCCGTTAATTTTCGGTTAAAAGATTTAAAGCTTGTAAAGTATGTATATTTCTTGGGATTGAACCGACACTCCTCGGAAACTTTCTCATCATCCCGGTACGTTAATTTATTTAACTTTTCAATCAAGATGTCAATCCTTTATAATTGGAGGGGCTTGAGGGTAAGATTTTTGTAACAAAATAAACAAACCCTAACCCCCCATTCCCTTGTCCGATCGACAGCCTACTCCAGCCTCCCCACCCTCGTTTTTCTTTTGTGCAGCCATGATTAACGTCTAAAACTTCAATTGAAGGTTAGTTCAATGTCTCCCCAATTCTCTTACACCTTAATTGATCATATTAACGCGCTTATTGGTCATTAGGGTTGAGTTTTGGTTATAACGATTTCTGACAGATTCGTACTCGTTTATTGTTCGGTCTGTAACTCGATGAAAATCTATTGTTTTTGATCGATTCTTGTTTTTATAATGTTCTACTTTGAGTCTAGTTTCCAGAAAGGTATAACATGTAATTTTTGGACGAAATTTGAATGGTTTTTATGATTTTATAAGATCTAGTGTCAAAGCTGATTAGGGATGACGGATTCTGGTCTGTCTTCCCGACATCATAACTCTTTTTCGACAAGTCCAAATTGGTTGGTCCCACTACTGGAATTTAGTATTTTGAGTTAGGAACCAAACCCAATTGGAATCGTTTAATTTGGTTGGGTATTGATTTTTATAAAAATAAAATCATTTTGTTGCGCACTGAAATAGCTGCACATACCTTTTTGTGTTGATGGAATTTTTATGATTTTTGTGTCCAATAGAAAAATATAATAAAAATATTTTTATAAATCTAAGACACTTATTAAAGTCTGGTAAAAATTTAATAATTTATTTCAAAGGTTATACTATGTAATTAAATGCATCTTTGCATGCCAAAATCTGCACGCTATAATTGTTATTGATCGATAGGTTGGTTTTAGGCTTAACCGGTGGATGTTCAATTGTGTTCTTGTCGGGGCTGTTTGAAGTGAGTTTTTGCACCGACATCTTCCTAGGTATGTCTAGTATTACATACTTTAAAATCATGTCTTTTGGTGTTCGTATGTTTGGTCAACTAGTTGTGGTTTGAAAGATAGTTTTCGGTTGATTAGAATGGTAGATTGTCGCGTTTAACACGAGGGATGAAGTAAGTGATGACCAATTCTGTTCGGATGGCTTCGGTTTAATATACGGGCTGTTGGAAAATGATTTTTATAACTATTGGGGCTGAATTGGTTGTCGGTTACTTAAACGGGTTGGTACGATGAATGCATTTGCTTTTATTGAATAGTCAGTGCGTTGTACTTGTGAGTTACCAACCCATTTGACTCGTGTAGCGTCGTGTGGACTTATGGGCTGTGAATTTATCAAATTGGGTCAACAAGGGGCTGAGTTGGATGTTAAGTGCCTAAACAACTCTTAAACGCGCATATTCGTCTTCCTTAGCACTTCCGGGGGTAATATGGGAATTCTTTATTCCTGGGAGTATCTAAGAGTCGTGTTGGTAAATATAAGGCCCCGGGGGCTGTTATAATTGAAAGCGATAAGGAAGAGGCTTAGGTAACTCAAACCATGTTAGAAAACCTCGTACGATAAACGGGTCGGTACGGTTTAGTTAGTACTCTTTGTGTGCAATCCGACAGGTTATGAATTGCGGATTCGATTAGAGGTTCTCGAGCTCGTTGTTGATTGTGTGCCTCGTGTCAGGTGAGTTCATGATGCTTTTTTAACTATTTTTACGTTTTGGGCTGCCATACACACTCAATTACAGTTTTACCTGATTTTACTCGTTAAAATAATTTGAAGGTCATTGTATTGTTTTGATAATGTTTGTGCAATTATGAAAATCCACTGTGAGTTACATTCTGTGCCTTAGGATATTTTAGACTCATTTGGTCATAAATTCATCAAGGTTATATACCTAGTTATGGATTAGACTCGAGGATGTTAATAGGCTTGGTAGTAATTGAATACAAGTAGACTTATTTACTTAGTTCATGTATTGGACTGATTATTATATATTACCTTATGGCCCATAGGCTTACATGTAATATGGTATATTTTGGGATGATATATATATATATATATATATATATGTATGTATGTGCATGTGTTACCCTATGGTCTATGATTAGTGATGTTAGTTAGTCATTCGTGACTAAGGATGGCTTACTTACGATATGGTATATTTTGGGATTATATATATATGTATGAGTATGTGTTACCTTATAGCCTACGGTTGTGTGATGACATTTAGTTCCTTGTGACTAAAAATGATATGAGTAGGCTTATTGATGTGTGTGTGCATGGTGATTACGGCCGGGTCAAATATATTACTCGGGTTTTCAAATCCCGTGGTGGAGAGGCCCGTGTGGCGTGATCGTCATTTTGGTGGGTCAAATATATTACTCGGGTTTTAAAATCACGTGGTGAAGAGGCCCGTTGTATGTTAAATCGTGATCGGGTCAAATATATTACTCGGGTTGTACTCGTGGTGGAAAGGCCCGTATCACGTGTTTGGATGTGTAAGCTGTGACCGAGTCAAATATATTACTCGGGTTTGACTCGTGGTGGAGAGGCTCGTGTCACGTGCTTAGGTCTCACCGCGTCTAGGTCAAATATATTACTCGAGTCTTGACTAGTGGTGGAGAGGCCCGTGTAGGTGTGTTCGACGATGAATGTACTATTTGGTGAACTATATTTATTTATTTTATTATTATCCTCTCTGCTGTTTAGAGCTATAACTTTGAAATAAGGTATGAATTATTGTTTATGAAAACTTGAACTCACTTAGCTCCAGCTAACTTTGTGCGTATGTTAGATTGACTATCAGGTTAAGGAGTGGATGTTACCGCTTGGACGTGCTGGATGCTACTCGGAGTTGAAGACATTTCTAGACGAGGACTTTAAAATAAAACAAACACTTCACTTTATATTCAGTTTTGGGATTTTAGATACTTAACATTTCCCACTGTTTATCATTTGGTATTTTTCCGGTTTTGGGAATTTTTGATGCTTATGAATTTCCGCTGTTAAATTACTCTGAACTGGTTTTAAATAAAATGAAACGTTTGGTTTTAAATTTTTGGTGAAATTGTGGATGTGATTACCAACTGTAGGATTCCCGGGGTTCGGGGTCTTACAAGCTGGTATCAGAGTAAAGGTTTGAGGGATCCGAGCATTCCTGAATGCTTGGACTCGAACTGTAAAATAAAAAAACTAGAAATGCCAACCGCGAGTAGCTGCACGTCAAGAGGTAATTTTTATTGTTTAGTCATTCTTATAAGTTTCAGAATTTTATTATGTGTATAATTGATTACATGTTAGATGGTATGCTAATAAGGTTAGGAGCAAGGGGTGCTTAGGATGGGAAGGTAAAGTAAACAATTAATAACACCTAATCAATGTTATTAGTAGTTTACCGTTACCTACCATGTTTTAAACGCTACCTGTGCTTGACTGTGTTAGGGTTCTGTCTTTGTAGGGATAGGATATGGCTAATGCTCATGTCGCTAGCATTACCGTTCATCTCATTCCTTGAATTCTCCCGTTCAATCCTCAATGTCTTGAACGCTTTGCGCGTAGTTGTTTAGCTGAGGGGTAGCATGCTGTCACTCTGGATTTCCTTTTAATTTGTTGAGCTATGAGCTTTGTTCCTTTTTGTAGACTCTGTGCCCGTAAAGATTTTGTCTCTTCCGTTTCTTATATGATTAGATGATTAGTATTTGTCTCCATCTGTGCTCGTTCCTGTATAGGGGGATTCGGGGACAAATCCCATTCTAAGGAGGGTAGACTTGTAACGCCCGTTAATTTTCGGTTCAAAGATTTAAAGCTTGTAAAGTATGTATATTTCTCGGGATTGAACCGACACTCCTCAGAAACCTTCTCATCATCCTGGTACGTTAATTTATTTAACTTTTCAACCAAGATGTCAATCCTTTATAATTGGAGGGGCTTGAGGGTAAGACTTTTGTAAACAAAATAAATAAACCCTAACCCCCCATTCCCTTGTCCGATCGGCAGCCTACTCCAGCCTCCCCACCCTCGTTTTTCTTTTGTGCAGCCATGATTAACGTCTAAAACTTCAATTGAAGGTTAGTTCTATGTTTCCCCAAGTCTCTTACACCTTAATTGATCATATTAACGCTCTTATTGGTCGTTAGGGTTGAGTTTTGGTTATAACGATTTCTGACATATTCGTACTTGTTTATTGTTCGGTCTGTAACTTGATGAAAATGTATTGTTTTTGATCGTTTCTTGTTTCGATGATGTTCTACTTTGAGTCTCTAGTTTCCAGAAAGGTATAGTATGTAATTTTTGGACGAGATTTGAATGGTTTTTATGATTTTATAAGATTGAGTGTCAAAACTGATTCGGGATGACGGATTCTGGTCCGTCTTCCCGACATCATAACTCTTTTTTGACAATTCCAAATTGGTTGTTTCCACTACTGGAATTTAGTATTTTGAGTTAGGAACCAAACCCAATTGGAATCGTTTAATTTGGTTGGGTATTGATTTTTATAAAAATAAAATCATTTTGTTGCGCACTGAAATAGCTGCACATACCTTTTTGTGTTGATGGAATTTTTATGATTTTTGTGTCCACTAGAAAAATATAATAAAAATATTTTTATAAATCTAAGACACTTATTAAAGTCTGGTAAAAATTTAATAATTTATTTCAAAGGTTATACCATGTAATTAAATGCATCTTTGCATGCCACAATCTGCACGCTATAATTGTTATTGATCGATAGGTTGGTTTTAGGCTTAACCGGTGGATGTTCAATTGTGTTCTTGTCGGGGCTGTTTGAAGTGAGTTTTTACACCGACATCTTCCTAGGTATGTCTAGTATTACATACTTTAAAATCATGTCTTTTGGTGTTCGTATGTTTGGTCAACTAGTTGTTGTTTGAAAGATAGTTTTCGGTTGATTAGAATGGTAGATTGTCGCGTTTAACGCGAGGGATGAAGTAAGTGATGACCAATTCAGTTCGGATAGCTTCGGTTTAATATACGGGCTGTTGGAAAATGATTTTTATAAATATTGGGGCTGAATTGGTTGTCGGTTACACTAACGGGTCGGTACAACGCGCATTTGCATTTATTGAATAGTCAGTGCGTTTTACTTGCGAGTTACCGACCCATTTGACTCGTGTAGCGTCGTGTGGACTTATGGGCTATGAATTTATCAAATTGGGTCCACACGGGGCTGAGTTGGATGTTAAGTGCCTAAACAACTCTTAAACGCGCATATTCGTCTTCCCTAGCACTTCCGGGGGTAATTTCGGAATTCTTTATTCCCGGGAGTATCTAAGGGTCGTGTTGATAAATATATGGCCCCGGGGGCTGTTATAATTGAAAGTGGTAAGGAAGAGGCTTAGGTAACTCAAACCATGTTAGAACACCTCGTAGGATAAACGTGTTGGTACGGTTTAGTTAGTAATCTTTGTGTGCAACCCGAGAGGTTGTGAATTGCGGATTCGATTAGAGGTTCTCGAGCTCGTTGTTGATTGTGTGCCTCGTGTCAGGTGAGTTCATGATTCCCCTTTTTAACTCTTTTTACGTTTTGGGCTGGCATACACACTCAATTAAAGTTTTACCTGATTTTACTCGTTAAAATAATTTAAAGGTCGTTGTATTGTTTTGATAATGTTTATGCAATTATGAAAATCCAGTGTGAGTTACATTCTGTGCCTTAGGATATTTTAGACTCCTTTGGTCATAACTTCATTAAGGTTATATACCTAGTTATGGACTAGACTCGTGGATGTTAATAGGCTTGGTAGTAATTGAATACGAGTAGACTTATTACTTAGTTCATGTCTTGGACTGATTATTATATATTATGGCCCATAGGCTTACTTGTAATATGGTATATTTTGGGATGATATATATAAATATACGTATATATATATGTATGTATGTATATATATATATATATATATATATATATATATATATATATATAAATATATGTATGTATGTATGTATGTATGTGCATGTGTTACCCTATGGCCTATGATTAGTGATGTTAGTTAGTCCTTCGTGACTAAGGATGGCTTACTTACGATATGGTATATTTTGGGATTATATATATATATGTATGAGTATGTGTTACCTTATAGCCTACGGTTGTGTGATGACATTTAGTTCCTTGTGACTAAGAATGATGTGAGTAGGCTTATTGATGTGTGTGTGCATGGTGATTACGGCCGGGTTAAATATATTACTCGGGTTTTCAAATCCCGTGGTGAAGAGGCCTGTATGGCGTGATCATCATTTTGGCGAGTCAAATATATTACTCGGGTTTTAAAATCCCGTGGTTAAGAGGCCCGTTGTATGTTAAACCGTGATCGGGTCAAATATATTACTCGGGTTGTACTCGTGGTGGAGAGGCCCGTATCACGTGTTTGGATGTGTAAGCTGTGACCGAGTCAAATATATTACTTGGGTTTGACTCGTGGTGGAGAGGCTCGTGTCACGTGCTTAGGTCTTACCGCGTCTGGGTCAAATATATTACTCGAGTCTTGACTCGTGGTGGAGAGGCCCGTATACGTGTGTTCGACGATGAATGTATTATTTGGTGAACTATATTTATTTATTTTATTATTATCCTCTCTGCTATTTAGAGCTATAACTTTGATATAAAGTATGAATTATTGTTTATGAAAACTTGAACTCACTCAGCTCCAGCTGACTTTGTGTGTATGTTAGATTGACTTTCAGGTTAAGGAGTGGATGTTACCGCTTGGACGTGCTGGATTCTACTCGGAGTTGAAGGCATTTCTAGACGAGGACTTTAAAACAAAACAAACACTTCACTTTATATTCAGTTTTGGGATTTTAGATACTTAACATTTCCCACTGTTTATCATTTGGTATTTTTCCGGTTTTGGGAATTTTTGATGCTTATGAATTTTCGCTGTTAAATTATTCTGAACTGGTTTTAAATAAAATGAAACGTTTGGTTTTAAATTTTTGGTGAAATTGTGGATGTGATTACCAACTGTATGATTCCTGGGGTTCGGGGTCTTACACATCATCCTTGAACTTATCTGTTGAATTCTCATAAGCGGTCTCTTCTACCTCAGTTTCACCTTCTTCCTCATTTTTGTCTTCATTGTCTTCCATAGTTAACTCGGGTTCTTCAGTAATTTTGAATTCATCTGAACCCATTTCTTCATCATCATGATCACTTCCACCTTCACCTGTATTAGACAGTTAATAATGTAAGTTTAGTAATAGGAGTATACAAAGTGTAAATACATGATTATATACGATACAATCGTAAGATCGTTTACCTGTTAGTGGCTGCAATTGTGTGTCCTCCACCTCAGGAATCTTAGGGTGGTCCTTAGAAACCTCAGTTTCAGTTTTGGTCACATTCTCGTCACCAATATGATCAGTTTGATCGTCAACAGCCTGCGCTTCACCAGTATCAACCTCCTCACCTCTTCCAGTATCTTCCACTTTCATAGTTTGACTTGCATCTCCCATATTAATTGCAGACTCTTCAATGACAGCTTCAAGTACATCACTGCCCTTATATGCTTGTTCCAAACCTCTAAATTTCTTGACTAGAGGTGGCACCACGTCACTCACATTTGACCCTTCTGGTCCATCTGAAGGACGTTTCTGTACAAAGGATGGACATTAGTATTAACAACATCTGGTAGGCATATCTGCATCACCTTTTGGTTGCTCGGATTTTGTAATAAGAGGTCGGATTAACTTCCGTGTAAGTTTACGAGGTTCAACTTTTGGTTTTGATGCAACTTGAGTTGGCGGTACTACCGATGCTATGGTAGTGTAAGGCCCCGAACCCCGGGAACCCCACAGTTGGTAATCATCCAAACACTCGTAAAATTTAATAAACTTAAAAACCATTTCTTCCATTAAAACAAGCGTATCAGAGTGTAAATTTTGCGGAAAACATGAAAAATGAAATAAGTTCCCGAAACCCGGGAATTTTGCCCAAGAACCAAAATAAGTATAACTGTTATAAGTTTCCTTGAAATAAAATATTCATAAACAATTCTTCCTTCCAGTATGCCCTTCACCATCCAAGTAGCTCTGTGCACGACCAAGCGATAAGGCATCCTCTTCCAAACCTGAAACTTACACTAACATGCACACAAAGTCAGCTTGAGCTGAGTGAGTTCAAGTTTTAAGTAAAAGATATCAGTAGTAAAATCATGATAGTCATATCAAAGGTTTTCTAAAAGTAAAAGGGTACATCCATCTAATCATCATTACCGAACTTAAACATCCTCATACATACATATACAAAATGTATATGTAAACATCCATTCAATAACATCCCTATATACATAACAGTATATATATATATATATATATATATATATATATATATATATATATATATATATATATATATATATATATATCATCCACGTATAACATCAGGGTCGAGCAAACGTACAACCTAAACACGTAACATCAGTGTATGCAAACACAAAGTAGGCATACACAAAATCAGTAGTCGAAACGACTACAACATCGCCAAATAGAGGCCAAGAAATAATGTATATACACATATATATATTTAACATCCCAAGGCTTACCATATACTAGCAAGCCTATATAAAATCATTTTAAAAACATTTCATCAAGTAAGAAAACATTTAGGTGCGCATGCTAGCCCAAAAGTAAAGTGAGTAAAAAGGGCATCATGAACTCACCTGAGATCGATCGAATACTTGCAATGAGCTAGGAAGTTCCTAAGGGCAAAATCACAAGCAGGGGCCTGTAAATTATACATAACGCGTTACTAAACTAGACTGTAGGAACACTCTAGCCTAATGGGCCGTACAAGCCCAACACTTTGGCCCAAGGCCCAACAACTTGGCCCAAGGCCCAAGGGTAATCAAATCGGGTCGAATGCGCGTGTAATAATCCTTAAAACCATTTGTTAACCGAATCAGCCCCGAATGGACCAAATTCCATCTTAAATCTTACATGAACCCCGAGCACATCCTGGTTTATCTTAGAATCTATCTTTTGGTCTCGAGCACACTTTGTTCTACTCAAGCAAACCTTCTTCGAGCACACTTTGCTTTTGTGCATGCTTAGGAAAAGAAGAAAAACTAAGTAATTTTCGAGCAAGGTCTCGAGCAAGCTCGAGTAAAGTCAGAAGCATGCTCGATTAACAACAGAAAAAGACAAGTGTTTGCTCGAGCAAGGTCCTCGAGCAAGCTCGAGTAAGGTTAGAAGCATGCTTGATTAAAAACAGAAAAAAAAGACAAGTGTTTGCTCGAGCAAGGTCCTCGAGCAAGCTTTCCAGCATGCTAAATGAAGTGTTTTCAAGCGTGCTGAGTACAAACTGAGTATGCTCGTGAAAGGACTTTGACTTATGTGTGCTTGTGGACTGAATCCGTGGTCGTAAATGAATTACACTTGAGTTTTTTTTTTTTTGGTGTCGTTGACCGTTTGGCCAAGCTGACCTTTACGGAAGATACATACCAGGGGTATTTTGGTAAATTGCCCCGAATAGACCAAAAATAATATTTTTCCACAGCCCTTAAACCTCCCTAGGGCTGCACAAACTGAATCGGTCGGTCACCCGATCAACTAACGCATCAAACTCAACAATTTACAATTCTACACCCGATAAACCCTAGTTTTCGAACTAAAATCGATTGACTGACCTAAACACCTCCAATGACCAGGAAATTTTAATATGATGTAAATGCCATACCTGGGGATCTTTCTACACCGGAACTCTAATTTTTATCCACGGGAAGTGGGTCAATTGCACCCAAGCCGAAACCTGTCCAACGAAAAGTTTCGGCAAAATAGAGCATCAAGACGATTAGGGGTGAACAAAAAGAGTGTAGGGGATTGTAGTACATACCTTGAACTACCTCTAGGAGCTTGGAATCGATCAAAAAGTTGAAGCAAGGAAGGGGGGGGGGTGGCTGGAACCTGCCGATCGCAACAGTGGCTGGAAATAGGGTTTAGGGTTTTAATGTAGTGTTATACCATAAAAGTTTTTCATTCTAGCCCCCGGAAAATAACAATAATGCAACTTGGAAGAAATGTTAAGCGATTAGACGTACCGGGATGACATAAAGGCTTCCGAGAAACGTCGGATAAATCCCGAGATTTATACATATTCTACAATATTAAATCCTTGAAACCGGAATTAACGGACGTTACAGGTAGTAGTAACCACCTCGTTTGTGGCGGCATGTGACCTAAACACCTACAATATTAAATCCTTGAAACCGGAATTAACTTTCTACAACACGAAGACAATCAGCAGCCAGGTCATCAAACGAGTCACCCTCATGCTTCAGCTTTTCGGTTTCATCTGAGATTGTTTTTAAGGCATGTTCATCTTTCTCCAAGTCATCTGCCATTTTTAATTTTTCCATACCAGTTTTTTGATTCTTTGCCTTTTCAATTTTGACATCTTCTTTTCCCTTTTTGGCATCTTCCCTTAACCATTCAACAATTTTCTCCAAATTCATGTATCTTTTTCTTCTTTTTCTCTAGACTCTTCTCTTAACTTCTCAATAGTTTTTTCAAGCATCTGAATCCATGCATCTTTCTCTGCTGGTTCACCCAAACTGTCTACGGTGCTTCTTTTCACTTGGTTAGAAACAACCATCTCTTTTGAAAGTTCTAGATTCTTCTTCAATGTTTCCTCCTTTTCATTCACCAAAGTGTCACACTTATGTTTCAACAGAGAAACAAAATCTTTTCTGTTTGTCAACTTCTGCTTTCAGTGAACTCTCAGTTTGGACAACATTGTTTATCTTTGACTCTCTTGCATCTAATTCCACTTTGCTTCTTTCAAGATCCTGTTCCAAGCGTATTATCACATCTTATTTTTCAGAAACAAGTTTCTTTATATAATTTGTATGACAAATGATTACCTTGCATCGAAAAGTATGAGCGGTTTTGGTTGGAACAAACGATTTATCCAAGGTAATATACCAAATCATAATAATGCTGATTGCATCGGAAATATTTCAAGCTCCTGTTCCAGGTATATATTAGCTATAATATAAGTTTGAAATTTCGATAAAATCGTGACCGTTCGTTCGTACTACGTGTCTCCAATTTCCACGTTAAATGAACCACCGTGGCCCCCTTCTGCCGGCAACGGTTCCACGCAAATTTAACCACCGAGGCCCCCTTCCGCCCACAATGGTTCCACATAAATTCAACCTGATGTGGTCTCATTTATACATATTATTATATAAATATTCCCTATACTTTTAAGTGTTTTTGAGCCAAGTTTGTATTGAATATTATTATTATTTGGTTCATTTGAGTTTTAATGGTTTCTAGAGACTAAGAGCTAAAATGGAACACTTTTACTAAACTTGAGACCGACGAATGAAGACTCGAACACATGATATTATTATTATTATTATTATTATTATTATTATTATTATGTTTAGTACTTAAATAAAAAAAAAGAAAAAAAGTGAAGCCATCAATTAGTTTAACTCAACAAATTAATTTGTCAATACAGTTGATTAGTTTATTAATTTAAATTGTTACACTGATCGACGAATTCTTTGTACGTCGTAGATGGACTATGGTTTATAAAGCAGTTGGGCCGCAAGAAGAATCTAAAAGAAGTCAAAGAGTGAGAAGCCCATGTTGAAAACAAAACCTACCCTAATATGTTTCTATTATAAATGTTTGGAGGCAGTAGGTCAAAGTGAAGGGGGACGACATTATTATTGCTATTGTTTTTAGTGGAGCAGAAGGGAAGTCAAAGGAAGCTAGCCGCCATCTTGCACTACTATCATTCTCTTGTTTTCCGTGGGGTTGAGTGAAAGCTGAACAACAAACAAACAAACAAAAAAAAATTCCCTACAGTCCTGTACGTGGAGTTCAAAGGAGCCGCAAGAAAAAAGGCTTTTGGTGGTGTTCGGTTTCTCATCTACTCATCTAAACACGGTTGTTTTAGTTTAACTTTATTATTTTTATTATGAACTTGGTTGTTGAACTTATTTATTTTATTATTGTTTTGAACATGGTTATTGGTTAAACCCTTTTTAGTTGCCTAGGCTTTGAATGAATATTTGTTGAGTTTTGGATTGCTTGTCGGTATTGGGTTATTGGTGTTGGACTAATATTATTGTAATAGACTTTTTGATGTTTTTAAGATGAATATGCATACTTATTATTAATTTACTTTTATTCAATTGTTCCATATGTGTTTTTGTGAATGTCTTTCATGTGTAGACACATATTAGGTTACCTACTGTGTGTTCGTAACTAGTTTATGGTTTATAGTCGACGTATTCCATAGGAACTATTGTTTGAGGGTTTAGAGATTTTAAGTGTTCTACCTATCTTGAGACTGAAAGGTAATAGATAGTTGGGGTTGTCTTATTCATTAGGCGGTTTGGGTATAGATTACACGAGAGTGGATTTCCCCCTTATTGTCTTTTGATTTTTGCTATCATAAGTCTTTTTAAGCATCTTTAGGTTACTCCTTACGTCCCTTACACTCCCGGATGTATTGTGATTAGTGAGACTGAGAGGTGATCTAGTCATTAGAGTACTTTAATATTGTTGGAGAGAATAAGAGGTAATCCAACCAACCGGTTTGCATCATACGCCCCTTAGGTATTCCTTTTAGGTGACACCCAGAGAATGATCAGGGATCCACTAGGATGTCTAGGGCGTCGTATCTTTAGATCCCGGTTCCATCACAATTTCCATAGCCGATAAGCATCCAAGATTCACAAATAGGATTTCAAGCCTAGGTAACGCCTTTCTCATTATTGTTTTCGTCTAAGTGTTGGAATTTTAAGTTTAATTTATTAGTTAATTTAGTTTAATTAATTAGTCTACATAATTATTAGTTTTATAATAAAATAAATAAAAATCCAAAAAGAATCTTTTTCTTAATTGTAAGTTTATTTAGCATTTAGAATCTAGTTTCGTTAGTTTAATTAGTGTCTCTAGGGTTCGATATTCCCGGACTTCCCATAGCTATTCCACACCCGATAGGTTCACTTGCCTGTTGCTAGTGGTTTGGTTTAGGGTATTCTAGGTTTTTATTACTCTTTGTGCTAGGTTTATTAATTGCAATATTTTTATATACCACTTTTAGCGCATCAAGTTTTTGGCGCCGTTGCCGGGGACACTTGGTAATTGGTGAATTAGATTCTATTTGCTTTTTCTTTGCTTTTAGTTTTAGTTTAAATAATGTCAAACAAGAAGATGTATATATTTTAGTATAATCTTTAAAGACCTTTTGGATTACATCGAAACAGAAGGCAAGCGGGCAACAAGCTGCGCCGCTACCCCTTTTTGAATCGCAAAACCCAATCTTTTAAAAACTAAAATTTAAATAATTAGATTTTATTTTATTGCTTAATTGCTCTTAATTTCTATCTGTGCTTCGTGTGCTTTAGGGATAAGTTTGGGTCCTCACTATTTTATCTGTTTTTCAGCATATGCAACGTTCTCGTTCACTAGGACCACCAGAGTTCACTATTTCTGACGAACCCGAGAGAGATTTTCGTGAGCGCCGTAGGGAGCTTCGGGAGATTACACGTGCTCTACGCGAAATCAAGGTACACGTTTCATATTCCACTTTAGATATGGGTGACGCTATTCCCCCTAGGCGTACGGTTCACTCGAGAGCGAATGAGGGAGTTATGGAGAGACGGTCTGCTATCACACATCCAGCGATGCCTGATGCTAATAACTGGCATATTCCGCCCAACGTTATGAATTCTATTACTAATTCCTCCCCATTTCACGGACTTGAAGACGAGGACGTGCCGGGCCATCTAAACAAATTCACTCGCATCTGCGACACTTTTCATATCGCCAAGGCACTCGTGCTTCTATCTATCTTCATCTTTTTCCATTTTCTCTAGAGGGTCGAGCTTCATCGTGGTTGGAAAACCTATCCCCTGGGTCCATCACTACCTAGGATGAACTTCAAGATAAATTCCTAATGAAGTATTTTCCGCTATCTAAAGCCTCGCGACTTCGTGATCAGATCTACTCCTTCCGCATGGACCCTGACGAGTCATACCGTTTGGCTTGGGAAAGGTTCCATAATCTGCTTAGTAGATGTCCCTAGCATGGTCTGTCCGAATGGGCCGTAGTCGAGAAATTCTATAACGGGCTGACTTTTGAGATGCAGCAGAGATTCAACACGTCAGCTGGAGGGGACATGTTAGAGAAGCTGGATATAGATGAGTGCGAGTCGATATTTGAGAGCTTCGCCCTAGCCGAGCAGCCGGGGCCGTCCGCCAAAGGTACTTCTAAGACCACCAACTCTTCCGCTCGAGGCGTCCAACAAGTCTCGAATGATACTAGCATCACGGCTGCCTTAGAGGCAATTCAAAGGGAAATTAAGGACTTGAAGAAGGTTGTTAATAGGTACGAGATCTGCCGATGAGGGCACGACACAGTTGATTGTCCGGTCGATCAGCAGGAGCAGGTGGACTACTTGGGAAAATCAGAATAGAGGACAGAATGCCTACGGGAACCCCGGATGGAGGAATAGCTCAAACTATGGTTGGAGGTTGGGAGGTAATGCTCAGGGCTTTCAGCCGAGGCAGGAGCAAAGTCAGGTTAGAGATACAGAGGTGGCAGGGAGTTCGAGTGCGGGGAAGAGCAGTGGTATGGACCCGGATCTTAAGGAGTTTCTATATAAGCATTCTACCATGCTTTCCCACCTTATTGATAGAGATAATAACACACAGAATAGACTAGCTGAGCACGACACCTTATTAAAGAACCAGCAGTCGTCAATTTTCGAGTTGTCTCGAAAGATGGATGAGATGATGAAACATATGCTACCTAATAAGTAGGTCGGAGCATTTCAGGGAAGCACCGAGCTTAACCCGAAGGCACAGTTGAAGGCGGTGACCACCCGCAGTGGTAGATGAGGCGACATAGAGCAGCCGTCGGTAGATGATAAGGAGCCGGTGGACGAGGAGATAGAGATGGAGGCTCTTGTGAGGACGCACGAGAGGCAGGCCCCAGGAAGTACCGCGTCAAATGGTGATTCTCCTGTGGAGAAGGTTATTAAGAAGAAGATTAAAGAAAAGAAGAGTCCCAAAGTCGATCTTACTCGAGTTCCATATCCTGCTCGTCTTCTGCGGCAGAAGTATGTGGAGGAATATGGACATTTCTTGGACATGTTTAAACAGCTTAAAATCAATCTTCCGTTTGTCGAAGCACTCCAGCATATGCCCAAATATGCTAAATTCTTAAAAGATCTTCTTTTGAATAAGAAGAAGCTGGAGGGGCTTTCGACGGTATGTCTAAATGAAGGATGCTCTGTGGTAGTCCAGAATAAGCTGCCGGAGAAATTAGCAGATCCGGGACACTTCACAATCCCGTGTTTGTTTGGCAGCTCGACTGAGAGCTACGCATTGGCCGATTTAGGTGATAGCATAAATCTGATGCCATATTCTCTTTATAAAAAGCTAGACCTTGGCGAGCCGGTCCCGACGCGCATGAGTTTATCCTTGGCTGACCGTTCGGTCAAATATCCGCGGGGAATAGTGGAAAACGTACTCGTTAAAGTCGATAAATTAGTTTTCCCATGGATTTTGTTATTCTTGACATGGAGGCTGACGATCAGGTCCCGCTCATTTTGGGACGACCCTTCCTGCGTACTGCTAAAGCGCTTATTGACGTCTTCAACGGCAAAATTACACTTCATGTAGGGGAGGAGAACGTCACCTTTGATGTCGTCAAATCGATGAGGAACTCCAGTAGTCAAGACGATTCCGTTTACTTTCTTGACACGTTCATATCTCAGTTCGAGCGCTGTCTTGACTACATCTCTGGAGCAAATTTGCTCAATCAGGAGGACGAGGTTGATGTTCCCCCGGAGCATGACCTGAGCATTTTTGCTAGCACACCTTCTGAATACCCCGAGGTGTTCACGGTTGCCGATAGCACCGAGGGACCAAAGGAGAGACCATCGATTGAGGCACCACCGTCCCTTGAGCTTAAAGAGCTACCTCCTCATTTGGAGTATGCTTTCTTGGAAGGTGAGGCCGATTTGCCTGTTATAATTTCTTGTCGGTTGAAGGATGATGAGAAGTCGAGGTTGGTTGGTGTGCTCAAGGCACATAAACAGGTTATTGTGTGGAAACTCATGGATATTCAGGGCATCAGCCCTAACTTTTGCACGCACAGGATACTCATGGAGGATGAGTACAAGCCTGTAATCCAATCTCAGAGGAGGCTCAACCCTAACATGTCGGAGGTGGTCAAGAAGGAGGTTATCAAACTCCTCGACGTTGGCCTGATTTATCCCATCTCTGATTCTTCATGGGTGAGTTCCGTTCAGGTTGTCCCTAAGAAGGGAGGGATGACAGTTGTCACTAACTAACGTAATGTGCTTATTCCGACTAGGACAGTCACAGGTTGGCGGGTTTGCATTGACTACAGGAGGCTTAACGACGCTACTAGGAAAGACCATTTTCCTCTTTCGTTCAT
Organism: Bidens hawaiensis; assembly: GCF_021521415.1. Taxonomy (NCBI): domain Eukaryota; kingdom Viridiplantae; phylum Streptophyta; class Magnoliopsida; order Asterales; family Asteraceae; genus Bidens; species Bidens hawaiensis. The sequence goes on along the minus strand of NW_027491728.1, from coordinate 77,525 downwards.
TGATCAGATGTTGGAGCGCCTGTCGGGACGACAGTTTTACTGTTTTCTTGACGGATTTTCAGGTTATTTCCAGATCCCGGTCGCACATGAGGATCAAGAAAAGACCACCTTTACATGCCCATACGGTACCTTCGCGTACAAACGTATGCCTTTTGGGTTATGTAATGCTCCGGCTACATTCCAGCGTTGCATGGTAGCGATATTCCAGGACATGATCGAGAGTTCCATGGAGGTCTTCATGGACGTTTATTCGGTATATGGGGACTCTTTTGATCAATGTCTTTCTAATCTTGAGAGAATGATGAAGCGGTGCATAGAGACGAAGTTGATGCTGAATTGGGAGAGGTGCCACTTCATGGTGACTGAAGGCATTGTACTCTGGCACAAGATTTCGTGAGACGGTATTAAGGTAGATAAAGCTAAGATCGACACCATCAGTAGACTTCCTCCACCGACTAGTGTGAAATCCGTTCGTAGTTTTCTCGGGCATGCGGGTTTTTATCGTAGGTTCATCAGAGATTTTTCTAAGATCACCCGGCCCATGACTCGCCTTCTAGAGAAGGACATCACATTCGACTTCGATGCTGATTTTCAGAAGGCGTTTGAGTTTCTCAAGGGGCAGTTGGTTAATGCCCCTATCTTAGTAGCACCCGACTGGAGCTTACCCTTCGAGCTCATGTGCGACGCTAGTGATTTTGCAGTCGTTGCTGTTTTAGGTCAGCGGAGGCACAAGCACTTCCACTCGATATATTACGTGAGTAAGACCCTCAATGATGCTCAGGAGAATTACACGACTACCTAGAAAGAGCTTCTAGCAGTGGTCTTCGCGTTCGACAAATTCCGTTCTTATCTGGTGGTGTCCAAAACCATCGTTTATACTGATCATGCGGCATTGCGATACCTGTTTGCTAAGAAAGATGCCAAACCTCATCTGATACGATGGATTCTCTTGCTTTCCGACTTCGATATTGAGATTAGAAATAAAAAGGGAGCGGAGAATGTTGCTGCGGATCACTTATCACGTCTAGAGGATCCAAAGAGAGAGGATATTAGAGAGGACACCAATGGGGATAGGTTTCCCCACGAGTCGTTGATGATGGTGAGAGTGAGATATGAGAGCGAGCCAGTTTTGTACGTGAGTGCTGAAGAGGAGGGTCTGCCATGGTTCTCTGAAATTGCAAATTATCTGGCCGAAGGAGTGGTGGTCAAGGGCATGAGTTATCAGCAGAGAAGGAAGTTTTTCGCAGATGCCAGCCACTACATATGGGATTCACCGTATTTGTTTCGTGTAGGCGCCGATCGAGTGTTGAGGAGGTGTGTGAGTAGGGAAGAGGGCCGTGAGATTCTTAGACATTGTCATGAGGGTTTGACTGGAGGCCACCATGGTCAGTCTTCCACCGCTAGGAAAGTTCTAGATTCTGGCTTTTATTGGCTATCGATTTTCAAAGACTCATACGAGTTTGTCAAACAGTGTGACGCGTGTGAGCGCACCGGTAACATCTTATCCCGTAATGAGATGCCCCAAAACCCTATTCAGGTTTGTGAGGTTTTCGATGTTTGGGCATTGATTTGATGGGTCCGTTCCCTTCTTCTCGAGGGAACGGATACATTCACATGGCTATCGACTACGTTTCCAAGTGGGTTGAGGCTCAAGCCTTTCTCACTAATGACGCCCGAGTTGTTGTGGGATTCTTGAAGAGGTTGTTCAGTCGGTTTGGTACTCCCAAGGCCTTGATTAGTGATAGGGGCACGCACTTTTGCAATGCCCGGATGGAAAAGACGTTGGCACGGTATGGGGTCACCCATCGGTTGTCCACCGCCTATCACTCATAGACGAGCGGGCAAGTGGAGAACACAAACTGAGGCGTTAAGCGAATTCTAGAGAAAACTGTCGGCAAGAACCGCAAGGACTCGTCCGATAAGTTGGATGACGCGCTTTGGGCTTTCCGCACAGCTTTTAAAACGCCTATTGGAGGATGGTTTATGTGAAAGCGTGTCATCTTCCGGTTGAGTTAGAGCATAGAGCGTATTGGGCGTTGAGATCCGTTAATCTAGACCTGACCCAGGCTGCGAAAAACCGATATCTCCAATTTCATAAGGTTGAGGAGCTGATAGATGAGGCGTATGCGAGATCTTGGAGTTATAAAGAGCGTACGAAGGCGTTGCACGACCGGAAGTTGAAGAAGTTGAAAGAGTTTAAGTGTGGGGATCGAGTGTTGGTTTATAATTCCCGTCTGAAGTTATTTCCAGGTAATAGATCGAGATGAGGAGGATCGTATACGGTCAAGGAGGTGTTCCCGCATAGTTTTAAAATACTTTTCTTTATTTTATTTTATTTTATTTTATTTCTGCTTTATTTTGGTCTTTATTCTGTCTCACATTGAGGACAATGTGAAATTTAAGTGTGGGGATGGGAAACTGACGTTTTTTTTAGATAGTTAAAAAATCAATATATATATATATATATATATATATATATATAAAATAAATAAATAAATAAATATAATAAAAAATTAAAAAAAATAACTAAATAAATGTCCCTTGAATTAAATATTTTGCGACATATTGGAAAAAATGATAGAAAAATTGGGGATTGGTTTTTAAAACTACTAATATACATGAGATATAAAATATAGAAAGCACACTTAATTTGGGACGTGTCGGTAGGCCCAACTAGCCTTGAAATGTTTCCCTTGATTATTATAAATATACCTATAATTAAATCATTAAGTCTTGTGGGTTCTCATCTTAGGAAAACAGAAAAACTGAAACGTCTAAGGTATTGAAAAGCACCAGTGTAGGTTAAAACCTTGTAAATCTTAAAATTTGATTTCATCTACATAAGTAATGAGCATCTAAATATATACATATATAAAGCTGAAAAGGTTCCAATATTTAATGTGTCTCCATCTGGAATAGTGACTTGGAGATGACATCTATGGATGAGGATCGATAAAAATAATAAATAAAATCCAATAATCTATGTGTTTTCTTTCGAGTTGGTAGCTTGACTGATAGGCCTCTAGGTGAGGATTAAAAGAACGTTCATGAGTAACGACCAATAGCTTACATGCTTCTCACTGGGCTAGCAACCACGGTGAGAACATCCATGGGTGAGGTCTAAGTTATGTTGAAATATAAAATTGCTCAAAATAATTTAGTATTTATTTATGAAGTTAAATTTTAATAGTTACAAGTTTTTAGGATGCATTGGTAAAATAAAATCTTTATAGTTTTCTCTTTGCTTTAACATGCCTGAAACAAATTAGGTGGCTTTGTGATCTTACGTGTGAGACCCTTAGACTGAGTGTTAACTTGAACTTAATCACTGAATATGATGGGGGGCTTGATAGGTTGGTGGCTGGATTTAAGTGGACAACAATATCGGCAATCGCGGTTTTTACATTTATCTATTATTAATTAATGTGACCTAAATGTTTTGAAAATCAGTTTTCCGATTATGATTCCATTACAAATAGCTTTTTCAGGGACGAAAAAGATTTAAGTGTGGGGATATTTGATGTGGTCTCATTTATACATATTATTATATAAATATTTCCTATACTTTTAAGTGTTTTTGAGCCAAGTTTGTATTGAATATTATTATTATTTGGTTCATTTGAGTTTTAATGGTTTCTAGAGACTAAGATCTAAAAGGGAACACTTTTACTAAACTTGAGACCGACGAATGAAGACTCGAACACATATTATTATTATTATTATTATTATTATTATGTGTAGTACTTAAATAAAAAAAAAAGAAAAAAAGTGAAGCCATCAATCAGTTTAACTCAACAAATTAATTTGTCAATATAGTTGATTAGTTTATTAATTTAAATTGTTACACTGATCGACGAATTCTTTGTACGTAGTAGATGGACTATGGTTTATAAAGCAGTTGGGCCGCATGAAGAATCTAAAAGAAGTCAAAGAGTGAGAAGCCCATGTTGAAAACAACACCAACCCTAATATGTTTCTATTATAAATGTTTGGAGGCAGTAGGTCAAAGTGACGGGGGACGACATTATTATTGCTATTGTTTTTAGTGGAGCAGAAGGGAAGTCAAAGGAAGCTAGCCGCCATCTTGCACTACTATCATTCTCTTGTTTTCCGTGGGGTTGAGTGAAAGCTGAACAACAAACAAACAAACAAAAAAAAATTCCCTACAGTCCTGTACGTGGAGTTCAAAGGAGCCGCAAGACAAAAGGCTTTTGGTGGTGTTTGGTTTCTCATCTACTCATCTAAACACGGTTGTTTTAGTTTAACTTTATTATTTTTATTATGAACTTGGTTGTTGAACTTATTTATTTTATTATTGTTTTGAACATGGTTATTGGCTAAACCCTTTTTAGTTGCCCTAGGCTTTGAATGAATATTTGTTGAGTTTTGGATTGCTTGTCGGTATTGGGTTATTGGTATTGGACAAATATTATTGTAATAGACTTTTTGATGTTTTTAAGATGAATATGCATACTTATTATTAATTTACTTTTATTCAATTGTTCCATATGTGTCTTTGTGAATGTCTTTCATGTGTAGACGCATATTAGGTTACATACTGTGTGTTCGTAACTAGTTTATGGTTTATAGTCGACGTATTCCATAGGAACTATTGTTTGAGGGTTTAGAGATTTTAAGTGTTCTACCTATCTTGAGACTGAGAGGTAATAGATAGTTGGGGTTGTCTTATTCATTAGGCGGTTTGGGTATAGATTACACGAGAGTGGATTTCCCCCTTATTGTCTTTTGATTTTTGCTATCCTAAGTCTTTTTAAGCATCTTTAGGTTACTCCTTACGTCCCTTACACTCCCGGATGTATTGTGATTAGTGAGACTGAGAGGTGATCTAGTCATTAGAGTACTTTAATATTGTTGGAGAGACTGAGAGGTAATCCAACCAACCGGTTTGCATCATACGCCCCTTAGGTATTCCTTTTAGGTGACACCCAGAGAATGATCAGGGATCCACTAGGATGTCTAGGGTGTGGTATCTTTAGATCCCGGTTCCATCACATTTACATAGCCGATAAGCATCCAAGATTCACAAATAGGATTTCAAGCCTAGGTAACGCCTTTCTCATTATTCTTTTCGTCTAAGTATTGGAATTTTTAGTTTAATTTATTAGTTAATTTAGTTTAATTAATTAGTCTACATAATTATTAGTTTTATAATAAAATAAATAAAAATCTAAAAAGAATCTTTTTCTTAATTGTATGTTTGTTTAGCATTTAGAATCTAGTTTCGTTAGTTTAATTAGTGTCTCTAGGGTTCGATATTCCCGGATTTCCCATAGCTATTCTACACCCAATAGGTTCACTTGCCTATTGCTAGTGGTTGGGTTTAGGGTATTCTAGGTTTTTATTACTCGTTGTGCTAGGTTTATTAATTGCAATATTTTTATATACCACTTTTAGCGCATCACAACCATTACAATATATATATATATATATATATACACACACACATAGTACTTCCTACACTATAGTATTTCTCACGTACCATTAATTAATGTGGCTCCCCTTCCGCCCACAATATGTATAATCACATTATTATCTTCGCATTCATGCCATAATCAGGTTAGTTTGGTTAATTGCGGCAGAACTAGGCACACATGCCATACTCAACATTGTTTATTAAGTTGCAGCAGAACTTGGCACATAAGCTATACTCAACTTTGGTTTGTTACTATTATGGCCCCCCTTGCGCCCACAATAGCCTCATGGCCTTCATAGACCACCTTATACTCATGGCCTTTACAGACCATATTATTCCCCAATTTGTTAATTTTAATATTTCATAGAGTGTTTATATAAACACGTTGTCACGTGTAATTTCATTATTTTTTGCCATTCGTACTATCTTCATTGAAGTTATCAATCAGCAATGCTATTCATCTTTCATCACCACGTAGTCAATTGTTATGTTTATAGGGACTTTTCGTATAACAACGTTCAGATAATTTTTATCCTGAATCATTTTCAAATAGATAACGTATGTAAACATGCTTTTCACCCTAAAAGTTCGTAAACAATTTGAAGAGAGGGGGCCATGAAACTCACGGTTTAGTAAGTACTCAGTGCAATGCCAGCTCGGGGTTCGTTTCCTTTGCTATCACTTAGTCCCTATAGTCACTATTATAATAATATTAATATTTTAATATTATTATAATCTCCATACTAAAATGGGATGTATAGCTAGTCTGGATACGGCTGTCACGCCCAGAAAGTGTCAATAGGCTTAGATTGTGATGTTGTTCAATGTCTAATACTTAAAATCGAACTTGGCTTAGTTTCCCCTTTTCACCAGCTGAGCCAAGTTTCTTGTTTACGCGTTGGAAAACATGTATGAGTAAGTAAACTTGGGTAAGCGCATTGGTTGATAAAATGATTAAGTTATAAATAAAGATCACAGTTTAGGGGGTCTGGATTCGCTACGGGGCTCATTTCTGTTTATTTAGTTTGTTTTGGTGAAAAACGCGCAAAATCTATCCAAATTGTCCGAATTTCTCACTAAAAGTTCATTCTTACTTAATTAACTCGAAATTATGCTTTTTGATCACTCTTGATGTACTGATATTCACACAGGTTCATTAATCGCAAACCCGTTGGTTTTTATCTGAATTGAATTTGTTTAATGTTCAAATTAGCACAATTAATGATCCATTTATCAATAAATTATGAAAATTTAGAAACTTATCAATTAAAATATGTATATTTTTATACAAATATTTATGGAATTATTTATTGATTTATTAATTCGTAAAAAAAAATCATTTTATATGCTATATTTAGCCAAAAAATCGTCCGTTTATACCAAATGATTTTCAAAAAATCTGGAAACATTCTTGAGTGATCAAAATACTTCCCAACACAAACTGTAAAATATCTAGAAGCTAACAATCTTGCCAAACATCCTTTCCGAGCCAAAACCGACTATGAAAATCTAAATAAACGCGAATCCATAAAGCATAGCTAGGGTTTTCCAAATTACCCAAACTTTTACATGTGATCATATTATATCAAATCGGAGTTCCCATTCAAAATTTCATAATTTTTCAATCAATTTAGTATTTTTCCCAAATAAACCCCCTAATTCAATAATAAATTCACCAAATATTCTCGGATGGTCCAAAAATTACCAAATTTGGACAGGAACTCATTCATATTGTCCCTGATGTCCCTGAAAAGTTTACAATCTAACAATATGTACATCACAATCTAACCCTAAACTGCCCCTAAATGAGCAATTAGGTATTACCTTTGCGGTTTTGGTTTGTTTTCGCTCTTTTAAACAAATTTCCGGGTTCTTGTGCTTCTAAGGAAGGTAGGTACAGGTCCTATATCACAAACCAAGCATGTATCATTAAAAAAACAGCCTTGAAATTTAGGGTTTCGGTTAGGGCTTTAAACCGAACTTTTGAACCATAAAAACACGATTTAAACCCTCTAATCCGTGCTTATGGCCAAAAAACTTATCAAACCAGGTTCCTAACCATGTGTAAGATCAAAGTATCTTTTTGGACCATTTTTAGAGTTTTTGCATGGTTAGAAGTGATTATTGGTAATCAGACTATGTTATTTGTAATTAAACATGTTAAAAATTGATCAAAAAGACAAATTTACCGAGGGTTTTGGTTGAGACACATGAAGAAGCAAGCTAGCAGCTTCAAACTCTGATCTTTTGGTGGAAAATGATGTAAGAGAAATAAAATATATAACAAAAAGGGGGAAATAAGTCCACTTTGCCGGGCTGGGCTTGTTGGGGGCCCTCTTTGGGCCCAATTTTGACCCATTAATCTCGTTTTGCGTTCCCGAACGTGAAATCTCGAGTCCAAGTTTATTTTGGGTTTGGTTTTTGGCAAGAAAAATATATCTGGTATGACAAACAGCGCGAAAACGAGTCTTTTTCGGCCATTTTTGTGTAAATTTAGAAAAACATACTATTCATTTTTAAATATAGGAAATATTTTCACGGATCGCTTAAAACATCCCCAATAAATGTTTTGTAGGTTTTTTTCGGCTTAACGGATGATACAACGCTTGTTTCAGAACTATCTCTCGAGCTTAAAGTCCTAGCGGGTAGTTAAACAAGCATGTTTTCGTCTAATTGGTTTGCTATCAAACTAAGGCCATAATGTCAATATGTTGGCCTATAATAAACGTATATCACTTTATGATGCCCCCCGGTATAATCGGGTCATAACCAGACCCGTTCGATTAATCGTTTGTTCGTTGCGTGATAAGCGGTTAATTGCTTATTCGATAAACTAATACTAAGGCATACTTGATTTTGTCACGAATATCACACTGGGGTTTAGACGAGACGTCAAATTGATCAAACCCTACAGTGTTTTTATTTAAGTGTATCTCCATTACATAAATCAGTTCTCATTCAAATGTTTTATTTTGCAGGTTGAACCTAAGACATACAAAGAAGCCCTAACCGAGGAGAGCTGGGTCAATGCTATGCAAGAGGAATTATTGCAATTTGAGAAGCTCGGCGTTTGGAAACTGGTTGACTTGCCTAAGAACAAGAAGCAAATAAACAATAAATGGGTGTTTAAATGTAAACATGATGAGAATGGGATTATAGTCAGAAACAAAGCAGGACTAGTTGTTCTAAGATTTAACCAGAGAGAGGGTATCGACTACAATGAGGTTTATACACCTGTTGCAAGGCTAGAAGCGATTCAGATCTTTTTCTAGCTTTTGCTTCATGGAAAGGGTTCAAAGTTTATCAGTTAGATATCAAGTCTACATTTCTCAACGGGAAAATCAGTGAAGAAGTATACGTGGGACAACCACCGGGGCTTGTCGATCCGATCCACAAGGACAAAGTGTATCTCCTTGATAAAGCCCTTTACGGTCTCCATCAGGCCCCGAGAGCCTAATATAAGACATTGTCCCAACATATTTTGGACAATGGGTTTATCAGAGGAACTGTTGGTTATACACTTTTCACCAAATTCGTTGATGAACGTCTACTGATCGTGCAAGTCTATGTCGATGATATCATATTTAGGTTGACAAACGATGACCTGTGCAAGCAGTTCGAGGATGTGATGAAACAGAAGTTTGAAATGAGTTCAATGGGGGAGATGAAATTTTTTCCTTGGACTTCAAGTTGAACAGATATCGGATGGGATCTTTATCCACCAGACAAAGTATGTCAACGACGTCCTGGAAAAATTTAGCATGGTTGATGCATCGGCAATAAGTACTCCTCTACCATTGAATTATGGTATCGGTCCTGATCATAACAGGGAGAAGTTTGACCAAACAGTATACCAATCCATGATTGGCTCATTGATATACCTCACTGCTTCTTGGCCTGACATATGCCACATGTTTGTGCGCCCGATATCAGTCGAATCCGAAGGTTTCACATCTCATGATCATCAAAAGAATTCTACGATATCTCAAAGGATGTCCAGGGGTCAGTCTCTGGTATCCAAAAGACGATGAGTTTGTGCTGAGGGCATACTCAGATTCGGACTATGGAAGTTGTGAGCTGAATGCCAAATCTATAACGGCAGGGTGTCAGTTCTTCGGCAAGTGTCTTGTCACCTGGCAATGCAAGAAATAGACCACGGTTTCGCTATCTACCTATGAAGCTGAGTTTGTAGCTGCCTCCAGTTGTTCTCAGGTTTTGTGGATTCAACAACAGATACGTGACCATGGTTTCAAATTTTCTTACTACCCCTATCTTCGTAGATAATAACGCAGTTATTTTGATAATAAAGAATCCGGTAAATCACTCTAAAACTAAACATATTGAAATACGGTATCACTTTATTCGTGATTGCTACGAAAAGAAGTTGATCACCGTAGAAAAAATTCACACCAATGAACAAAAAGCAGACATTTTCACCAAAGATTTTGATAAGTCATGATTTCAATACTTATTAAAACTTTATGGTTTAAAAGTTTTGGACGGTGTTGATAAGAGGGTTACCGAGAAAATGGGTGGGTTGGATACCTTGTGATCCTAAACATTAGAGTCACTTTTTGTTTCTGTAAATATTTTCATATGATTTTTGCTTTTAGGGGGAGAAAATTTCTAAGAAACCCAAAATATTGAAAAATTCGAAAAAGCCAAAAACATTATAAAATTCAAAATATCAAAAACATTTAGAATTGTTGCTCCTTAGAAAATGAGTTTTTGAAGCAAAGAGGGAAGATGATAGTACATTGATTATCTTGTCCCAAATCTGGCAAAAAGTAGGTATAAAAGGCTGTGTGCTTAATTGTATTGGTACATTGGTAGGCCTTTAAAACAAAAAAGTAGGGAAAAGTAAAGTGATATAAACATAAAGATGCCAAATTGATGGGGTGTTAGTTTCTAGCAAAAGTCTTGATAATGATGGCAGAAATGTAATAGCTGGTCATACTCAAGCCTTTTAATCAGAATGATTAGTTATAAAATTTGTTAAAACATAGCTATCAGTAAGTGGTTAACGATTCATTGATGTATGGTTTTATGGCCTTAAATCCTGTATTGATGGGATGCATTAAGGTTACTACGGGTCTTTATGCGGTTTATCATCTAGGTATTCATTTCGATGAATATTTAAAAATGCTTTAAAAACCAAACCTGCAGTCTAAGCTGCTTTATAAATCATTAAACTTGATTGCATAAGAACTTATGTACTTAATTCATTACTGACTTGATCAAAATCCGTTGTTAGACATACATTTTCCCTTTGCTCACGTCTTATTACCATTAAGAAACGGACCACAAGGGACACAGTGTATGCAAGCCGACAGATGAAATCGTGCATACTCATCCATGGGAAAGGACCTTAGGGTATTGCTTGATAACAGGGGCATGTCTTGTAGTGGGGATTATTTATTGATATTCTTAAAAATAAAAGTCGTTTGATTCTAAGGTTTAAGTTAAGTTAGGGTGAATATGCCTGAATCAAATTATGCCTGAATCAAGATTAGAACTGATAATTCCTGAAATTTTCTAACTAACTAAATCAATTAAATGTATCACAGAAAATCCTGAATCATTTGTTTTGAAGGTTTAAGTGGACAACAATACGAATGACTGACTTAACACCTTCCATAATAAACGCTGAAAATAAAACTGCAATGGAAGGGTAATTTGGTCAATATGATTCCCTTCTCAAACTCAAAAAAATATGTGAATTCTGTCTTGTTAAATTTCTAGAACTAAAAAATATTTTATTTCTGATTTAGTTTTCGACTCTTGTTGTGCGGGTGAACTATCTCTCAGGGGTTTTTTTTTTCTAGAACAATGAAACTTGTTGTGTTTCTCAAATTCGAATCAAAACATTTTTTTGTTTTACTCAAGGTCATTAATTTGGACTTAGTAAACATTGTGTTTTCATAATGAGCTTAATTAAGTTATGTTTTAATGTACAATGACATTAAGTTGTACCTGGGACATTACATTGGTGTGAATTGGATTAAATGCCAAATTTAATAAGGATATACTTATGCAACGCATAAGTTTTAGAACTTATACGGTGCATAAGTTATGATCCGCATAAGTTGTTTAACTTATGATCCGCATAAGTACGAGAGTATATATAGGATTATATACGGTGCAAAAGTCCGTTACTTATGCGCCTGACTCTTTGTTTTCTTTATGCGTTGATTCATTCTTGACACAAATCTCTGTCATTACTCTGTTTGATTGAGCTTTGTATTGGTGATTCACACACCAATACAAAATATAAAGGTGAGGATGGTGTTTGTTTTGTTAGATCCATTAATGAACAATACATCAGTAATCTGTATATTTTCAAATGATGAATCTGATTAGTTTTTGAGTTGATAAATCAACATATAAGTCTCAGAATGATAAGTCAAGATCAATGATTACTATGAATTGAAATAATATGATGTTATTTAGGTCAGATCTTAAAAACGTTACATATCCATTTGTATGAACTGTCATCTATTCATTTAAAAATCGATTAATCGTAAAATTGACAATGAATTTGGTATAATCGGACTTTAATGAGTGTTGTGTATTGTTTGTTTTGATCAACAGATGATAAGATCTTGTTCTTTGATGTTTGGTCAAAATCAGGACATATACGCCGCATATGTCAAGACATATGCGGAGTATATGTTGTCCGTTGACCTTGGTCAAAATCAAACATATACGTTGATGTTTACATATACGCTAAGTCAAAACATATGCCCAGAGGGTACATATCCGCTTATACGTTAGTATATACATATGTTCTAGTTTAGACTTATACGCCGGATCAAACTTATACGGACATACATATACGCCATAGACATATGCGTTGATATAAACATATCCGTTGAGTTTAATGAACTTTGAATATAAAAATAATATGTTTATCTGTTTGTGTTTTCAAATGGGTAAAAAGGTAAAAGTTATTGACCCTAAGCATAATATTTGTGCTTACTTGAACGAAGAAGATCATAAGGCGAAGAAATTTGCAGTGATTATGCCATTCTTGAAAGGTCCAGAATCGTCAAAGCCATTACACATGTTGTGGATCCGTATGAGAGTATAGTGTCTAATTTCTGGAAGAATGCCAAGGTGTTTAGGAAAGATATTCACTCTACAATGCAAGGTCAAAGGCTTGTAGTTGATGAAGCTTTAATCAAAAAGGTTTTAGAGTTTGGAGATGAATCGTCAGATCCAGTTGAGCTTGATGAACAGTTGGTCAAAGGGTGTATGCTTCGTATAGGCTATAGAGATTCGTTGAACGGATTAGCTTTGAAGAAGACTGGATTATCCCGACCTTACAACTATCTTGTGCATGTTGTTGTTCACTGTCTCGGTCATCGGAAGGGAGGATATAATGATATTCTTGACTATCAGATGAGTACAACGGCTGCACTTTGTTTGAATCTGAAGTATAACTTCTCTCGTATGATTCTGGATAATATAAAGATGAATTTTGGTGTTGAACAGTGGTGGCAGTATCCACGTTTTGTGCAGATGTTTGTTGAAGATATGTTTCCTCAGGTTAAGAAGCAAGGATCGGAGATTTTTATTGGTCATGTGACTGGAAATAAGTTAGCCAAGTTAGCTTCCTACAAGAAAGTTAAAGAAGAAGATATTCCAAAGTTTAGAGGCCTGTTTGGTCATTTGAAGAATCCAGACTATGTTGCACTAACTGAGAACAAGTGGAGGAATGATGGTAGTGATTCAGATCGGGAATAGGAGATTAGATTAATGTTAGATTATAAACCAGTGGGTAAACGGTTTATTAAGATTGAGTCGGAATCGGAAGAAGAATCAGTGGCTCCGAAGAAAAAGAAACAAAAGGTTATCAAGAAATAAGTTGTTACACCGGTAACACAAGAAGAGGTGTATTCTGCTACGTCTGATAAAGACCATGAAGAAACTGAATCAGATTCTGAGGGTAGATGCATGAGGTTAGCAAACCCGCGTGCTCGATTTGAGAAAAAGGCTGAGAGCTCCAGAAAAAGAAAGTCTGTAGATGAACAAGATGAGTCTTATGTACCTAGAGAAGTGGTTGAGAAGCAGGTTAAACTGAAGGCAGTACGAATCAAGAAAAAGTCAAAAAGGGCTGCATCACCGAAGTTGAAACTTATTGATGAGCCAGATGTTGAAGTGCCTGAGGCTGTTGTTATTCCAATGAATCCGGAGTTTATAGTTGAAGAACCTGTTGCAGATTTGGGGAGGGATGACAATGTACTTGATGCAAGCTGTTTTGGTGATTTCCCAACATTCAGAGATCATGATTCGTTAAAGTCTATTTCTACAGAACAAGGTATTAATATTGAGAGTTTGGTGGCTGAGAATGAGAGACTACGCAAAGAGAATGCTGATCAGAGGAAAATTATAGATGAAGGAGAGTTAAGGCGTAAGAAGCAAGCTGATTTATTACATCTCCACATGAGATATTTTACAGTGTTAAGAGGAGAAGTGGGGAATTAATTTTAGAGGAGAAGTTGAGAATTCAGCTGATAAAGTTTTCATCAAAGTCTATGGTGGTGAAGCACTTGCTGAAGAGATCGAATTCAAAATACAATATGATCAAGACAGAATCGATGCCAAGGGGAAAGGAAAGGTGGATGAACCAATTGTACAAGTTGAGATACCAGATGTTGGTGGTTCATTGTCTAGTTTTGTACCGGTTGTTGAAACTGAAAAGGTTGTTGAACCTATGATTGAACCGGTGGTAGTAGAGCCAATTATAGTTGAGTCTATGATTTCACTTGAGGTACAAATAGTACCAATTGTTGATCAAGGTGAGGAAGATGATGATGAAGAATTGGTGGATTATGGTGATTCTCCAGATCATGATGATTTTGATGATGATGATAATGATGATAAAGATGATCCAAGTTCGGGTGGTGGACTTGGAGTGTTAATTGGTTCCAGTACGAGTGCAGTTGTTGAATTATTTACTGAACCAGTTGTCTAAAGTGAGCCTATTCAGGAACAAACTCAGGCTAGTGGAAATGTAGATGAGCTTGAAGTCTTAGATATTGATCCGATTGCTTATAAGCGTCCTACTGGATTTGCATCTACTGGAGAGGAGTTAGAAGAGGGTGAGATTGAGGTGACTCGAGCAGATCTAGCACATATGCTGAATGTGACTGAAGAGGAATTTATATTCAATATTGAGAAAGATTTAGGATCAAATGATGAAGAAAATGCTGTTTTGGTGAATGAACCTACCCAAGAAGAAGAATTAGACAAAGAGCCGGTGACCTACTTCAATGTAGATTTGATGAAGAGGAATTAGACAAAGAGCCGGTGACCTACTATAATATATATCATACCAAAATACACCATATTACAAGTAAGCCTATGGGCCATAAGATAACACGTGAGTATACATACATAAATATCATTACAAGATATACCATAATACAAGTAAGCCTTTGCAAAATCATTTAAATGGTTTATCAAGTATAATCAGTTAGCTGTGTATGCTAGCCCAAAACTTGAAAAGCGTGAAAAGGGGCAACATGAACTCACCTATCACGAGGCTCACAGTCAACAACGAGCAGGAGAATCCCTAAGTACTCCCACAAATCAAACGCCTGTCGGACTACGAACAATAATTACTAACGGACCGAATCAACTCGTTTATCCTACGAGGTGTCCTAACATGATTTGATGGACCTAAAGCCCAAACCATACTAATACCATTTACATCAGCCCCCGAGGCCATGTATTTACCAAAACCACTTTTTGCTAATTCCGGGGACAAAGGATTTCCAAACTACACCCGAAAGTTGTTAATTGTATCGAATACGCGCGTTAACGAGTTGTTTGTGCACTTAGCAACCAACTCAGCCCCGTGTGGACCAAACATAGTATAATTGCAGCCAACAAGTCCACACGACACTACGTGAGTTGAATGGGTCGGCAACTCGCTTGTTCAACGGATAAACTACCAATTAAACGCGAATTCGCGTTGTACCGACCCGTTTGAGCAACCGACAACCAATTCAGCCCCATTAACATAAAAATATAGTTTTTCACAGCCAACAAATCATACCGTGGCTAAACATCCAAATTGGTTGTTAATTCCCTCAAACAACGCGCTAGACGCAACAATTGACAAACTAGACAAACGAAACCTAGTTTTCACTTCATAAACAATTAACCAATCTAACGAATTCCAAAACTCATGACCCTAAGGTATGATATACAAGACATACCTAGGAAGATGATAGAGCAAGAACTTCAATTAAAAAAGCCACGAAAGATGCTCAAAACGGCAGCCACCGGTTAAACCTAAAACGAACGTATCGATCAATAACGAGTATAACATGCAGATTTTAGCATGCAAAGATGTATTTTATTAAATAGGAAACACATAGAAATAAATTATGAAATTTTTACCAGGGTTTAATAAATGTTTTTGGTTTTTAAAGAAATTTTTATTATATTTTTCTAGTGCACATAAAATTCATAACAATTCCTCCAACCCAGAAAGGTACGTGCAGCTATTTCAGTACGCAGCCAAAGTGTTTTATTTGTTTAAAAATGATTATTAAACCAAATTAACTGATTCCAATTGGGTGAATTTTTAACTCAAAATGTGAACTTTCAGAAGTGGAATCAACCAATTTAGACTTGTCAAAAAAGAGTTATGATGACAGGAAAACAGACCAGAATCCGTCACCCGCATCAGCTTTGAGACACAATTTTATAAAATCATAAAAACCATTCAAACCTTGACCAAAAATTACAAATTATACGATTCTGGAAACTAGACTCAAAGTAGAACATCTTGGAAATAGATATCGATAAAAAAAATGAGTTACCATCAAGTTACATACCAAACAATAAACTAGTACGAATCTGTCAGAAACTATTATCATCAAAACTTAACCCTAACATGTTCAACAAAGGGTTTAATGAAGAAAAGGAGTTGTATTATGATGGAACCGACCTTGAATTAGACCCTGGAGGTTGGATAACGGCTGGAGCGGCATGGAAATCAAGGTGGAGGCTGCTTGGAGGGCGCCGATCGGAACTAGGGGGGAGGGAGGAGAAGGTTAGGGTTTATGATATAAAAATGTTACATTTAGCTCCTCCTACTTGTAACTAGTTGAAACTTGAATGAAAGGTTAAGTATAATAGGCTTACAAGGGTGACAAGGAGCTCCCCGAAGAATGCCGGATCAAGCCCGGAAGGTATACACAACTCTACAAGATTAAAACCTTTTAACCGAAATTAACGGACGTTACAAGTCTACCCCCCTAAAAATGGGATTCGTCCCCGAATCCCGATACACAGGAACTAGTGCAGATTGAGGCAACTCAAAATATCAACTCATACACGGGACTGGCACAAACAGAACCTCTACTGGATGATAGCGTACTACTTCCTAGCCAAACTATTAAACACAAAAGCTTTCGAGAGGAAGAGAAATAGACGGGAGAATTTAAGGAATGAGATGAACTTTAACGCTAATGACACGACCATTAGCCATATCCTATCCCTACAAAGACAGCACCCTAACACAGTCAAGCACAAGTAGTATTCAGAACATGGTAGGTAACGGTAAACTGCTAATAACGTTGATCAAGTGTTATTAATTGTTTACTTTACCCGCCCATCCTAAGCACTCCTGTCCCTAACCGTATTAGCATACCATTTAACACTTAAACAAATATACACAAATAGAACCCTAATGCTTATAAAATTGAATAACAAATATAAAATATAACTCTTGGCATGCAGCTACTCGCGGTTGGCATTTCTAGTCTTTTCTTTTACAATTCGAGTCCAAGCATTCAAGAATGCTCGGATCCCTCAAACCATGGCTTTGATACCAACTTGTAAGACCCCGAATCCCGGGAATTCAATAGTTGGTAATCACATCCATAATTTCACAAAAATTTAAAACCAAACAATTCGTTTTATTTAAAACAAGTTCAGAGTAAATAACAGCGGAAAAAGTTTAAGTATTAAAATTCCCAAACACGGGTACAAGTGTCCAAAATCGAATGCAAATAAAATATCTGTTTTATTTTAAATTCTCGACCAGAAATGCCTTCAACCTTCCGAGTAGTCTCCATCACGTCCAAGCGATGACCTCCAATCCTTAACCTGAAAGTCAATCTAACATACACACAAAGTCAGCTAGAGCTGAGTGAGTTCAAGTTTTCATAAACAATAATCATAATTTATTTCAAAGTTATAGCTCTAAGACAGTAGAGAGAATAATAATAAAATAAATAAGTATATTCCACCAAATAATACATTCATCGTCGAACACGCATACACGGGCCTTTTCACCACGAGTCAAGACTCGAGTAATATATTTGACCCGGAAAAGCTAAGATCTAAGCACGTGACACAAGCCTCTCCACCACGATTCAAACGCGAGTGATATATTTGACTCGTTCGCGGCTTACACATCCAAACACGTGATACGGGCCTCTTCACCACGAGTATAACCCGAGTAATATATTTGACCAGATCACGGTTTAACATACAAGGGGCCTCTTCACCACGGGTTTTTAAAACCCGAGTAATATATTTGACCAGCCAAAATGATGATCACGCCACACGGGCCTCTTCACCATGGGATTTGAAAACCTTAGTAATATATTTGACCCGGCCGTAATCACTATGTACACACACATCAATAAGCCTACTTAAATCATTCTTAGCCACAAGGAATCAAATATCATCACACATATGCAGGCTATAGGGTAGCACATGCTCATACCTATATATATATATATGAATATATCTAATCCCAAAATATACCATATCACAAGTAAGCCATCCTTAGTCACGAATGACTAACTAACATCACTAATCATAGGCCATAGGGTAACACATGCACATACATACATACATACATATATATATATAAATATATATATATATACACAAATATATATCATCCCAAAATACACCATATTACAAGTAAGCCTATGGGCCATAAGATACCACGTGTGTATACATACCTAAATATCATCACAAGATATACCATAATACAAGTAAGCCTTTGCAAAATCATTTAAACGGTTTATCAAGTATAATCAGTTAGGTGTGTATGCTAGCCCAAAACTTGTAAAGCGTGAAAAGGGGCATCATGAACTCACCTGTCACGAGGCTCACAGTCAACAATGAGCTGGAGAATCCCTAAGTACTCTCACGAATCAAACACCTGTCGGATTACGAACAATAATTATTAAAGGGCCGAGTCAACTCGTTTATCCTACGAGGCGTCCTAACATGATTTGATGAACCTAAAGCCCCAACCATACTAATACCATTTACATCAGCCCCCGAGGCCATGTATATACCAAAACCACGCTTTGCTAATTCCGGGGACAAAGGATTTCCAAAATACACCCGAAAGTTGTTAATTGCATCGAATACGCGCGTTAACGAGTTCTTTGTGCACTTATCAACCAACTCAGCCCCGTGTGGACCAAACTTAGTATAATTATAGCCAACAAGTCCATACAGCACTACGTGAGTTGAATGGGTCGGCAACTCGCTTGTTCAACACATAAACTACCAATTAAACGCGAATTTGCATTTTACCGACCCGTTTGAGCAACCGACAACCAATTCAGCCCCATTAACATAAAAATATAGTTTTTCACAGCTAACAAATCATACCGAGGCTAAATATCTGAATTGTTTGTTAATTCCCTCAAACAACGCGCTAGACGCAACAATTGACAAACTAGACAACCGAAACCTAGTTTTCACTTCAGCAACAATTGACCAATCTAACGAATGCGAAAACTCATGACACTAAGGTATGATATACAAGACCTACCTAGGAAGATGATAAATCAAGAAATTCAATTAAAACAGCCCCGAAAGATTCTCAAAACGGTAGCCACCGGTTAAGCCTAAAACGAACGTATCGATCAATAACGAGTATAACATGCAGATTTTAGCATGCAAAGATGTATTTTATTACATAGTAAAACCAAAGAAATAAATTAAGTGATTCTAATTGGGTTGAATTCTTAACTTAAAATTTGAACTTTCAGAAGTGGAATCAACCAATTTGGACTTGTCAAAAAAGAGTTATGATGACGGGAAGACAGACCAGTATCCGTCACCCCATATCAGCTTTGGCACACAATTTTATAAAATCAGAAAAACCATTCAAACCTCGTACAAAAATTACTAATTATACCTTTCTGGAAACTAGACTCAAAGTAGAACATCTTGGAAATAGGAATCGATCAAAAACAATGAGTTACTATCGAGTTACAGACCAAACTATAAACGGGTACAAATCTGTCAGAAACTGTTATCATCAAAACTCAACCCTAAAATGTTCAACAAAAAATGTAGAAAAGGAGTTGTATTATGATGGAACCAACCTTGAATTAGACCCGGGAGGTTGGATAATGGCTGGAGCTGCACGAAAATAAAGGTGGAGGCTGCTTGGAGGGCGCCGATCGGAACTAGGGGGAGGGAGGAGAAGGTTAGGGTTTATGATATAAAAATGTTACATCTAGCCCCTCCTACTAGTAAATGGTTGAAACTTGAATGAAAGGTTAAGTATGATAGGCTTACGAGGGTGACAAGGAGCTCCCCGAAGAATGCCGGATCAAGCCCGGAAGGTATACATAACTTTGCAAGATTAAAACCTTTTAACAAAAATTAACGGACGTTACAAGTCTACCCCCCTAAAAATGGGATTCGTCCCGAATCCCGATACACAGGAACGAGCGCAGATTGAGGCAACTCAAAATATCAACTCATACACGGGACTGGCACAAACAGAACCTCTACTGGATGATAGTGTACTACTTCTTAGCCAAACTATTACACACAAAATCTTTCGAGAGGAAGAGAAATAGACGGGAGAATTTAAGGAATGAGATAAACTTTAACGCTAACGAGACGACCATTAACCATATCCTATCCCTATAAAGACAGCACCCTAACACAGTCAAGCACAAGTAGTATTCAGAACATGGTAGGTAACCGTAAACTGCTAACAACGTTGATCAAGTGTTATTATTTGTTTACTTTACCCGCCCATCCTAAGCACCCCTGCCCCTAACCATATTAGCATACCATCTAACACTTAAGCAAATATACACATAATAGACCCCTAATGCTTATAAAAATGAATAAACAAATATATAATTTACCTCTTGGCGTGCTGCTACTCGCGGTTGGCATTTATATTCTTTTCTTTTACATTCGAGTCCAAGCATTCAAGAATGCTCGGATCCCTCGAACCATGGCTCTGATACCAACTTGTAAGACCCTGAGTCCCGGGAATTCTATAGTTGGTAATCACATCCACAATTTCACAAAAATTTAAAACCAAACAATTCATTTTATTTAAAACTAGTTCAGAGTATATAACAGCGGAAAAAGTTTAAGTATTAAAAATCCCAAACATGGGTACAAGTGTCCAAAATCGAATGTGAATAAAATATCTGTTTTATTTGAAATCCTCGACCAGAAATGCCTTCAACCTTCCGAGTAGTCTCCATCACATCCAAGCGATAACCTCCAATCCTTAACCTGAAAGTCAATCTAACATACATACAAAGTCAGCTAGATCTGAGTGAGTTCAAGCTTTCATAAAAAATAATCATAATTTATTTCAATGTTATAGCTCTAAAACAGTAGAGAGAATAATAATAAAGCAAATAAGTATATTACACCAAATAATACATTCATCATCGAACACGCATACACTGGCCTCTTCACCACGAGTCAAGACTCGAATAATGTATTTGACCCGGACACGGTAAGACCTAAGCACGTGACACGAGCCTCTCCACCACGAGTCAAACCAGAGTAATATATTTGACTCGGTCGCGGCTTACACATCCAAACACGTGATACGGGCCTCTTCACCACGAGTATAACCCGAGTAATATATTTGACCCGATCATGGTTTAACATACAACGGGCCTCTTCACCACGGGATTTTAAAACCCGAATAATATATTTGACCCGCCAAAATGATGATCACGCCACACGGGCCTCTTCACCACGAGATTTGAAAACCCGAGTAATATATTTGACTCAGCCGTAATCACTATGCACACACACACATCAATAAGCCTACTTACATCATTCTTAGCCACAAGGAACCAAATATCATCACACATCCGCAGGTTATAAGGTAGCACATGCTCATACCTGTATATATAGATGAATATATATAATCCCCAAATATACCAT
Source organism: Bidens hawaiensis (assembly GCF_021521415.1). NCBI lineage: Eukaryota > Viridiplantae > Streptophyta > Magnoliopsida > Asterales > Asteraceae > Bidens > Bidens hawaiensis. Next base: position 55,879 of record NW_027491728.1, on the reverse strand, counting down.
ATCACAAGTAAGCCATCCTTAGTCACGAATGACTAACGAACATCACTAGTCACAGGCTATAGGGTAACACATGCACATACATACATACATACATACATACATACATACATACATACATACATACATACATACATACATACATACATACATACATACATACATACATACATACATACATACATACATACATACATACATACATATATACATATATACATATATATATACACACAAATATATATCATCCCAAAATATACCAAATTACAAGTAAGCCTATGGGCCATAAGATAACACATGTGTATACATACCTAAATATCATCACAAGATATACCATAATACAAGTAAGCCTTTGCAAAATCATTTAAACGGTTTATCAAGTATAATCAGTTAGGTGTGTATGCTAGCCCAAAACATGAAAAGCGTGAAAAGGGGCATCATAAACTCACTTGTCACGAGGCTCATAGTCAACAACAAGCTGGAGAATCCCTAAGTACTCACACAAATCAAACGCCTGTCGGATTACGAATAATAATTACTAACGGGCCGAATCAACTCGTTTATCCTACGAGGCGTCCTAACATGAATTGATGGACCTAAAGCCCCAACCATACTAATACCATTTACATCAACCCCAATAACATAAAAATATAGTTTTTTCACAGACAACAAATCATACCGACGCTAAACATCCGAATTAGTTGTTAATTCCTTCAAACAACGCGCTAGACGCAACAATTGACAAACTAGACAAACGAAACCTGGTTTTCACTTCATCAACAATTGACCAATCTAACGAATGCCAAAACTCATTACACTAAGGTATGATATACAAGACATACCTAGGAAGATGATAAAGCAAGTACTTCAATTAAAACAGCTCCGAAAGATGCTTAAAACGGCAGCCACCGGTTAAGCCTAAAACCAACGTATCGATCAATAACGAGTATAACATGTAGATTTTAGCATGCAAAGATGTATTTTATTACACAGGAAAACCATAGAAATAAATTATGAAATTTTTACCAGGGTTTAATAAATGTCTTATGTTTTTAAATATATTTTTATTATATTTTTCTAGTGCAAATAAAAATCATAAAAATTCCACTAACCCAGAAAGGTACGTGCAGCTATTTCAGTGCGCAGCCAAAATGTTTTATTTGTTTAAAAAAATCATTATCAAACCAAATTATGTGATTCCAATTGGGTTGAATTCATAACTCAAAATGTGAAATTTTAGAAGTGGAATTAACCAATTTGGACTTGTTAAAAGAAAGTTATGATGACGGGAAGACAGACTAGAATCCGTCACCCCGCAACAGCTTTGACACACAATTTTAAAAAACCATTCAAACCTCGTCCAAAAATTACAAATTATACCATTCTGGAAACTAGACTCAAAGTAGAACATCTTGGAAATAAGAATCGATCAAAACCAATGAGTTACCATCGAGTTACAGACCAAACAATAAACGAGTACGAATCTGTCAGAAACTGTTATCATGAAAACTCAACCCTAACATGTTCAACAAAGGGTTGATTGAAGAAAAGGAGTTGTATTATAATAGAACCAACCTTGAATTAGACCCGGGAGGTTGGATAATGGCTGGAGCTGCAAGAAAATCAAGGTGGAGGCTGCTTGGAGGGCGCCGATCGGAACTAGGGGGAGGGAGGAGAAGCTTAGGGTTTGTGATATAAAAATGTTACATCTAGCCCCTCCTACTTGTAAATGGTTGAAACTTGAATGAAAGGTTAAGTATGATAGGCTTACGAGGGTGATAAGGAGCTCCCCAAAGAATGTCGGATCAAGCCCAGAAGGTATACACAACTCTACAAGATTAAAACCTTTTAACGGAAATTAACGGACGTTACAAGTCTACCGCCTAAAAATGGGATTCGTCCCTGAATCCTGATACACTGGAACGAGCGTAGATTGAGTCAACTCAAAATATCAAGTCATACACGGGACTGGCACAAATAGAACCTCTACTGGATGATAGCGTACTACTTCCTAGCCAAACCATTATACACAAACATAACCTCTGCTGGGGCTAGCTGAATTAACCAAAATCCTGACTTCGGGGGCTAAACCCCAAATGTAATGTTCAGTATGTTTAGATTCTGGGGTCACTAACCATGGGACTACACGAGTCAGTTAGTTAAAGCGGTGGGTATACTCCAAGTGATCTGCACCCTTCATTTGTAGATTACAAAGTTCTTGTTCTAATTTCTTTATTTCGTTTACTGGACCAATGTGTTCTATCATAAGATTTTTAAGTTCTGTCCAAGACATACGATTGGTTGCCTCTTGTCCGCGAATTTGCACAACAGTATTCCACCACATTAGCGCGTGGTCCACAAATGTAGAAGTAGCAAATTTGACAATACAATCTGGTGAACAGTGAAGGATATTAATGATGGATTCAGTCTTTTTGATCCACTTTACCTGTCCATTTGGTCCTTTAGTACCGCTAAATTCCATAGGTTTACATAGCATGAAGTTCTTAAGTTGATATCCGTGTTGCGGGGGATTTTGGTTGTTACGACTATTGTTCAATTTCGGTGGGGGATTATCATTACTGAGTGTAGCATTAGTATTCAACGGGGGAGTATTTATTGTGATAGTGTTAGTATTTATAATTGGAGCATTTGTGGTTGTAATAGTATTTGTCAGGGGATTAGTATTCACGGCCGCATTAGTATTCGACATTTGATTTGTATTCATAGTTGTATTAATACCAGCAGTGAATTGTGCTGCTATTGTAGGAAGTATTGTCTGTAGTTGACGAGCAATCGTGTCGGCTACATCTGCCTCATATAATGTGTTTGTTTTCTTCGGGGCCATTCTATCACAATAACCAGTTATACCACAATTAACAATAGTTTAATACTTAACTCATCACAAAAGAAATCATATTAACCAGTAATCAGGTATTTCAAATAGGACATACGTAGCAGACCGATCTGTTCCTGAGTCTTTATATTAAGGATAGTATATAAATTTAGCCTAGCAAAGGCCAAAGTTTGTATACATATTGAAAGTTGTCATCTAAAGACAAGTAACTTTAACCCAGTAAGGGTTAGTGTTCGTAATGAAATATCCAATTCATCACCTACATCAACATAGCACACTACCAGATGCTTGCATGGGGTATCGAAGACTATATACAACAATATTGTACTATCCTTATCTATCCAAGTACACATTATAGAATCATGAACGGTTCATACTTGCACAACAATTATCTCGGTACGAACCCCTCATTGGGTAATTGTTTTTGTCTAGTCTCTCCCGTACGTAGGCATCTGGCCATTATGTGTTTAATCAGTATATTACAATAGGAATGTACTTGCATAATCCACTAGACCCTTAGAGGTTTTTAAATATAACTATAGAATATATTCCTTCGCTAGGTCATTCGGTACACGCAATCATGTTGGGTTTACTAAAAGTGGTAATTTACTGGTGGGGTAAGTATGTCTCATTCCAATCAAGCACATCATCAATTAGTGAGCGCAAGGTTTCTTTCCTATAATAACAAATTGGAATAGCAAAATATAGGAGAGGTTGGAGGTTCTCGTACATAGATGGCTTGAAGAGTTTGATAGTTAGGGAGGTTCATCAGAGTTAGTTGTATTGGTGATATGTTAGGAAAATTATTATTATTAACATTTCTTCTTGTAATATCATTCGTGCATTATATGTACTGGTAACCATGATTGGTCATATTATAATTGAAAACTCAATTTTGGGTAATTATCATATTAAAAATTTAATAAATCGGCCTCATTACTAGGTATTTCCCCTAGGGATGGTGTTTGTTTTTAAACAACAGAATTGGAAGGATGACCGGAAAATAGTTTAGATTGATGTCAAAGGAACAAGTTTATAAGCTAGGATTAGATCCAAGCTGTGGAGTATTATATATATTCTTTTGAGATTATTGTATGTAGGTCGCACTTCCCCCGGTTCTTTCCAAAGTCTTGCATATTAAGCAACTTTGTGGTTCCGTCATATCACCAGATTCAGTTTGAACTCATTTAAGCATTTGTGTATTCTCGTTTACAGGAAAAACCGGTTCCTCATTTATCATAAAGCTATCCGATCTCGATATCCTCTGGTGTAACAGTTAGTCAGAAGAAAACGTTTTTCGATAGCTTAGATCAGCGTAAAGGATATTATTAATTAGTACCAAAATTAAATATTTGATTTGTTATGAACAGATATAATATTAATTACAAAAAAATATAATATAAATTTTGATACGATATAATTTTAATCATAATAGGAATTAATATTGATTATAATCGAATATAATATTCATTATGGTAAGGCTCAATATTATCGTTAGTACTGTACGTACACGTATTCATACACCTCATTTCAGGTAAGCACATATTCACGTTGCATATATTCTCCACATCACCTTTATACACGTATGTTGCCATTTTTACCTATCTGTATGTCCAGCGACTTCTCCCCGAATTCCCTCTTACAGGAAAGTCTGTTATTACGTTCCAGACCATAATAACTCCCTTGCCCTCCGAGTTTATCCCAGCATCCATCAATATATGTCATTACTCATTATTAACTTTCCCAGATATAATCAAGCCTACGGTTATATTATAGGTATCCTAAGGGATAACCAAAATCCTTTATAACCAATGGCTCTGATACCAACTTCTGTCACACGCCGTTAAGCGATTTGTGGAAGCGTAAAACGGAAATGTAACAGATACAGCTGGTATCAAATACATTGTTCATAAAGAAACATTACTAACTAATTTACAATATATTACATCGTTCTAACGTATTTTACAAACTAGGTGATACAATCAAAACTAGTTGTTCAATTACTTGTAACTCAAATGCTCAGAGCATCGATCACAATCCAACAAGTAACACATAATCAATCTACTCCACCTTTTTGGTTACCTGAAAAGCATGTTTAAAGAAAAGATCAACAACGAATAGTTGGTGAGTTTCATAAGTTTTTAATGAAATCAGTTCTGCGTACCACACAGTCGTTGTTTTCATGTACATGGGTATATAAAAATTGTATTTACGTTTGTATATATGCACAGCTGTGTCTCTGTGTGTACTTATGCATGCATGCAAGTTTATAATATAAATTCGAAATTTTGATAAAATCATGATTGTTTGTTAATACTACGTGTTTCCAATTTCCGTGTTTAATCAAACACTGCGGACCCCCTTCCGCCCACAACGGTTCTACATAAAATCAATGATGTGCTAAAAGTAGTATAAGAATTATTAACTATATAACTAAAAATAAACACTAAGTAATACTCTAGACTCTCTAAAATCGACTAAACTACTAACCGGCAGGTGAACTGGTCGATTCCAGTAAAGCTAAGTAAGTCCGGATATCGAACCAATAGACTCTCTAAATTACGTTTATTAGCTAATTAGACTCAACTACAAACACGACTTATTAATTTACATTTGTTTGGGGGGTTTTATTTAAAATACTAATTTAATACAATAATTAAAAAGTAATTAAGAAAACAAGTAATTTAAATGAAAGCAAAAGTTTGTTATTTAAAATAAGATGATGATGAGAAAACTACCTAAGCTAGAATTCCCTAAATTTCAGTAAATAATTAACCTGGGAAAATATTTAGTTATGGACTGGGATCGTAAAATAGACAGTTAAAAGAAAACCCGGATAAGACCCTTAACCCTTCTCAAGAGACACCTATGGATTTCTAACAAGTTTTAACGCACACCAGTATTGAAAATCAAGTTCCTTTACGGTCACCTATTTAATTATAATTTAGTTCCTTTATACGAAATCCTACCTTACAGCGCGGAAATAAAAGGAAATTTACTATATTTAATTGATTTAATAAACAATAATAAATAATCAACCCTAAACCAACTCCTTACGAAGAACTAAATCTAGCAAGATTAAATTCTAAAGACTTATCAATAACCTAGCAATTTACAGATTTTAGGTTAGCAGTACACTTAGGTTTATTTTACAATATTATTCCTATGATCTTATCATAACATCAATTATAATATAATCAAAAACATGAAGTAATTGACCTAATAGCAATCCTAAGCATTCATACGCATCAATTAATTATAAATAAATCTTTTACTAAACCATAAAAACCATAACGATAAACAATCCCAAAGTCAAATCGAAACATCAAAGTAGGTTCATCATAAGCCTAGATAGTTCATTCAATTTAGCCTAGCATCTCAAATTTAAGCAAAACAAACAAGTAAGAATTCATGGCGGTAAACAAATGAAAACGAAAGAAATAAAGTATAAAACCCGTGTTCTTCGTCTTCAACTAATGCGTGCACCACCGGATGATTCTTCGACTCCAAAGCTGCCAAAAGCTGATCTCTTAAGCCCCGGAACTCCCCAAAATCGGTTGGAACTTTCAGGTATGCTTAAGGGTGAGTTTAGCGGTCTTTAAATAGGAAACAAGATGCTAAAAAGTAAAAACACCAAAGACGGTTAGAAGATTCGGGAGATAAGCCCATAGCGCCACGCGGCAGGCTTGGCCTTCCCCACTGCGCGGGGCTTTGGAAAATGGAGGGGGGGGGCTAGTCGTTCCGATTCTCTTCCGGATCTGGTCCGGTTCGTTTATTGATGGTTCGGTTCTCCGGTTCGGCTTGCTTTTGCTCATTTTTCGTCTTCTTTTCAACACAATTTAAACCCGGAACCTAAAATATAAAACCATGTTAGTAGTATACAAATCTTGTAAGAAACCGAGCAAAACAAATAAAATAATAAATAAAATGTACAAGGGATTAATGTATATTAAACGTTATATCAAATATCCCCACACTTATTCTTTTTTCGTCCCTGAAAAAGTCTCTTTGTAATGGGATCATAATCGTAGAAAAACAGTATTACAAACATATAGGTTATCTTAAAGTTTTAGAACAACGCAAAAACTGCGATCACCGATATTGTTGTCCACTTAAACCCATGCCTTTGTCTTTACCGGGACAAGTAAGATCCAACTATTATTATTATTATTATTATTATTATTTTGTATATAATCTAGTGGAACCCATAGTCAAGACCCGTTTTATTTTAGATCTTACTGGATCAAACCACCCCAACTTGACTTAAACCTCATAAATAGCAGATTAAAACATTGTTACACATTTATCATGAACAACTAAGACGATCAAGGATATTGTTTATTGATAGAGCACGTAATGGATCTAGACCTTACGATTACATCGATGATCTCGTTGATTATCCATACGATTAGGTTGAAAATACTTTAGTGTGTACTGTGTGTTTTGGGAGGACAAATGGACAGAGTGACGAGAGAGAATCAAGGATGAATCTTAACTGTTATAGATAAAATAGATTACAGGGGTATATATAGGAAGATGACCATCCTATTCGTTAAACTTAACTTAACGAATAGGTCATTCGTTACAAATACGTTAACGAATAAACATACTTATTCGTTAATACTTTAGGTGATAGTGAATGGCCTTCATTCGTTATCTCATTCGTTAAACAGGGTTAACGAATGAGCTTACAATTAGACGAATGTGTTACATTCGTTACGGGGTAACGAATGTAACTTACAATAGAGCGAATGGCCTTTTAACCATATTTACATAAAACCCCTATACCGTGATAATGATCGAGACGTACAAAACATGTATTAATAAACCCCCCCTCGTCTCGAGCTCTTTATCTCTTATCTCTGGAACATCTTGGTCTTCCAGTCAACGCAACCGTGAATCTTGTATGCATAACAGACTCTAACAACCTTCTGAAACTGCATAGCAAGCTCGTAATCACTTACGTTAGCAAATCTGATTTGACTAGTAAATAGCGCATCGTTGTTAGACTCAGATAAGTTAAGCAGCCACATTGGGTCAATCACGCGTATCGTCTTCGTGTTAGATCCGTGACCATATACAATAACCGCTTCACCTGTATGATTGTCGTAGTACCAATAATTAAAAGAGGTGAAAAGACTCTGAGGAAATGTCTTCATAGGTACCCTCTTCATCGTCTTTGGCGGCTTTACCTGTAAAATTTACTTTCTCCAGCCTGTGCGAGTATCAATCTCATCAATGTACTTATGAGTAGGCACCTGTGGCTTGAAGAATTTGAAACCAAAACGGGTTTCATGTAATAACTTCTTGCAGAACCAACTAGCCCACTTATCGTCTCCACGATTCACAAATGGTCGATTAGCTAGTGTTCTCACATCCCATATGGGCATAGATAAGATATCATGTGGGCGTTTGAAGTAATAAATACCATGCTCCCAATTCACGATATATACCTTAAAATCTGAATCATACTGCCATGCCACCAAATCACCTCTCACATCTTTAGCTGGCTTGTACTTCTTCATTTGGTATGCTAATGCTTGAGCCTTTTAAACTTTGACTTCTTCTCGTTCGTGATAACGAAAAGTCTCGATCATCTTGTTCATCTTTGCAAGATTATGTTCAAACATACCATCCAAAGCACGTTTACGCTTCTTATCAGTAACAGAGACATGACTTGTTTCAGCAGCTTTGAATCTATCTTTTTCTTCCCGCAAACGACGTTCTGCTGCGTCAAAGTGCTCGGTAGTGAAAAATGGAATACCTAAGTCGTTGGTATTGTTGTCGGTATAGAACTCAGGGTATTCCTCAGCAGTAACGTCTTCAACTTCCACTTCATCAAAATCAGGTACATTCCCATGAGGAATACCTGTATTCATACTTTCCTCAATCTCAATATCCACCTCCACACTCTTTCTCAACACATCTACCTCTTCCTTATTTAGATCCAAAAGCAAGGCAATTTGTTCTTTTGTTAATGAGTGATCAACAAATTCACCTTCTTCGATCTCATCTGCATTCACCATACTGTACACAACTCCATCCATTCCTACAAACAGAAGCATGTTAGCCGGAATAACATCTATTGACTTGGCTCTCGAGTAATCTTTGTATGGATCAATCTGTAGATTACTAGCTTCAGAATTACCACCAACACTCGCATCAGTCTTTTTACCCTTCGACGGTGTAGAACTTCCGCCCGGTTGCTGATCTACCAAACCCCCTACATCATTTTGATCATCATCATCATTCTTTAATTTCTTCAATTCATCTTCTTTACAAGTCAACTAAAGAGTGATGTCATCCTGTTTATCCAATCTCCCCCCTGAGCAGTAATTAGGGCTTGTAGTTCCCTGTTTTCACGTTGAGTGAACTGAATATGCCGCAAAAAATTCCTTTGGGCTAACTCATGAGTAGCTCTATCTGCTTGCATTTGAGTATGTTGTAAATGCAACAGATTCATCATGTGAAACCATTGAGCTTGGGGAGCCATAAGATAGAAATTCGGATTCACCGGTTGCATAGGACCCTGAGGACGACTGAATGACATAAAGGAATGCTCAGGTCTTGGCAACATTGTTGGAGTAACAGGAGTAACAGGATTAGTTGGCCGTGGTGTAGGCATCCGTGCCAAAACAGTATGTAATATGTCTCCAAAATGAGGATCAGGCCTCACAGTAGTAGCCAAAGTCAGAGTTGGAGGCATTGGAGAAGTAAGCATCTGCACAGGTGTTGGAGAACGAGGAAAATATGTGATGGGAGTAGGAATAGGAGATCGTGGAATTCTCTGTTGAACTTGAGAAGTAGTAGCAGGAACAATTGAAGCAAAAACAACAGTAGATGGTACAAATGGTTGACTCGGTATCTCTATACCCGAACCCCTTCTAACTCGTTGTTTCTTGGGTTTCTCCCCCTTTTCCATCATCGGTTCTTTCCCTTTACGCTTACGCTTCTGTTCATAACTTAACTCGGCTTGTGGTCCATGACCACCATCACCACCATCATCAACATTCTCACCACCACCACCTTCACGTTCAGAATCAGAATCATCATGAATCCAACGATCACTAGGCAGTGCAATATAATCGATATTCCCCAAGTGACCAATCAAACGCTTGAATTTTGGTCTATCTGCAAGACTTTGACCTCGATACGATCTCAAACGTCTCATGGTCTCCTCATCCATATGCTTTAACTTCATCACATCATCCTGATCTTTAATCAGCCCAGGTTGGAGATCATTGATTATCATCTGGAGCAATCTTAGATACATTAAAAACTTTTGGCGGCTTGTCAAGTTCTCCTTCAAGTGATAATATACCATTTCAGAGAAGTTAAATGGTTTATTCAACACCAAGGCAACAAAAGCAGATTACAACATAGCTCGAAACTCGTCAAATCCACCTCTTCGTCCACCAAGATAGTGTATCAATACATGCAACAAGTACTTGTATTGTTCACATAAATTACCCTTGTTGTACATGGACCTCCCCATATCACCATTATTCTTTACACGGCTGAATAACCCTCTGATCAAATCTTTATCGAACTCACATGGATCGTCGATTGAATCAATAAAGCCCAATGAGTCTCGAATAACATTAACATCGATCACCACTTGCTTGTCTTGAATAACAGCCTCGATCTGATTCTCTACTTCATTTAATCTAGTTGTATCCCAGAACGCCCGTATAATCTTCTGATATACCATAGTGCGAGTGGATATGGCCTTGTAAATTCTTGATCGAATCAAGAAACTGATCATCCCGCCAAAAATCGGTGTATCTTCAAATTGTGGCTCGAGATATGCACAGATGTTATGACTTTCACTCCAAGACAAGAGTACTGGTACATGTGCATGTTCAGCTTCAGCTGTGTTTACCATCGGATTTTGCTCTGGAGCAGGATTGTGAACGTTTTCGTCGGCCATGTCTGCGAAAAATAACAAACATTAATACAATATTCAATACTGATTAACAAATGGTTATGTCATTCGTTAAGAAATTTTAAACGAATGAGAAATTCGTTATACATTAGAATTTTTCATTCGTTACCTTTAACGAATGAAACATATTCGTTAATATTAATTGTTTCCATTCGTTGCCTTTAACGAATGAAATATATTCGTTAACAAATGTTATACGAATGAGTTTTAACTATCTAATGAATCAACCTGATTCGTTACCAACTTAAATAATCATTTATTAAATAAATTTAACGAATATGATAATTCATTCTTTATATAAGTAACGAATCACCAATTTACTTATCAAAGGTCAAAATTAACTTGATTTTGACTAAGTAGAGTCAACAACAACGAACATCGTCGTTGCAATCAGTAGATAATTGATGAAATTAAACAATCTTTCCTAACCAAGAAGATCGATAATCGTTTTACTGCATTAATATATATCATCTGCTCGATAATCGAATCAATTATGGACTATAATCAATGCTAACTGTTCGGTTAACATGCAAATCCATAAACACTTAAATTTCCAATGAAAATCTACACAAATCATGTGTATGAAATCACCAGTACCTGTGGAAATCACTAATGAGATTCAATTGGTCTAATGAACACAGATTAGATCTCAAAAAAAATTTGCAAGAGTCTTGTTAGGGTGATGGTGAAATAGGAAATGGCGAATGAAAGGTCATTCGTCTGTCATTGGGATTATAAACCCAATAATTTCACACAACCCGAGGTCATTCGTTCAAAATTTGAACTAACGAATGGACTCATTCGTTAAATTATAATCCAGATTCGTTAAAATTTTAAACGAAAGGGTCTCTCATTCGTTAAACTTTAACGATTATACGCTATTCGTTAATGTTTCTAACGAAAGAGATGGTCATTCATTAATATATTAACGAATTATAACTTAAATTCATTCCATTCGTTAATGGATACACAAATGTCTTCCATTCGTTATGCACAACGGAAGCGAATGTATTTAGAACGAGTGAGAAACACATTCGTTATGATTAAATAACGAATGGATTTATATTCATTAAACCATTTAACGAATCACCAAGTTTTCCTTAGCGAATGTGTAACGCCCGTAAATTTCGTTAAAAAGAAGAATCAAGCCTTGTAAAGTTTGTGTATTTTACTGAGACCGAGTTAGCGTTCTTAAGGGACCTCCTAGTCATCCCCATAAGTTAAATTAACTAACTTCTCATCCAAGTTGTTGCATCTTTCCAAGTTGGAGGGTTACAATGTAACTTTTATATTATAACAAGAAAACCCTAACTTGGTTCTCCTAGTCCGATCGCAGAACAGCAGCAGCTCCACTCCTTTCTTTTTCTTTTTTTCCAGCCAACTCCATGGTGTAAAACTCAAATTGAAGGTTAGTTTTATGTTCCCCCAAGTCCTATACACCTTAATTGATCATATTAATGCGCTTATTGGTCGTTAGGGTTGAGTTTTGATGATAACAGTTTGCTGACAGATTCGAATTCGTTTATTGTAGGGTCTGTAACACGATGATAATATATTGTTTTTGATCTATTCTTGTTTCTATGATGTTCTAATTTGAGTCTAGTTTCCAGAAAGGTATAATACGTAATTTTTGGACGAGATTTGAATACTTTTTATGATTTTATAAGATCGAGTGTCAAAGCTGATGCGGGATGACGGATTCTAGTCTGTGTTCCCGACATCATAACCCTTTTTCGACAAGTCTAAATTGGTTGGTTCCACTTCTGGAAGTTAATATTTTGAGTTAGGAACCAAACCCAATTGGAATCGTTTAATTTGGCTGGGTAATGATTTTTATAAAAATAAAACCATTTTGTTGCGCACTGAAATAGCTACACATAACTTTCTGTGTTGGAGGAATTTTTATGATTTTTGTGTCCACTAGAAAAATATAATAAAAATATTTTTATAAACCTAAGAAATTTATTAAAGTCTGGTAAATATTTAATAATTTTTTTCAAAGGTTATCCTATGTAATTAAATGCATCTTCGCATGCTAAAATCTGCATGTGTTACTTGTTATTGATCGTAAGTTCATTTTAGGCTTAACCGGTGGATGTTCAATTGTGATCGTGCCGGGGCTGTTTGAAGTGGGTTTTTGCACCACAATCTTCATAGGTATGTCCTATATAACATACTAAAATTTCATGGTCATTGGAATTGGTTAGGTCGGTCAATTGTTAATAGTTTGAAAACTAGGATTCGGTTGACTAGTTTGTGAGTTGTTGTGTTTAACGCGTTGTTTGAGGGAATTGACAACCAATTCGAATGTTGTAGACTCAGCATGATATGTTGGCGGTTAAAAACTGATTTTTTTGAGTATTTGGGATGAATTGGTTGTCGGTTACTCGAACGGGTCTGTACGACGCAAATTCGCGTTTATTGGTCATTTGTGCATCGGGCTTGCGAATTACCGACCCATTCAATTCGTATAGCGTCGTGTGGACTTGTTGGCTGTGATTTTACTAAATTTGGTCCACACGGGGCTGAGTCGGTATCTAAGTGCTTAAACAACCCGTTAACGCGCGTATTTGATAAAGTCAACAACTTTCGGGGGTAAATTGGGAACCCTTTGTCCCCGGGATTAACTAAAGGGTCGTTTTGGTAAATACATGTCCTCGGGGGCTGATGTAATTGATTGTGGTAATGTCAAGGCTTTAGGTCAATCAAATCATGTTAGAACGTCTCGTAGGATAAACGAGTCGGTACGTTTAGTTAGTAATCTTTGTGTGCAATCCGACAGGCTTGTAAGCTGTGGATTGGCTTTGAGGTTCTCAAACTCTTTGGTGTTTGTGTGGCTCGTTTCAGGTGAGTTCATGATGCCCCTTTTTAACCTTTTTACGTTTTGGGCTAGCATACACACCTTGTTATGATTTTAACCGATTTTATTCGCTTAAACTATTGGGTTGGTATTGTATGATCTTGTTTATGGTTGTGCCTTTAAGAAGACATGTGTAAATTATATTTTATGCCTTAGGATATTTTAGACTCGTTATAGGGTCATATATCCCTTAAGGTTATGCATATTACTTGGGCTCTAAGCCTCGAGGTTGCTATTAGGCTTAGTATTGAATGCCTAGATTATCCATTATTTATGGATTGTATGTGGTGATATTGTTGGTTGGATGTTTGAATTAGATATTTGTATGTAAATATATATGTGTTGGTAAACTATGATTGGGTCAAATATATTACTCGGGAAAAACCGGGGGTGAGGAGGCCCGTGTTGCATGTTTATGACGCGGCTGGGTCAAATATATTACTCGGGGAAGACCCGGGGTAAGGAGGCCCGCCGTTCTGAAAATCGTGGTCGGGTCAAATATATTACTTGGGGAAGACCCGGGTGAGGAGGCCCGTATCACGTGTTTAGGTATGTTAAACCGCGACCGAGTCAAATATATTACTTGGGAATGACCCGGGGTGAGGAGGCTCGTGTTGCGTGAATTGTTTTATTTAAACTGTAACCTAGTCAAATATGTTACTTGGGGATGACCCAGGGTGAGGAGGCTCGTGTTACACGATTTTAATGGTTTTGTTAAACCACGGCTGGGTCAAATATATTACTCGGGGATGACCCGGGGTGAGGAGTCCTGTGCTGCGTGAAAAGATGTTTAATGTTTTATTTACTTATGATTTGAATAAGAAAAGCTATTTATGATTTTATGGACTTATGTTTTGACCAAAGGAAATTATGTAACTAATTACTCATGATTTTCCCCTACATTTCTTACTCATGGAATTTAAATTGTTTAATGAATGTCGTTTATGAAAACTTGAATTCACTCAGCTCTAGCTGACTTTGTGTGTATATTAGATTGATTTTCAGGTTAAGGATTGGAGGTTATCGCTTGGACTTGCTGGGGACTACTCGGAAGGTTGAAGGCATTTCTGGTCGAGGATTTCCAATAAAACGGATATTATATTTATATTTGATTTTTGGACACTTGTACCCATGTTTGAGATTTTTTTTAAATAATTACACTTTTTCCGCTATTATTTACTCTGAACTGGTTTAAATACAAAGAATTGTTTGGTTTTTAAATTTTTGTGAAATTGTGGATGTGATTACCAACTGTAGGATTCCCGGGATTCGGGGTCTTACAGAATGAGATACAAATCTCTTAAAGAAATTAAATAATATTTAAACCAATTATGGTTTCAAAAAATAAAGATTTAAATATTCAATTAAATCCAAATTAAGTTTTAATTGCATACATTAAAAAAAATACCCGATCACCATTGATCGGTAATTTTTAATTTAAGTGGATTTTTACGTTAAAATCACAACTGATACCAGCTGTAAATTACATTAAGCACGATTAACTTAAAACTTTTTGGGGATCAATTCTTTTCCTTTTCTTTTTGAATTATTTACAAGCTTGGTAAATCGAAACTAAAGCAAAATTGAAAAAGAAAGAAAAATCTTTTTGAATTTTCAAAATCATATTCAACTAACAAATAACGAAAAAAACCTAAACGACTAAACTATTAAAGCAGTACATATTTTTGTGAGTTGAGCAGGGAATCATATTGACGAAAATATCACTAAGTAACACTTCAATTTCGATGATTATTATACACGTAACCCAACAATGATTGCAGATATATTGTCCTCTTAAACTTTTCATAGACTTGTCGGAAACTTTACGATATTTTTTAATTTGGTTCAATTAGGCACATAACCATATGTGGACCCCATCAATCAGATATAACATTTCTATCTCTTATACAGTGAACTTCACATGTACGTTTTTCTTTGATTTTCCAAATTTTGATTAACTATGACTCATGCAAAAATAATAAAAGGAAAATAAAGCAGAATGTCAAAATTTTCCCTTAAGATCGATATTATTACACGCAGATAAGGTTCCATTTCAACAAAATAAAAAGATAAAAATAAATTGAAGTTGCATAAAATCTTAACTCTCAATTCGGATAATCCCGTATTATCGCGTGGAGAAAGTCCAAGATTTCATACAAAACACCAAGTAAATAAAGCAGAATACCAAAATACTAACCCTCAGGTCGGATAATGTTATCACGCTGGAGAGGATCCAATATTTGAATAAAAATAAAGAAAAAATAAAGTTGAATTTTCTTCAAAAATGAAAACATGCATTCATCTTTCAAGATAAGATATAGTATCAATCTTTCAAGATGTAATTCCACTAGGTTCGGCATTCATTATCTTTATATCTTATCAGTTCCTATATAGTCTGTCAAGCCTATCTTTGCATATCATATTACTAGCCTTACGTTTTAATCTAGTTTATCCATGTACTAGATCAAACCCGTCAATGTACTATCATTTTCCCTTTTTGCTTCAAAACTCATTTTGAGGAGCATTTTTCAATGTTTTTGAAATTTTTCTATATTTGAATGTTTTTGGAGTTTTTCAAATTTCTCTATACAAACTGAAAAAACAATATTTTTGGATTTTATATTTCCCCCCCCCCCTAAAAACAACAAAAAACGAAACAAAACAAGAAAGAAAATGATTTAACCAAGCTTTTGAATATCTTGTAAAGTTTTTAAACCATTTATACCCGGCAGATATTGAAAACGTGTTTTGTCAAATGCTTTGATATAAAGATCAGCCTTTTGAAAAACTATGTGAATTTTATCAATTGATATTAATTTCTTTTCAAAACAATCACGTATGAAGTGATAACGGATTTCAATATGTTTGGTTTTCGAATGATAAACCGGATTTTTGGTGATTGAAATTGCAGTAGAATTATCAATATAAATGGGAGTAGTAAGAAACATCAAACCGTAATCCCGCAAGTGTTGCTGGATCCAGAGAACTTGTGAGCAGCAACTCGAGGCCGCTACATACTCCGTTTCGGCTGTTGAAGTTAAGACCGTTGTCTGCTTCTTACACTGCCAGGAAACAAGCCGGTTTCCTAAAAATTGACATCCTGCTGATGTAGACTTGAAGTTGATTTTGCATCCTCCATAGTCCAAATCAGTAAAAGCGGTGAGATTGAACTTATCGTCTTTGGGGTACCATAACCGATGTCTAGACTTTCCCTCAGATAATGTAAGATGCGCTTTACTGCCGCCAGGTGAGTCACTCAGGGACTTGATTGGTACCTAGCACACAAACAAACAGCAAACATAATATCAGGTCGTGATGCAGTCAAATACATGAGAGAACCAATCATAGCACGATATAGGGTTGGATCAACGATATCCTTCAATTCATCCGGTGATAAATTGTGACCCACGAGAAGAGGTGTCGAAGGAATTTTGCCGTCAGATATCTTGAATCGACTCAAGACATCGTTCACATATTTAGTCTAATGGTTAAAGATCCCGGAATCAGACTGGTGAACTTGCAATCCTAAGAAAAAGTTCATCTCTCCTATCGAGCTCATCTCGAATTTGGTTTGCATCGTCTTTTCAAAATCTTTATACAAGCTGTTGTTTGTCGAACCAAAAATACGTCATCCACATAGATTTGGACGTGGAGAAAATCATCACCCACGTTCTTATAAAATAATGTACAATCCACAGTTCCTCTCGTGAATCCACTCTCTAGCAGATGGTCAGCCAACGTGCTGTACCAGGCTCTCGGGCCCTGATGTAAACCATAAAGAGCTTTGTTTAATCGGTAAATACGCTCTGGAAAGTCTAGATCCTCGAAACCGGGAGGCTGCTTCACGTATACTTCTTCATGAATAGCTCCGTTTAAGAACGCCGATTTCACATCCATGTGATAAACCTTAAAATTCTTGTAGGCTGCATAGGCAAGAAAGATACGTATAGCCTCCAGTCGTGCCACCGGAGCATATACTTCAGTATAATCTATGCCTTCTTGTTGAATATATCCAAGTACGACCAATCGTGCCTTGTTTCTCACGATTATCCCGCGGTCGTCCTTTTTGCACTTAAATACCCATTTAGTTGGAATCGCCTTCTTTACGCGATCAGGTTTATCTATTAAGTCCCATACACCCAATCGTATAAACTGTTGCAGCTCCTCCTGCATAGCTTCAACCCAAGATGGTTCCTTGAGTGCCATTGCGACACTAGTCGGTTCTATCTATGATAGGAAGCAGGTGTATTGTGCGATACTAAGGATACCCGAAGAGTGCAAATCCACTTAAGCACAAACTATAAAATCCTCGGTAGGAGATACATTACAGTCAACTTGATCATCACATACATTAGCTAATTGGTGTCTTGTGCGAACCCCATTGTTCACATCACCAATTATCTGTTCCTGCGGATGACTTGAATGAATCCTTAAGGAAGGATTGGCAGAGACAGATACATTATTACCCAAATTGGTAATATTTTCCGCCGCTGAATCGAAAGAGACAGATGGTGAATCATCACTAATTAGAATTGGCTCAGTTGTCTCTAGAGCTTCATCTAACATAACATAACAGACGATGAATCCACAAACTCAGCATCATCGAAAGATTCAGAAACTTCGTTCGACGTTTCTGATACATTAGGAGAGTCATTGACATTAACCGAAGAACACCTTGGATTGGTAAGACATTGTTCCTCCAAATAAGATCTAATGAGATCTTCAGGGACTTCTTCGACTATTAAAGTAAATGAATTAAATAAACCGTCGTAATCAAACATCCAGTCGGGACCAGTTGCAGTTAGAGAAGTAGAATAACTTTGGCAATCAACGTGATACCATTCTTTCACACAGCCTGAAGAAATATTGAATATCCGCTTCTTAGGAGAGTTGTATCCCAAGAAATAACCCTCAAAAGCTTTCTCATCGAATTTTCCAGCATCTTTCTTCAAAACAGTACACAGACACCCAAATGGCTCCAAATACTTTAAGTTTGGCTTACGATTATTCAGAAGCTTGTAACTCGTCTTCTTGAGCTTCTTTACAGTTAGTACGTGATTCAGTATGTAGCATGCGGTTTTCACCGCTTCGTTCCAGAATTGAACAGGTAGCTTTCAATCTGCGAGCATCGTTCTTGCAGCTTCAATCAGCGTACGATTCTTTCTTTCAGATACACCATTTTGTTGAGGAACATAAGGTGCACTGAATTCTCGATGAATTCCTTTGTAAATGCAAAAGAAATCCAATACATTATTCCTGAATTCAGTTCCGTTGTCACTACGAATTCGTCTCACTTTCAATTTATAAAGTGATTCGATGTTTGTGATAAGATTATGAATTAAGACAGGAGTCTGATCCTTCGATCCCATAAATAACACCCATGAGTAACGTGAGAAATCATCTGTCACTACCAAACAGTAAAAATCTCCAGACCGAAGAGATCCATATGTAGTCGTTCCAGAGGAGTAACGATCGTGTTTAGTGACTTGCTTGGATGTGATTTCTTCTTTTGTTTCCCCTTCTTGCACGCGACGCAGTGATCATTGAACTTGAAGTGATTGAGGGACACACCATCCACTAACTCGTTTGCCATAAGAAAATTCATCTTTCGTAAGTGAATGCGTCCCATACGTCGATGCCAATGAATAGATAGCTTTTGAAACGAAACAAGTAGCTGAGGGTGAAACTGGTACATCAAAACTCATGTCAAGTATATAAATATCATTTGATCGAGGTGATCGCATGACAACCATGTCTTCAGGAATCGTGTATCCCGGTTGAAGGATGACACAAATCTGTGACACGCTCAACAGATTATGATCCACCTTTTCACAATAATTAACTTTTTTAAACGTCACTTTCCCGTTTGAAACTTCTCCCTCCTTTGTAATCATTCCACCATGGTTACCAGCAAACGCAACATAACCCCCTTGAATATCTTTGACGTTATTCAGAAGATCAAGGTTGCTGGTGATATGCCGAGAACATCCACTATCCAATATCCATTTGTAATTGGACACGGACCTAGATGTGCCCTGCACAAACAAGTAAAATGATTAGTTCAAAAAGGCAGCCCAAGCCTCAGTCTTGGGCTCTCCCTTTGAGACTTTCGGAGAATATGATACCTTAACACTTGTATTCGGTATTTGAGAATAAGTGACTTGTTTCTTGTTTTTCTTCTTTAAGTAGCCATCACATATTCTACCCGAATCAGTGTTTGAACAAATAGGTTGAGCACGGTCAACACATTTGTTTGATAAATTAACCGAATCAATCCGAATAACTTTGTTCGGATTAACATTCTAAAACATTATAACACACTCATCAACTTGATTTTCATTTATGTTTGGAAACAAATCAGTCTTTCGAGTTAATGGACTTTTGATATCATCTATCTTTGTTTTACAATTTTTGGAGACATGGCCCTAAAACATAATCGAGAGTCCAAAGATTTTGATGATGAAGCACAGGTAGTCTTTGATAGCAAATATTGACGAATATCATTTTTGGGTTTCTCAAACGTTACCGACTTTGGAACTTCATGTTGTAAACCCTTTTTGTTTTAATAAAATTCAAGATTTGTAGAATTCGAAGAATTTTCCAATCCAGAAGATTTGACAAATTTAATGTGTTTGAAAACATTATTTTGATATTTCACTTGAACATTAGCAGATTTTGATTGAAAGAATTTTTGTTCAAGTTTTGTAACATTTGAAGTATCATCTTAATATACACTTTCAATCATTTCAGGTTTAAGAAGGTTCAAAGGAATTTCCTTGTCTGAGAACACTTTTGATAATCCTTTTAGTTTAAAAATCTTTCCACTTGAAGATTTTGGTTTAGGATTAATGAATCTCATTAACTCCTCATCAGACACCAAAGGTTTGTCTGATTGAGATACATTAGATGTTACCTTAGAAATTACCTTAGGAATTTCTAAAGGGTTTGATGAAACACCTGAAAGCTTTGAACCATACACTGTTTGTTCAAAATCTTCGGGTTCACACAGAATGTGATTGTCAACTGGTATATCTTTGTTTTTGACAATCTCATTTGGTTCAGTCAACTCCTTGATTGAACCATGATGTGTTGTAAAACACATGTATTTTCCACACCTTTAATCTACGTATTGTATTACGTCTAATGTATTTTAACTTGTTTTAGACAGGTTTTATATATTTTTATTTATGTCGTAGGCAAAGGGTGGAAAGGAAAAAAAATCGGACTTTTGGAGCAGTTTACGAGCCTTTTACGCATACGTTTTAAGTAAAACTCAAAGCCCGGCCCATCTACAACATGAAAAAGATCAAGCCTCATATTATATCATAACATAAAAAAGAAAAAAAAAACCCTAAGAGAGGGTGGAACCTGCCGATCGCAGGCTGGGCAGAAAAAAAAAAGGAGAAAAACTTTTGTGAGGCTAGGTTTTGGTGTCTTGGCGGCTAGGGAAGGAAGAAGATACAAAAAAAAAAATGCAAAAAGCCATGTACTATGAGTATATAAAAAAAATGCAAAAAGCCAAAAGGCAGAAAAAAAATAAATATAAAAGAGTTGCATTTCTAATTGCGTGCACTTGAAAGAGAGCTAGAGTTTATAGTTTGTATATGAGTCGAAATGTTTTAATCATGCGGCAAAAGGTATAAGTCAAGTTGGGGTGGCTTCGGTAAAACCATATGGAATGGGTGAAGTGGCAGCAGGGCTTTTAGGTGTGGGTTCCACTTAGTCATACAAATTAATAGAATTGTCACGCCTTATTTGCCTCGCTAAGTATTAGGGGCATGGGTTTAAAGTGGACAACAATACCGGCAATCGACCTGATCTAGCTTATTGGGTGAAAGTCGGAAGAAATATTTGGGTAACGGGTCACTTGTTCTAATACTTTAAAAAATAATAATAATAATAATAATAATAATAATAATAATAATAATAATAATAATAATAATAATGAATAAATAAAACCAAGAGTTGTCGGTTAAACTCGGATATGATCCTGTGTAGTATTCTTTTTCAGGGACGAAAAAGTCTTAAGTGTGGGGATATTTGATGTGTTGTAAAACACACATATTTTATGCACCTTTTATCTACGTATTGTATTCCATCTTATGTATTTTAACTTGTTTTAGATAGGTTTTACATATTTTTATTTATCTCGTAGGCAAAGGGTGGAAAGGAAGAAAAACCGGACTTTTGGAGCAGTTTACGAGCCTTTTACTACGTTTTCAAGTAAAACTCAAAGCCCGGCCCGTCTACAACATGAAAAAGCCCATCGCAAGCTGCCGATCGCAAGCTGGGCAGAAAGAGGGTGGAACCTGCCGATCGCAAGCTGGGCAGAAAGAAAAAAAGGAGAAACTTTTGTGAGGCTAGGGTTTTGTGTGTTGGTGGCTAGGGAAGAAAGAAGATACAAGAACAAGCCTCGGTGATCGTTTACTATCAGTTTTACAGCAGCAAAGAGCAACTGAAAACCATCTCATATCCTTTCTTTAAACTGTTGTTCATCAATCTTTCTTATACTTGTTGAATTGTTAACTAGTTTTGCAATTGCTTTAAGGAATGACGTGTTATTGATTAGTATTGATTTTTGAGATGATTGGTATGAGTTTTATGGTGATTTTAATGAGTATTTGCTGCTGTCCAATTATGATTCTCGGCTAATCTTGTTAGTTCTACCTAGGAATGATGTTAATTGTTAGTGTTTGATGAGTTTTATGGATTGTTTGATTGATAGACCTGATTTGTTAATGTAAAGTTTAACTTAGACATGAAATAAGTTGTGTTTAAGGGCTGGAAATTTGGTGATTCATTGCATAAACCCCGTGTGTCGGTTAATTAGTTTTGTGTTGATTGATCGGTGCATTGTTTCATTCTAGACTTTTTGTTTAGGGTTTGTTTGAGGTAGGTACAACCGTAGGGTTTTGTTGCGAGAGTTTGAGGTTAAAGTACAGCGGTTATACACCTACTTAGAGACCAAGAGGTGATAGGAAGTTAGGGTTGTCTCATTGCCTTTGCATGCTAGAATAAGAATTGCGCAAGAGCGAGTTCGTTTCTTGTCAGGATTAGGTGTTTTGAGCGACTAGTTGATCTATTTTGGTGTAAGTTAAATTGTTCCTCTATACTTGGTTGTGTAGTATTCATTGCCATTAGGGTCGAGTGTTGGTGAGACCGAGAGGTGAGTCAACATTAGAACACGTTAGCAATTGTTTCCCGGTTTGGTTGTTTTAGCCGATTTTGAGTAGTTTAGGCTTGTTGAGTGAGACCGAGAGGTAATCCAATGAGCCCGAGCGATCCTTAGTCATGTCATCTTTAGGGACCGGCGTTTTGATATCATTCAATCCATTAGCTTGTTAGGCCTACAATTTGATTCAGACCTAGGTAGACGTTTTCTGCATCCTAAGTTAACACAGTTAGTTCCCCGTTAAGTTTTCTATTTTTGGTAAGTTTTGTCAGTCAGTTAGGTTAGTTTAGTTAAGTAATTAAAAATCAAAAATAAATTAAATATTATTCTAAGGTAGGTATTGTCTAGGGTTAGTAATCTTTAGCGTCTTACGTGTCCACGTGTTCGATACTCGGACTTCCTAGGTCTATACTACTTGCGATCGGTACACTTGCCGGTTGTGTGTGGTTTTAGGATTTTTGTTTTATATTTAAAGCTTAGTTGTGAGGGTCATTATTATAGGGTTATCCGACGCACATCAAGTTTTTGGCGTCGTTGCCGGGGACACGGTTTTAGGCGTTTTGAGAGCAATTTGAGTTAGGACTTACCTTTTGTGCTACTTGTAATTATTTTTTTTTTATTTTGCTTATTTGTTAGAATAGTTGAGATAATTTTATTTCTAATTATAGTTTTATGCGACAGACTCGATCTCGTGGACCACCCGACACTGAAGCATTCCCCGAGCCAGAGAGACGTCGTCCCGTTTCACCTTCATCCACTTCCTCATCCGTTGACTACGACGATAGGGATAGGATCATGGGCGACATTCCACCACCAAGGAGGACAGTTGTAGACCGGGCCTGACCGGCTAATGCTGGCGCGAGATCCAGCATCGCACCACCCGCCATTGGAGTTAACGCGAACTGGCAGATTCCTTCGAATATTCTGAACACCATTTCTCATTCTACTCAGTTCCACGGGTTACTTCACGAAAACCCACATCATCATCTCACTCGCATCGCGCGTATCTGCGACACCTTCCATCTTGCCGGCGTATCCGAAGACGCCGTGAAACTCCGCGTTTTTCCGTTCTCGCTCATCGATAAAGTGAGTCAGTGGCTCGAGTCCCTCCCACAGGGCTCCATAGCTACATGGGCTGCCATGCAGACCCTATTTCTTGAAAAATACGATCCTCCGCTAAGGTCGATCGTTTGCGTAACCAAATTCATTCTTTTCAGATGGAGGACACCGATAATTTCTACGAGGCATGGGAGCGTTTCAAAAATCTTTTAGCGTTGTGCCCGAACCACGGCTTGCAAGATTGGTCGGTTTTCGAGAAGTTCTACAATGGAGTGACGTACGTGACGCAAAATTGCTTGACACAGCTGCGGGAGGAAATTTGCTGACGACGAAGGACCCGGATGAGTGCATCACGTTGTTTAACGGGTTAGCTATGAGTGGATACCAGTGACCACCCGCCAAGGGTGGTAAGACCGTCGATTCTATTTCACGCGGTATGCATTCGGTGGACACGACCACCGCACTCACAACACAGGTAGACGCGTTGGCGCAGATTTGTGAAGGACCTGCAGACGAAGAGCAGGTTATGCGAGATATGCAGAGCGGTTTCAGTGCCCAGTCAGTTCGCAGGAGGAGGCCGTAGACTTTATAGGAAATCCGAACCGAATTCCAAATTCTTTCAATTCTTATAATTCGGGGTGGAGAGGTAATCATAATTCCAACTGGAGGGGCGGTAATTAGTCCGGTTTTCAGCAGTGTCAGAGCCTTTTCCAGGATGCCGGTGAAGGAACGAGCAGTGGGGAGAAGAAGCCCACTTTGGAGGAGATGATGGCGCAGCAAACGCAGATGTTGTCGCAGCTTATGACGCGTGAGGATTTCCGACATAAGGAAACGCAGGAGAAGTTTCGAGAGCATGAAAAGTTCATGAGGAATCAAGGAGGGTCAATTCAGAGTCTTGAGCGGCAGATGGGGGAGATAGCCAGTCGATTGAACGAGAGGCCGCAGGGTACGCTACCGAGTAACACCGAGCAGAACCCGAAGGGATTCGCTAAAGCTGTGACAATGATGAGCGGTGCAGGGGCACGAGAGGAACCCGGGATTCAGTAGAGGTCTAGAGTAGGAGTCGTCGAGGAGCCTACAGTAGTTGTAGAGGAGCCGGTGGATGAGGAGATTCAGATGGAGTCTCCACCAGCCCAGGTGCATCAGAGGAGCAGCCCAGGGAGTTCAGCACAGGCCGAGAGACAGCAGCTACCGAGCGAGCCACCGCGAGTCTACAAACCCAGAGTACCATACCCCGGGAGACTCCGCAGAGACAGAGATGAGGAGCAGAATTCCAAATTTCTTGATCTTTTGAAGCAGCTTCACCTTAACATTCCATTCCTTGAGTCACTGACTCAGATACCTAAACACGCGAAGTTACTCAAGGATATCCTTTCGAATAAGGAGAAGCTTGCTGAGGTCGCTTCCATCCCATTGAGTGCTAGCTGTTCTGCTGTCTTACAGAGGAAATTACCCGAAAAGAAGGCCGATCCAGGGAGTTTCACGATTCCCTACATCTTGAGTGATGATACGGTTATTCATGCGCTGGCCGATCTCGGTGCCAGTATTAATCTCATGCCGTATTCCGTGTATCGCAAAATGGGTTTAGGTGAATCGAGGCCTACCAAGATTAGTATCCAACTTGCTGATTGTTCTGTGAAATACCCTAGAGGGGTATTCGAGAATATGCTGGTTCGGGCCGACAAGTTCATCTTCCCGGTGGACTTTGTCATTCTGGACATGAACGATGATGATAGTGTACCGCTTATTCTTGGCCGACCATTCCTTGCCACTGGACAGGCGTTGATCGACGTCTGCGAGGGTAAGTTGATCTTGAGAGTTGGGGATGAGAACGTCACCTTTGACGTTCGACAGTCACTGAAACACCCCAAGTCTGCTGATGACTCCTTATACTTTATTGATACCATCATGGAGCATGTTGGGGAGTTTTTCAGCGAGATCTGTGGAGGATCTGCCTCCGATACTCAGATTCTCGATAGGGACATTCTAGAGATTGAGATGGTTGCCATGACCGATCAGTCAACGGAAGATGACGCTGAGTCGCATGCCCCTGAGTCTGAGGTGTCTGCTGGGATCGTACTGACGATCCGATGGACCGACCTTCTGTCAAGAGCCCCCCTCCTTCTTAGAGCTTAAGGATTTACCTGCCCATCTGGAGTACGCGTTTTTGGACGAGGAGAGAAAGTTGCCGGTTATTGTCGCATCTGCTTTAACGGAGTTCGAGAGAGAGAGACTGTTAAGGGTGATTCGAGAGCACAAGGAGGCCATTGCATGGAAGATTATCAACATCAAGGGTATCAATCCTTCGTTTTGCATGCATAAAATCATCATGGAAGATAATTATAGGACTGTCGTTCAGCCGCAGCGGCGGCTTAATCTGTAGATGCAGGAGGTCGTGAAGAAGGAGATCATCAAACTCCTTGATGTGGGGATCATTTTCCCCATTTCTGATAGTTCGTGGGTTAGTCCAGTCCAAGTGGTTCCTAAAAAGGGTGGCATGACTGTCGTCACCAATGAGAGGAACGAGCTCATTCCCACTAGGACGGTGACCGGTTGGAGAGTCTGCATCGATTACCGCAGACTGAATGATGCCACGAGGAAAGACCACTTTCCTTTACCTTTCATTGATCAGATGTTGGTGCATTTGGCAGGTCAGCAGTACTACTGTTTCTTAGATGGTTTCTCCGGGTACTTTCAGATTCCTATTGCTCCCGATGACCAGGATAAAACCACGTTTACCTGCCCATACGGTAAGTTTGCCTATCGACGTATGCCGTTCGGATTGTGTAACGCTCCAACCACATTTCAGAGGTGCATGGTGGCTAAATTTCATGACATGATCGAGGACTCCATGGAGGTGTTCATGGACGATTTTTCTTTGTTTGGGAGTTCTTTTGATCAATGTCTCTCCAACCTTGAGAGGATGTTGGCTCGATGCGTTGACACCAACCTAGTTCTTAACTAGGAGAAGTGTTACTTCATGGTACGCGAGGGCATCGTTTCGGGGCATCATATTTCGAGTGCGGGGATAGAGGTCGACCGAGCGAAGGTCGATACCATTTCTAATCTGCCCCCGCCCACTTCTGGGAGATCCATCCGGAGTTTTCTGGGTCATGCTGGGTTCTATCGCCGGTTTATTAAAGATTTTTCTAAGATCGCGAGACCCATGACCAAACTCTTGGAGAAGGATGCCCCGTTTGTGTTTTCTGAGCAGTGTATCGAGGCGTTTGATCTTTTAAAAGACAAACTCGTGCCCCGATCATGATTGCTCCCGACTGGTCGCTTCCCTTTGAGTTAATGTGTGATGCGAGCGACTTCGCAGTCGGAGCGGTTCTTGGACAGCGGAAGGATAAACACTTCCATCCGATTTACTATGCTAGCCGGACCTTGAATGGTGCATAGGAGAGTTACACCACCACCGAGAAAGAGCTTTTAGCTATGGTGTTTGCATTCGATAAATTCAGGTCCTATCTTGTCCTGTCCAAGACAATTGTGTACACGGATCATTCTGCCATTCGTTATCTCTTTAGCAAACAGGATGCTAAGCCACGCCTTATCCGATGGATCCTGTTGCTTCAAGATTTTGATATTGAAATCCATGATAAAAAGGGGGGCAAGAATGTGGCGGCCGATCATCTTTCGCGTCTTGAGGGAGCTGAGTTAGGAGAGCCAAGGGTCATGATTAATGACCACTTTTCGACCGAGAGTCTTATGTTTGTTTCGGCTCAGGATGAGGGTTTTCCATGGTTCGCCGACTTCGTGAACTATCTTGCGGACGGGTACTACCCAAAGATGTCTTACCAGAAAAAGAAAAAATTCTTTGCTGACGTTAAGTTTTACCTGGGACGACCCGTATCTCTTCCGTATAGGTGCTGACCAGTTGATCAGGAGGTGTGCTGACGTTAAGGAGGGATGGCAGATTCTGAGCCACTGCCATGTTGGAACGAAAGGAGTTCACCACGGTGTGAGTTTGACGGTGAAGAAGGTGTTTGATTGTGGATTTTATTGGCCTTTGATTTTTAAGGATGCGCACGCGTTTGTGAGGAATTTTGATCGTTACCAGCGTGTCGACAACATCTCGTCGCAAAATGAAATGCCCCAGAATGCTATTCAGGTTTGTGAGGTTTTCGATGTGTGGGGCATTGATTTCATGGGACCGTTTCCATCTTCGCTTGGGAACAAGTATATACTCTTGGCGATTGATTATGTCTTGAAGTGGGTTGAGGCTAAGGCCTTACCCACTAATGATGCCCGAGTTGTACTCTGTTTTCTCAAGAGCCTTTTTGCTCGTTTTGGTGTCCCGAAGACGTTGATCAGTGATAGAGGAACTCACTTCTTCAATGCGTAGATGGAGAAGGCGTTGCGATGCTATGGGGTCACCCATCGGCTTGCAACCGCTTACCACCCACAGACTAGTGGGCAGGTAGAAGTGAGTAACCGGGGGATCAAACGTATTCTTGAGAAAACGGTTGGTTCGAATCATCGGGATTGGTCCGACAAGTTGGATGACGCGTTGTCGGCCTTTTGTACAGCCTACAAAACTCCGACCGGATGATTTATGGGAAGGCCTGCCACCTACCTGTTGAGTTAGAGCACCGTGCTTCTTGGGCCCTACAGTGGGTCAACTTTGATTTGTCTGCCGCAGAGAGCACTCATTTCCTCCAGTTGCATGAGTTAGAGGAGCTGAGAGATCACGCTTACACGCAGTCATTTAGGTATAAGGAGCGGACGAAGGAACTGCACGACAGGAAGTTGAAGGGTAACAAGCAGTTCAAGTGTGGGGATTTGGTTTTATTGTATGAGTCCCGGTTGAGGTTATTCCCGAGAAAGTTGAGATCCTAATGGTCGGGACCATTCAAGGTCACTGAGGTTTTCCCGTATGGCACGATTGAGATATGAGATAAAGGCGGGAAGTTTAAGGTGAACGGTCATAGACTGAAGCACTACATTGGCGAGCCGGTGACTGATCAGACGGTCGAGGTATTCTACCTTGACTCGCTCTCCGAGACGTAGACATGATGGATGCAACACTCGGGAGACTGCCCGAGTTGTAAAGTTTGTATTTTTTATATGTTTGTGTTATATGTTTTATTTATTTTGTCTATTTCAGGATGTTCCAAGATGAAACCGCTCGTACTCAATCTCCATTCGAGTCGGTCGATTTAAGGGGTGTTCCATTATTGAAAAAAATAAAAAAAAATTATAAAAACCAAAAACACAAAAATATGTTTATTTCATTATGTTTTTGTTTTCCATGTTGTACGCCGCTACATGCGAGCGAGTTTAAGTTTTGCAGGTTATATTATGCTCATGGTAGCGACGATGGCGTTTTGGAACAGGCTCTCCCAAGGTTGCGGGGCGAATGAAATGCTATACGGTCGTTTGGTTACTACTCAGCTATTGAGGATTCTGCACACAAACCAGGGGAGTAACCCGTTCTTTGTTTAAGTCTTGTATACTTTATTTTTATATTCTGTTTTATTTTTATTTTATCTTATTTCTTTTCCTTATACTCATCGCGGACGATTTCGTTCTAAGTGTGGGATGGGGTTTATTTTACTTAGTTGTAGGAAGATTTTTGAAAAAAAAAATTAATAAAATAAAAAAATTAAATAATTTTGAAAAAATAGTCCCTTGAAATTTGTTTTCTCTACGTTAAACAGGAGATGATATTATTACTGAGTAGTGGTTATTTTATAAATTCTTGGTGGTTTCAAAAATATATATATAATAAATAAGAACAGTGCCTATTAGACCCGCACGTAATGTATGGTAACCGAACGGTTTAGACACAGTAATCGATGTGTCGGTAGGCTCAGCATTTGAGAATGAAAGGGCGGTTTGGTTGTTGACCTAATTGAACCTTTTAAATGGCCTGACCTTAGTGGAAACGTCTTATGGGTTTTGTTTTTTTAACAAAACTCGTGACAGGACTGGAATGAAAAGCCGGGTCATACTTAAGCCTCGAGTCACATGATCGTCTGTATATTAGTTGTTTTATCTTTTGTATTTGTTTCTATTCATTCAAAGCCATGTACTATGAGTATATAAAAAAAATGCAAAAAGCCAAAAGGCAGAAAAAAAAAAAAAAATAAGAGTTGCATTTCTAATTGCGTGCACTTGAAAGAGAGTTAGAGTTTTTAGTTTGTATATGAGTTGAAATGTTTTAATCATGTGGCAAAAGGTATAAGTCAAGTTGGGGTGGCTCCGGTAAAACCATATGGAATGGGTGAAGTGGCAGCAGGGCTTTTAGGTGTGGGTTCCACTTAGTCATACAAATTAATAGAATTGTCACGCCTTATTTGCCTCGCTAAGTATTAGGGGCATGGGTTTAAAGTGGACAGCAATACCGGCAATCGACCTGATCTAGCTTATTGGGTGAAAGTTGGAAGAAATATTTGGGTAACGGGTCACTAGTTCTAACACTTTAAAAAATAATAATAATTATAATAATAATAATAATAATAATAATAATAATAATAATAATAATAATAATAATAATAATGAATAAATAAAACCAAGAGTTGTCGGTTAAACTCGGATATGATCCTGTGTAGTATTCTTTTTCAGGGACGAAAAAGTCTTAAGTGTGGGGATATTTGATGTGTTGTAAAACACACATATTTTCTGCACCTTTTATCTACGTATTGTATTCCATCTTATGTATTTTAACTTGTTTTAGATAGGTTTTACATATTTTTATTTATCTCGTAGGCAAAGGGTGGAAAGGAAGAAAAACCGGACTTTTGGAGCAGTTTACGAGCCTTTTACTACGTTTTCAAGTAAAACTCAAAGCCCGGCCCGTCTACAACATGAAAAAGCCAAAGCCTCATATTATATCATAATATAAAAAAGAAAAAAAAACCCTAAAAGAGGGTGGAACCTGCCGATCGCAAGCTGGGCAGAAAGAAAAAAAGGAGAAACTTTTGTGAGGCTAGGGTTTGGTGTGTTGGCGGCTAGGGAAGAAAGAAGATACAAGAACAAGCCTCGGTGATCGTTTACTATCAGTTTTACAGCAGCAAAGAGCAGCTGAAAACCATTTCATATCCTTTCTTTAAACTATTGTTCGTCAATCTTTCTTATACTTGTTGAATTGTTAACTAGTTTTGCAATTGCTTTAAGGATTGATGTGTTATTGATTAGTATTGATTTTTGAGATGATTGGTATGAGTTTTATGGTGATTTTAATGAGTATTTGCTGCTGTCCAATTATGATTCTCGGCTAATCTTGTTAGTTCTACCTAGGAATGATGTTAATTTTTAGTGTTTGATGAGTTTTATGGATTGTTTGATTGATAGACTTAATTTGTTAATGTAAAGTTTGATTTAGACATGAAATAGGTTGTGTTTGAGGGCTGGAAATTTTGGTGATTCATTGCATAAACCCCGTGTGTCGGTTAATTAGTTTTGTGTTGATTGATCGGTGCATTGTTTCATTCTAGACTTTGTGTTTAGGGTTTGTTTGAGGTAGGTACAACCGTAGGGTTTTGTTGCGAGAGTTTGAGGTTAAAGTACAGCGGTTAGACATCTTCTTAGAGACCGAGAGATGATAGCAAGTTAGGGTTGTCTCATTGCCTTTGCATGCTAGAATAAGAATTGCGCGAGAGCGAGTTCGTTTCTTGTCAAGATTAGGTGTTTTGAGCGACTAGTTGATCTATTTTGGTTTAAGTTAAATTGTTCCTCTATCCTTGGTTGTGTAGTATTCATTGCCATTAGGGTCGAGTGTTGGTGAGACCGAGAGGTGAGTCAACATTATAACACGTTAGCAATTGTTTCCCGGTTTGGTCATTTTAGCCGATTTTTAGTAGTTTAGGCTTGTTGAGTGAGACCGAGAGGTAATCTAGTGAGCCCGAGCGATCCTTAGTCGTGTCATCTTTAGGGACCGGTGTCTTGATATCATTCAATCCATTAGCTTGTTAGGCCTACAATTTGATTCAGACCTAGGTAGACGTTTTTCTCCATCCTAAGTTAACACAGTTAGTTCCCCGTTAAGTTTTGTCAGTCACTTAGGTTAGTTCAGTTATGTAATTAAAAATCAAAAATCAATTAAATATTATTCTAAAGTAGGTATTGTCTAGGGTTAGTAATCGTTAGCGTCTTACGTGTCCACGTGTTCGATACTCTGACTTCTTAGGTCTATACTACTTCAGATCGGCACACTTGTCGGTTGTGTGTGGTTTTAAGATTTTTGTTTTATATTTAAAGCTTAGTTGTGAGGGTCATTATTATAGGGTTATCCGATGCACATCAAACTATCCAATTCATTTTTGGTAAAAACATTTTTACTTTTGACATGAATTGGTTCACGAGTAGTTTCAGTTGTATCAACATTTTCTATATTTAACAGTAGACATATCTAAACATTTTTCCACTTCGAGAATGCTACTGTAATCATGCTTAAAAGGAGGTGGACATATCCCAAACCTTGTTTTCCATTTTTCTTATGTGAATGGTTAACTTCGATTATTTCATTCAAAAGAATTGAAGAATCTTTGAATTTTCCAAGCTTATTTTTATGTTCCATTACTTCATTTTCCGAGATTGGAAATACAAGTTCGGAGTCGAAGAATCTCCTTAAAATGTTGATCAACTTCGATGATCTTACACTGAACCTTAGCTTTAAGATCATGATTGCTTTCAGACATTTTTTGAATTTTAAGAGTTGATTGCTCTAGCAATTTTGTTTTCTGTTTATAGCATTCATTGATCATAGAGTGATCTTTTGTGAGAGTATTGTTTTGATTTAAGGCTGTTTCAAGTTTGGTTTTAAATACAGCACATTCAACACAATCAATCACTTTACTTAAAGATTCAGATATATTAGTTTGAGGTTGAACACATACCTCATCAATCTTAACCATACATGCATAAGATCCAACTTGATCAGTATCAGTCTTAGAATCAGATGAATCAGTTCCCTCAGATACATTATTACTGCTAGCATCTTCAAATTTCTCTACTGGTTTAACAATTGCCACATTTGCTTGATTTGCCAACAAACCTTGAGACCAATAAACAACTTCATTAACCACCAGAGCTTGAGTAGCATGAGACTTATCTTGTTCACCACCAGATACAGCCTTTATACTCTTATCCCCACCAGATGAATTCTTCCCTGAAGATCTCTCTAAATTGCGTGGCCCAAAATATTCTTTTCTTGGCTTATCACATTCTTTGGCATAATAGCCAAAGTCCCCGCAATTGTAACATTTCACCTTCAGTTTATCAAATCCGACCCTTTTATTCAAAGCAGGAAGATCTTTCCCAGTACGCTGCATGAATCTCTTTACCTTTCTAACTATCATAGCCATGTTCCACTTGAGATCCATTAATTCAAGATCATCCGGGTCAATTTGATCATAATCTTCATCTGTTAATTCACTCGTAGCAATCTTGCTTCCAACAAGATGTTCATATGAAGTCATGAAAGCACACAAGAATGCAAACTGTTGTTCAGCCTCTTGAAGATTTACTTTAGGCTAGTTTGATGATGGAGCACTTGTGTTTTCATTAGTTCCATTTCCCATAAAGCATACATTAGGAGAACAGTTTACAATAGGAATTTCTTCATGAGATTGAGCAAAGAAAGCATTGATTGGTACAGAACTTGAAGAATGATTAGCTGGCAAGGCACCTCCATAGAGTGAAGGGTTTTGAGTTGAAGATTGCTGATTTTGATTTTCTTTCAACGAGTTTTGACATTTAATATCAAATTTCCTTTCTTCAATCTTGTTGATGAATTGCACAGCTGTGAGCTTGGTGTTTCGAAAGAAACCGTTTTCTTTCAACACAAATAGAAAAGTTGAATATGAAGGAGGTAAGGCATTCTTCAGTGTATCAATCTTATCTGTTTCAGTTGGCTCAAGATTGACACTTGACATCTCCACAATCAAATGACTAAATCGGTTAATCATCTCTTCAACTGTCTCATATTTCATCAAAATAAAATTTCTAAATTGAAATTTTATGAGCGTCTTCTTACTTTCAAGTGTGTTCCCCAAACTTCTTGTTTTCAAAGTTGTGAAAAAAGAAGCACAAATCTTAATTGTACTGTATTGATGAAAAATTTGTTCTGGTAATGCCATAGTAAGAGTTGAGTAGGCTTTAGTTTCACTCTCAAAATCTTTCAATTCTTGAGTTTCATACTCTTTGAATTCCTTTGGTGTCCATCCCAAGTTGTCACTACCTACCAAAGGTGCCGGATACACGTCGTCTAGAAAACGCACACTACTTGGATGCACAGATCCCAAGTGAGCACGGAACCTCGGTTCCCAGCTAGCAAAATCTAACAATTTCAACAATTTGGGACATTTGTTGTGACTTCCAATTTCATTATCCATGGTTAGCATTTGCTGCAGTAATACATTCTGAGAGGCTAATGCATAGTAAGACATGTTTTGCGAAGTCATGATGGAACAATGGTTAAACTTCAAGGGTCAATTTTGTCAATTCTTCAAAGTATATTGTTTACTGTTCACACGAATGGAGATTGTAACGAATAAGAGAGTTACTTTAACGAATGCGTGATATTCATTTAAATGAGAACGAATGGATGATATTCGTTAAATGAGAATTACTTTAACGAATGGGTGATATTCGTTAAAGATTTTCACAAATGAATGACTTAACGAATGGATCAATCTTCGTTAAAAGAATGAGATAACGAATGTGTTTGAAATGAAAGCGAATGGGTTTCACGAATGAGTTGTTTGCTTTAACGAATGGGCAGTTAAGTATAAACGAATGACCAGTTAGATCTTAACGAATCAGTCTTCATCATAACGAATGAGTGTTCAAATCTTCATCCAGTTTGAAAATCAATTCAAACACAAATCCGTTCAAATTAAGCTTAAAACACCCTAAACCTTTATCAAACCGTCCCTAAACCAAATCCGAACCTCACTAAACTCGTCCGAACTCACAAACAAACCAAAACAAACCTCAACTCATGCTGTCAATCGCTCAATTCGAACTCAGTTTCAATTTAATTCTTAATTAAACTTCAATTCCAATCAATTCATTGTGAATTGACTTCAATACACAATGAATTATACAATTAACAACAAGAGAATCATCGAAGATCAGATCTCAAGCTCTGATACCACTTGATAGAGCACGTAACGGATCTAGACCTTACGATTACATCGATGATCTCGTTGATTATCCATACGATTAGGTTGATCATACTTTAGTGTGTACTGTGTGTTTTAGGAGGACAAATGGACAGAGTGACGAGAGAGAATCAAGGATAAATCATAATCGTTATAGATAAAATAGATTACAAAGGTATATATAGGAAGATGACCCTATTCGTTAAACTTAACTTAACAAATAGGTCATTCGTTACAAATACGTTAACGAATAAACATATTTATTCGTTAATACTTTAGGTGATAGCGAATGTCCCTCATTCGTTAAACAGGGTTAACGAATGAGCTTACAATTAGACGAATGTGTTACATTCGTTACGGGGTAATGAATGTAACTTACAATAGAGCGAATGGCCTTTTAACCATATTTACATTAAAACCCCTATACATTAATCTATTACATTAATAACCCTGATAAAGATCGAGACGTACAAAACATGTATTAACATTTATCCACCTAAATTTAAACATCAAAGTCTACCAAGCGGCCATTAGATATGATTAAGGTTCAATTATTCAACTAACTAGCTAGTTTTCCCCACTACATAACATACCCCCGTTATCAAGCAATACCTCGAACCCAATATCACCCGTGATTTTACAAGTTTCCATCTGTCGGTTTACATACGTCGTGTCTCTAGTTGATCCTGTTCTTTATGATATGGGACGCAAGTAAGAGAACCACGTATGACTAACAGTGGAATGATCACTGGAGCATCAAGATTTTAATTCACTATAATTGATGTAAGTGAGTGTAATGATTGCAGTAAACTGTGGCTTTATGCTTAAAAGCTTTTATTTAGTTAAATATCCAAAGATACCCAGATGAACAACCGTAAAATGACCCGTGGTCTCCGAACCCGAGGCATCCCATCAATACAGGATTTAAGGCTATAAAACCATACGCCTATGAAGTGTTAAACACTAAAACTAGAAGTGCAAGTTTTAAGTTTATATCACCGGCTACACGGCATACTTTAACGTTTAAACCTATCCAAGCATCGTATGATAGCGTATTCAAATTTCTATAAAATTCATAATTTTCTTCAATCGAACTAAAAATGAGGCTTGAGTATGGTCCGACCTTTCATCTCGTATTTTAAACAGAATATTTCCCACTAAAAATCATATTTTAGCGTTTAAACCAACTATCAAACTGTCCTTTCATTCGTAAGGCTAAGACTACCGACACATCCCAAGTTAAGTGTGTGTTCTTTAATTTTATCTTATTATTATTAGTTTGAAAAACCTATTCCCGATAAGTATCCTCATCTCCCATTTAAACGCAAAAAGAAACAAAATCAAGGGCATTTTTCGAAACTTTTTTTAAATATAATAAAAAACTTAAACGAAAAAAAACTATGTATTCCCATCCCCACACATAAAATTTGCATTGTCCTCAATGCAGAGACGGAAACACGATTCAAAGATTTAAAGATAAAATGAAATCCCAAAAATACAAAAATAAAAAAGAACAAAACGAAGCTAAAATTAAAAACTAAAAATATTAAAACAAAGTAAAAAGGAAAAGACTTAGCTGGTAGTATGGAAGACTTTCAAAGTGCCAATCTCGTTTCCATGAAAGCCCACCTTACCGATCGCTCACCATGGTTATTTATCTCATTCTCTCATCTCCGAACGGACACATCCTCTCCACTCCACGTACCTAAGCGAAAACATAATAGAATATCTAGAAAATAAAGTCTACTTAGGTGTCTTGGAAAACATCATACCAACCCATCCTCCTAGCCATACAAGTTCAGATAATAATTATACAGACAAAAAAAAAAAACATCATAAAAGAAAATAAAACATAAAAAGATACAACTCCCCAATGCTTGCTAGGATGTCCCTACACTTAGTGTTCATCATCTTCCTCACTCTACTCGAATGTTTGAAACGGTTCAGCTTCCTCAAGTTCACTCGAACCCAGCCCATAAAACGGCACACCATACCCATATCCATGACCATAACCATTACTTCCCGAACCTCCTGGAAACTCGAGCTACTCGGCTCACTAGACCCTGGTGCAGGCGGCTGTCTTTAATAATCAGGCAAATCAATATGTAAAGCAGTCATCAAGTGCGCCTCATATTCTCATCTTGTCCCTGCTGACTTTCCCTTATCAGTTGTCTAATCCCATCACACTGCTCATTCACGTAACCCCGCATGTGGTCGAATCCCAACTCCATCCAGTCATACAAAGAATCCAAAGTAAGTACCTCAAGACGGGGCTCTCAAACTAGAAACTGTCGTCCCGGTCTCTCTTGTCTATGTAACGGCCTCTGATGTCCGGTAGGCAACTCAGCTCGCATCGCCGCGGCGACTTTAGAATCAGGAGGTGGAAGCTCTGTAGGCCAAACGAGCCCCTTCCCATTCTAATGGATCAAAGGGCTTCAAAATCCCAGACAACCTCAACTCTTTCACACCAATATACTCAACGACCGGCCCTTGTTTTAAATACTCCCGTTTACATTTCTCAAAAACACCCAAATTCTTTGCCAACAACGTAACATAAGGGCCCATATCTAACTTTTATCTCTTTTGTGGACCTCCTCTTCTCTTTCGATGAAACTAAAAAGCCAAAACACTCGCCACATTAACAAGCCTTTGTTAAACCATAACCAATAAATAGAACAAATCTAACCAATTTATCTTATTTTCACCCGACCCCCGTCCAACCAAAGTAGTACTCAGAATTTTATGAATGTACCTCAAAACCGAGTCGCGAATGTCTGACGCCACCATACTACCCGAAAATGGAGCAACCGCAATCTTCTCCCAAAAAGCAGCCAAATCCGTGTCGGTCAAACTAAAGGGCTTCTTATTTTTAAACGCCCCTCGCAAACTCGTGTGAAACTCGATCGTATTAACTTCGTCTTCTGTGTAAAAACCAGTCGCGACCCCAAACTCGGCGATCGTCATCTCGTACGTCTTCCGCCCCCAACGCAAACGAAACCGCGTCGGATTGATCAAAATTACCTTCTTTAAACCGAAACGTACACAAAAACTCAAGTGTAACTCTTTATACTGGGTTCTTTTAAGCATAACATCGCCTTAAACTTCGGGCCCAACAATTCCTCAATCCTACCTCTTTACCCGATTTCATCCAAAGTATCCCAATTAATCGTTTTGAAAATCAGCATATCCGACCCCATAAGATCATACAACTTCTCATACTCTTTCGAATCTTCCGCAAATCGGAATAACATACAATCTCGCATATCTCTACTATTTCGTCTCAACAGTACCGCTCCTTCCTTGTAACTAATCACTCGCTTTGTCGTTCTTCCAGCCACATCCTCTACTTCTGGCTCATCAATATGTGGACACGGAACCTGACCGCGTATACGCTTAGTTGCTTCATGTGACGAACCTTCAATGGACATCCTAAAAAAACACAAATAGACAAGCAAACAAAGGGAGAAAATTAGTATCCGGTTAAAAAAAATACAAACGACCGAACTCGTCCGAATAGAGATTGAGTACGAACGAGCGGACATTTTTAGCAAATAAAGTTCAACGGGTAATTAAAAATTCAAAACAAAGTTAAACTAACTAACCGACAAAACAACAATGACTCAATGTAAAACACCCCCACCCGGCACATTAATTGTCCCAATTAAGTAAAAGTGCCACCAAAAACGAACATTGAGTTGTACACTAATGGATAATCATGATTAATACTTTATTTAAAAATAATATTTCAACATTCAAATCCAACTTCAATAATAACAAATAAACTCAAACAAAATTTCACTTTGCAATATCCAAACCGGCCGAACCGCAACCAACTAACAACTTTGACAAACCAAACCAAACCACCCTCACCCAATATTTCAACAAATAAATCCATACTGACACAAACTGGCAAACAAAACATATAATCTAACTAAACTTAACCCGGTCATCTGTAACGCCCTCTAATTTTTCGGTTTAAGGATTTTCAGCATGTAGAGTATATATGTTATCCGGTATCTTTCGTTGACCCGACCATCTTCTCGTTACGTTAAGTTATCTAATCTTTCCTTCCAAGTTGCCATATCCCTTAAACTTGAAGGGCTAGTGTGTAACATATTATTTATATCATAAAAAAATAGAAAATCCTAACCCTAGCCCCCATTCAGCTCCGATCGGCCAAGAGAACCCCCCCCCCTCGCGAATTCCTTCTATGCATCCAAGATTAAACCGTAAAACTTTAATTCAAGGTCGGTTTTATGATTCCCCGTGTCTTTTACACCTTAATTGATCTTTACATTACGCGTATTGATCGATAAACGACTTGTTTTAGGTTAACGGGGTGGCTGTCCAATTGAGCATTTCCGGGACTACTTTGGTTGAGGGTTTTGCACCAAAATCTTCCTAGGTATGTCTAGTATAACATACTTAAAGATCATGGTCATAGGTGTTCGTTAAGTTGATCAACTAGTTGTAGTTTGATTGTTATGTTCGGTTGACTAGAATTGTAGTTTGGCACGTTTAACGCGAGGGTTGAAGTGATTAACGACCAATTCAGCTCGGGGACACTTGGTTTGATGTACGGGCTGTTGAAAAATCATTTTTATAAGTTATGGGGCTGAATTGGTTGTCGGTTACTCTAACGGGTCGGTACAACGCGCAATTTCGTTTATTGAGTAGTTGGTGCGTTGTACTTGCGAATTACCAACCCATTTGACTTGTGTAGTGTCGTGTGGACTTATTGGCTGTGATTTTATCATGTTGGGTCCACATGGGGCTGAGTTGGATTTTAATGGCCTAATCAACTCTTAAACGTGCGTATTGGTATCACCTATTGCTTCCGGGGGTAATTTGGGAATTCTTTATTCCCGGGAGTGTCTAAGGGTCGTTTTGGTGAATGTGAGGCCTCGGGGGCTGTTGTGATTTAGTTTGATGAGGTTGAGGATTTAGGTGACCCGAACCCCGTTAGAACGTCTCGTAGGATAAGCGAGTCATCTTGATGTCATTAGTATTGAATGAATGTAAACCGGCTGGTGTTTGAGTCTTGGGATTACTTAGGGATTCTCTAGCTCAGGGTGAATCTGTGTCTCGTGTCAGGTGAGTTCATGATGCCCTTTTTAACTCTTTTTAAGTTTTGGGCTAGCATGCACACCTAAGTGATTTTACTTGATGAAACGTTTAAACTATTTTATATAGGCTTGCTAGTGTATGGTAGGCCTTGGGATGTTACAGTATGTATATATATACTATTGTATGGCCTATATTTGGCGATGTTGTAGTCGTATCGACTACGGATGTTACGTATGCCTACTTTGTGTTTGCATACGTAGATGAGATGTTACGTGCTTGTGTTGTAAATTTGCTCGACCCTGATGTTATTACTTGGATATTATATATATATATAGGGATGTACTTATAAGGATGTTTATATATATGTATGTATATATATATATAAGAATGATTATTTATCAATGATGATGGCTTAATTGATGTACTCCTTTTACTTTTAAACTTTTGGAATGGCAATTATGATTACTACTTATTGATGTTACTTACTTAAAACTTGAACTCACTCAGCTCAAGCTGACTTTGTGTGCATGTTAGTGTGAGTTTCAGGTTAGGAAGAGGATGCCTTATCACTTGGACGTCCACGAAGCTACTTGGACGGTGAAAGGCATACGTGGAAGGAAGATTTTATTATTGAATATTTTATTTAAAAAGTGTTATAAAATATAATTAAATTGGTTTTGGGCAATATTCCCGAGATTTTGGGAACTTATTTTATTATTTATGTTTTCCGCTTAATTATACTCTGAATGGGTTATTTTAATGAAATGAATCATTTGTATGTTTAAATATTTTTACAAGTGTTTTGAATTAATACCAACTGTGGGTTCCTGGGGTTTGGGGCCTTACAAGTTGGTATCAGACCCATGGTTCGAGGGATCCGAGCATCCCCGAATGCTTGGACTCGAATTGTAAGAAAGAAACTAGATTGCCCACCGCGAGTAGCTGCACGCCAAGAGGTAACTTTAAATTATGTAGTCAGTCCTTCGAATTTAAGGTTTCCAGTATGTGATTAATTGTCTAAGTGTTAGATAGAATGCTAATGTGGTTAAGGGCTAGGGGTGATTAGGACGGGCGGGTAAAGTAAACGACTAATTACACTTGATCAACGTCATTAGTAGTTTACCTTTACCTTACATCTTCTAAATGCCACTTGTACCTAACCATATTAAAATTCTGTCTTTGTAGGGATAAGTCATGGTTGATACTCGAGCAGCTAAGAGAGGTGGTTCTAGTTTTCGTGGTCGTGGTCGTGGTCGTAAGCCAGGTGCCGAAACCGAGAATGAGATTCCTACTTCCCAGTAGGAAACCCCGATTCATGAGGAGGGGGATAACCCCGCCTTAGATCCTGCTATGCGCGTGGCCATCGCGGACGAGGTTTACCAGGTGCTCCATAGCGCCATTCCCGAGATCGTTGCTGAGGCCGTTAGGGCCATGGAGGAGTCTATGGTTGGTAAGAGTTCGGGTAAAGAAAGGAAGGGTAGGGAGACGCAGGTTGACGAGGAGTTAGAGGTGTACGTGCCGAGTGGGGATGAAGACGAAGTGCGGACTGTTAGTGTGTCTACTCGGGGTTGCTCTTATGGTGACTTTAAGAAGTGTGACCCCCCTTCTTTTGATGGTACTAAGGATGTGTTGGCAGCGCATCAGTGGGTGAGGTAGATGGAGGCCATTCTGAGAGTCAGTAAATGTAAGGGGGATGATATGGTGACTTATGCTACTGCCTCTTTTCGTTCTGAGGCACTGTGTTGGTGGGACAACTTGGCACAGGCTATGGGTGATCGTTTGATCAGGAGGATGACATGGGATGAGCTGAAGAAGTTGGTTCTTGTAAGGCCCCGAACCCCGGGAACCCCACAGTTGGTAATCATACAAAACACTTATAAAATATTTAAACTAAGAAAAATCAATCGTTCCATTAAGCAACCAATTTCAGAGTAAAATTCAGCAGAAAACGTAAATAATAAGATAAGTTCCCAAAACCCATGAATTTTGCCCAAAACCAACTTAATTATCTTTAATAAAAATTTTTAAAAGGAAATGTTTTATAATAAAGTCTTCAAATCCCGTATGCCCTTCACCGTCCAAGTAGCTTTGTGCCCGTCCAAGCGATAAGGCATCCTCTTCCTAACTTGAAACTTAAACTAACATGCACACAAAGTCAGCTTAAGCTGAGGAGTTCAAGTTTTAAATAAGTAACAAAAGTCTTAATCATTCCAACGGTTTTAAAACTGTAAACAGAAATACATCAGTTAGGTCATCACATTTAATAAATAATCATCCTTACGTATGACTATCTCTTTACGTGCATTCCTATATATATAAATATATATATATATATATATATATATATATATAT
Organism: Bidens hawaiensis; assembly: GCF_021521415.1. Taxonomy (NCBI): domain Eukaryota; kingdom Viridiplantae; phylum Streptophyta; class Magnoliopsida; order Asterales; family Asteraceae; genus Bidens; species Bidens hawaiensis. The sequence continues at coordinate 13,461 of NW_027491728.1, read as the reverse complement.
AACATTCAATAATAACATTCAGGGCCGAGAAAACGTACAACCCCAACACATAACATTCCATTCAACGTATGCAAACACAAAGTAGGCATAAGTAACATTCCGTAGTCGATAACGACTACAACATTTGCCAAATATTGGCCATACAATAATATATATACATACACACATTCTATAACATTCCAAGGCCTACCAATACTAGCAAGCCTATGCAAAATAGTTTAAAACATTTCATCAAGCAAAATCGCTTAGGTGTGCATGCTAGCCCAAAACTTAAAAAGAGTTAAACGGGGCATCAAGAACTCACCTGAAATCAACCGAACACCTTCAACGAGCTAGGAAATCCCTAAGTGCACACTCTCAAGTAAGGACCAGTAAATTGTACACAACACGTCACTAAACTCGATCGTAAGAACACACTTGCCTAATGGGCCGTTCAAGCCCAACACTTTGGCCCGAGGCCCAACCTATACCCAATAACTTTACCTCAGCCCCGAAAACCCTTCAATTAACTAAATCCACCCTACGATCATGATCGGGGCTAACCATGATGCACAACTCACCCGTCGGTATGCAAATCGAGTCAAATTCGCGCGCACCAAATCTTAAAACCAATTTTCAAACAAATCAGCCCCAAATGGATCAAATTCCCATCTTAACCTTTTCATAGATCATAATTATGTCCCCCGAGTTGATAGGGTCGACCATTCCTTTTTACAACGCTCACTTTAATGTTTAAACGACAATTTGCGCACAACCGACTCGATTAACTAATCACCAACCTAAACAGCCCCAAGTTCCAAAAAAATAATTTTCCCACATCCCTTAAACCCCCCTACAGCCATGAAAACTGATTCAATTGGTCATTTAATTGATTAACGCATCAAACTCAACAATTGACAATTCTACAGCCGATAAACCCTAGTTTTCGAACTAAAATCGATTGACCGACCTAAACACCTCCAATGGCCACGAAATTTTAATATGATGTACTACACATACCTAGGAGGATTTTGATGCAAAAACCACAATCAAAACAGTCCCGGAAAAGCTCAATTGGACAGCCACCTGGTTAGCCTATAACAAGTCGTTTTTCGATCAATACGCGTAATTCAAAGGTCACTTAATGTGTAAGAGACATGGGGAATCATAAAACCGACCTGAAATTGAAGTTTTTATGGATCAAAGCTGGCTGGACAGAAGAATTTCGAGCAGGGGGGTCCCTCTTTCGATCGGCGCTGCAAGGGGGGGGGAGGGGTTTAGGGTTTTATTAATTATTATAATATAAAAATTTTACATCCAGTCCCTCCAAATTGAAGTGTAAAGCAAAATGGAAGGAAAAGTTAAGTTCTTTAACGTACCGGGAAGATGTAAAGGCTTCCGAGAAACATCGGTTAAGTCCCGAGAGTTATACATACTTTACACGCGCTAAATCATTAAACCGGAAGTTGACGGGTGTTACAAGTCCACCCCCTTACAATGGGATTCGTCCCCGAATCCCGATGCGACAGGAACAACTGCGGATACAGTTTCATCATCTCATCTTCGGATTCCCAAGTAGCCTCGGAACCCCTACGGTGCCTCCACTGCACCTTCACCTGCTTAACCACCTTGTTCCGCAACCGCCTTTCCTTACGGTCAAGTATAGCAATAGTCTCCTCCACGTAGTTCAGCTTACTATCAAGCTCAATATCATCAAGAGGCACATGGCCCTCCTCATCCGCTAAACACTTCCTCGAGTGGGACACATGGAAGGTAGGATGAATCCCCGAGAGCTCATCAGGCAATTCCAGCCTATACGCTACCTCACCAACACGGGACAATATGCGGAACGGACCAATGAACCTCGGACTAAGCTTCCCCCTCTTACGAAAACGAATAATGCCCTTCCAAGGAGAAACTTTCAACATAACCCGATCCCCAGCCTCGAACATAATAGGGCTTCGCCTTTTATCCGCATAAGACTTTTGTCGGTCCTGGGCGGCCTTCATAAACGCTTTAATCTTGTCGAGTTTCTCAGTCGTAGCCTCGACCACCTCCAAACCACCCAACTGCTTCTGACCAATGGAACCCCAACAGACTGGAGTCCTACACCTCCTACCATACAACATCTCAAACAGTGGCATCCCAATCGTGGCGTGATAACTGTTATTATACGAGAACTCTACCAACGGTAAGTGACGATCCCAACTACCACCAAAATCGATAACACAAGCCCGTAACATGTCCTCAAGAGTTTGAATGGTCCTCTCGGACTGACCATCCATCTGCGGGTGATAAGCAGTACTGATGAGGAGTTTGGTGCCCATCTCCTCATGAAACTTCTTCCAGAGCCTGGAGGTAAAACGCGTATCCCTATCTGAAACAATAGATACCGGCACCCCGTGCCAAGAAACGATCTCACGAATAAACACATCAGCCAACTGCTCGGAATTAATAGTCTCTCGGATCGGCAAGAAATGAGCGCTCTTGGCCAATCTATCAACAATTACCCAAATGGTGTCATAACTACCCTTAGGAGTACGAGGCAATTTAGTCACAAAATACATAGTGAGATGCTCCTACTTCCACTCAGGTATTTCTAAAGGTTGAAGCTTCCCGAACAGCTTTTGATGCTCGGCCTTAACTTGTAGACACGTCAAACACTTACTCACGTACTGAGCCACCTCAAACTTCATCGCAGGCCACCAATAATTTTTCTTCAAATATTGGTACATCTTGGTCGCGCCCGGGTGAATAGAATAGCCCGACTTGTGTGCCTCATCCAAAATTTTATCTCTGAATCCCCCATACTTCGGTACCCATAAATGACCATCCTTATACTTCACCCCATCACCAAACGTCTTCCAACAATTTCTCCTGACACCAAACACGTTCTGACATAATCCATTCCACCAGCAAAGCCTCATTCTGAACGCTGGCTATTTGCTTCAAAATATCGGGTTTAAGGATAAGCTGGTAAGATTTTACACGAATAGGTTTTGGTCTCTCCTTCTGGCTTAACGCGTCGGCTACCATGTTAGCCTTACCGGGATGGTACATAATCTCCAGATCGTAGTCCTTAATCAACTCCAACCATCGACGCTGTCGCATATTCAGTTCCTTTTGCTCGAAGAAACTCTTTAAGCTCTTATGATAGGTATAGATAACGCAAGGAACACCGTACAAGGAATGCCTCCATAACTTAAGCGCAAACACAACCGCCGCTAGCTCTAAATCGTGTGTAGGATAATTCGCCTCATGAGGCTTCAACTGCCGTGAGGCATAAGCGATGACTCGGCCTCGCTGCATCAAAACACAACCAAGCCCTTGATAAGAGGCATCAGAATAAACCACCAGATCGTCACTGCCATCAGGTAGAGCTAAAATCGGGGCATGCGTCAACCTGTTCTTCAACTCGAGAAAAGCCTTCTCCTGCTCAGTACCCTAAACGAACTTAACACTCTTCTTAGTCAACCTGGTCAGTGAAGAAGCAATTTTCGAAAAATTGGGAATAAAGCGGCGGTAATACCCCGCCAAACCCAGAAAGCTACGGATTTCAGATGGAGACTTAGGAGACTCCCAATCATTCACGGCTTCCACCTTTGCAGGGTCAACCAGAATACCACTCGGGTTAATAACATGACCCAAGAACTGAACCTCGCGCAACCAAAAAGAACACTTAGAAAACTTCGCATACAACATGTTCTTTCGCAGAGCTTCCAAGACTTCCATGAGATGACCGGCGTGATCGGATTCATTTTTGAAATATACCAGAATGTCATAGATGAATACAATAACTGAACGGTTGAGCATCGGTCTACACACCCGTTACATAAGATCCATGAACACAGCCGGTGCGTTGGTCAAACCGAAATACATCACGAGGAACTCATAATGTCCATAACGTGTGCGAAAGACGGTCTTAGGAATATCCTCCTCCCGAATTTTTAGCTGATGGTACCCGGACCTAAGTCGATCTTCGAGAACCAACTAGCTCCTTTGAGCTGGTTAAATAAGTCGTCGATCCTCGGAAGAGGGTACCGATTCTTAACAGTGAGCTTATTCAATTCACGGTAGTCAATGCACATTCGCATGCTACCGTCCTTCTTAACGAACAGGACGGGGGCACCCCAAGGTGAGATGCTCGGATATTCCTAAGTATACTCGTGCAAGAATTGTACCATGTCCTTGTGTACAGGGGGAGCCAACTTTTATTTTGGCTGTATACTCGAGCAAGGGAGGTACATGTGAATTTGAAATTAAATGACAACTGTCGTGTACTAGACGACAAACCAAGGTAGTGTACCACCAAATCGTTAGGTATAAAAAGGGGACTTAGAAAACTTTTCACACATTTCTCTCTAATTAAACCTAAACGAAAGCCCTCTTGCTCGTGCTATCTCCCTCTTGCTCGCTGGTCTACTATTCCTTAATTTCACTTCGATAATAGCCATTAGCTTTGTTTCGACGTCGGTAAGACATCCCTGTTCGATAATCATCGCACCGATTTTGAAATTAGGGTTTTCAATTGAACAAATTGACTAACTGTTTACTTGTTTTGCAGGTACGCATATTACCACGGAACAGACCTAGTCGCCCTTAAATTCGAAAAGAGGCACAATATGTGCGCTCAATTGGAGATCGATGATGAAAATATGGAGCTTGAAGTTATCATAAACTTTCTACGAAACTCCAATCTACGAGTGGCGCTGACAGAGAACCCCATTATCTACAGGAACCATCTTACAGATTTCTGGCAGACAGCAACTTATCTCAGTGATGTAAACGGACAGAGAATCGAAGCATCTGTGCTCAACAATGATATTGAAATTACAGAGGCGTCCATTCGGGCTGCTTTGGACTTGAATGACAACGTTGGGGCTTCGCAATTGTACTTGGTTCCTCGGTTACTGCATATCATTCATGAGACCATGGGATACCAAGGAGATGTCGAAGAAGGTCAATTTTAGAGGGGGAGCTTTCCTTTGGTATACCGATTTTTGAATCATCATGTAATTCAGTCCCTATCTCCTCGGAAAGGGACTTGGACTTTGCTTATTAGAGAGCTTGGGTCTCTTACTGTAGCTATACTATATCGTCAACCCTTCAACATTTCAAGACTTATTTTTCAAGGGCTGATCTCAAATGCAGAGAAGCATGTTACTCAACGATTTCTGATGTATCCAAGGTTTCTTCAAATCTTAATCAACATAGCTATACCTAATATTCAAAGAACAGGTCAGGCTTTGAGGTTGCAAGACCCAAACATCTACAAACGCATGAAAGATGCCAAAAGTAAGTTTGTTGATAATAATGACTAGGATTTTCTGCCATGGCTGCTTGTTCCGGCACTGGATGCCGTTGATGTGCCGAGTACTCCGGGAAACAATGAAGATGAGGCAGATGTTAATGATGATGATGGTGGTACTGATGATAATGATAATGATGATGGTGCCGATGGAGGTAATGACATGGTTGTTGATAATGATGCTGATGCACAGGAGGTGGTTGAGAAGACTGTGTCCTTAATTGATCAAGTTGCTCATGAAGCAGATAATGCAGAAGTAGGTATCAATGAGGAAATGGATGTGCCGGGTGTGGATCCTATTATAGATGATGATGCTTCTGTAGCAGGGATTGTCTCAGAAGTTGCTGCAACAACTGAGAAAGTAACTCCACCAGAATCACCACCACCTTAGACTGACCACGATGATCCAAATTCTGTGAATATAGCTGCTATTAATGATGATGTTGCTCTCTCACCAGCAACTACATCTCATGAGCCATACAAAGTTCCATCACCTCAAACTGAAGATTCTGAACCGTTTTCAGAGCCAGCTCCAAAACCTTCTGTTGAAACTCCTATGTCCAGTCCAAACCTCTATGACACTATTTGTGAAAATGCTCAAATGGAGTTTGAGAACATTATGCTAAGAGAAAAGAATGCCATTTTGGCTGCAGAGAACTCGACTCTGGAAGCTGCACTAAATGAGGCATTATTGAAAATTCAAACTCTTGAGGGGCAGTCTAAGGTTGAGAAGACCTCAGATGCACCAAAACAGGGGGAGAATATTGATGTTGAAGAGGAGGTTGGACCATCTGATGCACTGAACATGATAAATCAGGTCTATGATGATGAGTCAGAGGTTGAGGGGGAGAAAAGTGGAGAAGATGAATCTGAAAGGGAAAAGTTAAAAAGGAAAGAAAAGGGTAAAGGGATTGCTCACACAGATGATGACTTACATCCTATACCTAAGCATGCAGTTCAGTCTGATGATCTATTATTTAAAGAAGATGTTATTGATAAAGACATGGCTGAAGCTGAGTCAGTAAAAACAGCGATAAATCTAATGAATGAAGAGCTGGAGGCCCTTGAAAGGGAAGAAATGGTTGAAGAAGAAGAGGAGATTCCTCAAGAGGTTATTGAAGCGTTGATAAACATGAAAGACAAAGAGGAAGAAGATGAGAGGAGGTTAAGGGAAGCTGATGCAGCAATCAAGGCTACAATTGATGCCTTGAATGAAAGTCTGAATAATGATCAATAAGAAAAAGAACAAGACAAGGCTGCAGAACCTATGATTATTGAGCCTAAAGTGGCTGAAGAGCCTGAAGTGAATGAAGAAGAACTGGGGCTAGGACCTGTAATAGATGTAGAAGATGAAACAGTTAAGGTCTCAGCAAGTATAATGGTCAAATTGATAATTATGAAGGATCTTACTCTGATCCTGAATAATCCAGAAAGACATCACCCAGAGATTGTAACAGCAGCAAGAAAGGCACAACAAGATTTTATAAATTTGAATAAAGGAGAACCAAGATTTGAAGAATATGTTAAACCAAGTGAGCCAATCATTCAAGAGGTTACTGAAGAAATTCATACAGATGAAGCGGCTATTGAAGAATCTGAGTTTGTTGATCAAGAGATTATTTTAGAAGGACCAGAAGTTGAATTGCATTAACCTTACTCTCCCACTCAATCTCAATCATCTTTGAAAAGAAAATACACTGATGAAGTTGAAACACCCAAAGCTAAAAGACAGAAATCCTTGAAGAAAAGGGTGTACAAACTAAGGTCAGATATGCTTGAACAGAAAAAGAGAGCACCAACAGAAAGAAGTGAAGAACTCATGATTGATGCTCTTCATGAACTTGAAAAAGAGGTTGATATGGATGTGGAAAATGAGGATGAGGAAGGTGTAAAAGAAAGTGAGAAAGCAAATGAAGATAATGATTATCTTATCAGTTTGGGTTATGATCCACTCTATCTCCAAAAGCTATCAAGAGAGGATGTAACAAAAGAAGCTGAGGGTTGGAGAGTAAGGAAAGGAAAAAAGGGATGTTTTGATAAAGGCTAGTCACAAGCCTGCATTCCTTAATCTGCAACCTTTTGACAAGATTGACAGGATGTACAAAAGGGCTCTGATAGATGATGCTTCTTGCAAGGTAAAGAAAGTGTCCAAAGAGAATGAAGGGGAGAGAGTGACAACTGAGAGAGAAGTGAACAAGAAAAGGACTAAAATGAGAGAAAGTGATAAAGCAGAATATGAGTCCTTTAAGGGAAAACACAATGATATTAAATTCCTTCAGTTGTATGGCTACAGCTACAACTTCTTGATAAATCTCTCTTCTGAAGAATTGAAACGAAAAATTCAGCTTGTGAAAGACTCTCACAAGGACAAAAAGAGTCAAGAAAAATATGAGAGAGAACAGGAGCTAAAAATGAGGATGCAGAAAGAAAAAGAAGAAAAAGAAAAGAAAGATCAAGAGGCTAAGAAGTGGTCTGAGGACCCTCAAAGGTTGGAATTGTTAAAAACTATTGTAACAGATAAAGGGATATCAGAAGAACAGTTTCAGAACACGCCTCTTGCTGAACTAATGGAAATATATCACAGAGAGCAGAGGATGTATCTTGAAACACAAAGGAAACTGCAAGAAGATAGATGGAGGGCTGAAGCTGAAGTTCATGCTGAAATGATGAATGCCCTCCACAAAAAGGGAGTAAAAATGTCGAGACTAATGATGTAAACAAAAGATACGATCAAGAGATGGTATGTTGAAGAAGGTCTTAACAAAATAAAGAAAGTTGTAGTAGGGAGCTCAAGCAGAACCCACAGGTCTGAGAGTGTGAGGCTTGTGCAGCCAAGAAACTTGAATCTGCCCACACATCTCTATTTTGACAGAAGATCGAAGACTTTAAGGGTGGTGATTGAAGATAAAGCAGAACATCTCATTATCTTCAGAGATGATTTGAGAAATTTTACAAAAGAACAACTGACCAAGATGGCTGAGCTGACTTTATATAACAATCAAGTAAGGAGTCAACCATCTGGTCAACTGAGGAATGATCTCTCCAAGTTTCTGAAAGAGCAAGCTAGAAAAGGGATTCCCATTTCTGCAGCAGAAGAAGAGAGAGATCAGAAGCCAAGCAGAAAGAGAGAAGAGGAAGAAGAGAATCAGCGAAGTACACATTTCTGAGCTTTCCTTCTCTAAGTCAAAGAAACAAAGAACTCTAGCAAGCAGCTCTCACCAGAAAAGGAAGACCTTAAAAGAGTTCTTGGCTACAAGAGAAGTGATGAAGGAACCCAACTCAAGAGTACAACAATTTGGAAGAATCACATACATAACGCACAATCAACATGATGATTCGACCACTTTGAGAAATGAGTCTGGGATACCTATTGCAGTCATAAAGGACGATGGAGATCTGCATTATATGCATCCACATGACTTACAAGACTTAGTTAATGCAAGATTCCCAAGTGATGCCTCTGACTCTTCAGAACTTGACATGCTGAAGCAAAGAGCTGCATATGTGAAGAAACTAAAAGAAAGAGCTGAAGCCAAGAACAGAGGAAGAAGATAACAAAATGGAGATAATGAATGATTGATTTTTTTTATTTCTGTTTATCTTTATAATTTGTTTGAGTTGTAAAAATTTAGTTAGTAATGCCCATGTGGCAACATTCCAATTATGTAATGAAATGACATGTTCTTAAATGATTTATCTAGAAATATGATATATGTCTAACTCTATGCAGGTATGTTTTGGTGCATCTGAGCTTGTTCCAATCTAGGGGGAGATTGTTGGGTTGGATTTTCTACAAGGAAGATTGGAATCTTCTCAACCTCCTCAAAAACGGCTAAGTATGGAATTCGAGCAAGCCCAGACGATCGAGCATGGTTTTTACTACCTCGAGCAAGGTTCTGAACCTTAAATGGTTGATTCTTCTAAGTGTTAAAGGCTTCGAGCAAACTACACTTCAACGAGCAAGAGTATTCTTCTATCGAGCATGGATTGCCAATCGAGCAAACAGCTTGATCATACAAGTTCTAGCCAAGTGTTACGAGCACAGGATGATCGAGCACATGGGGACGAGCATGGATGCAATAAGAGGATGTCACGTGAATCAAAGCAAAGACTTCGAGCACAGTTCAGTTACCGAGCAAGATTTACATCCGATCATGCTAAAGATTGCTGAATAAGAAAAGCGAAAGACATCAAGAAGAATGAGCTTGCTCAATGGACTAGTTCAAGCAAAGCATGGATAAGTCAAGAGGAATGAAGCTTACTCAAAGGGAATATATATTCTTCGAAAAAGAATATATTCCAAGTAAAGTCTGCTCAAGGACATTCACCCAGCACACCTAGTATATGAAGTTTGCTTGAGCAAGGTATGTACCTTGCTCGAGGACTGTAACACTTGTATTAGATTTATCTTTCATTATATAATGACTAGGACTTATAGAAGGAATGTCAGAGTCTATAAATAGACGTCCTAGGGTACCTTTAGGGTACGGATTTTGGAGACAGAGGCTGGCACACACTGATTACGAAAATATTCCATTTTGTTCATCGTACAAGAGCCGCCGCCGTCACACAAAACCCTAGACATTCCATTCACTGTTCCTTTGATATATCATTAAATATAGTGAATCTTTGTCTCTGAATAAGCCTTTACTGATTATCATTTACTGTTTTGTGTTTGAAATCTGTTCACAATCCTTCATTCTCAATCATTGGATATCCTGATTCCGTCGGGATATTCAATCAGTTTTTTAAGTATTCGAGTCGGTGTGTTCTTGTCAAACCTTTGCTAATGTTTCATTCGAGTCTGGGATACCTATTGCAGTCACAAGGGAGGATGGAGATCTGCATTATATGCATCCTCAAGACCTACAAGATTTAATTGATGCAAGATTCCCAAGTGATGCCTCTAACTCCTCAGAACTTGACATGCTGAAGCAAAGAGCTGCATATGTGAAGAAACAAAAAGAAAGGGCTGAAGCAAGGAACAGAGAAAGAAGATAACAAAATGGAGCTAATGAATGATTGATTTTTATTTCTGTCTATCTTTATATTTTGTTTGAGTTGTAAAAACTTTAGTTTGTAATGCCCATGAGGCAGAATTCCAATTATGTAATGAAATGACCTGTTCTTAATTGATTTATCTAGAAATATGATATATGTGTAACTCTATGCAGGTATGTTTTGGTGCATCTGAGCTTGTTCCGATCTAGGGGGAGATTGTTGGGTTGGATTTTCTACAAGGAAGATTGGAATCTTCTCAACCTCCTCAGAAACGGCTAAGTATGGAATTCGAGCAATCCCAGACGATCGAGCATGGTTTTTACTACTTTGAGCAAGGTTCTGAACCTTAAATGGTTGATTCTTCTAAGTGTTAAAGGCTTCAAGCAAGCTACACTTCAACGAGCAAGAGTATTCTTCTATCAAGCATGGATTGCAATCGAGCACATGGGGACGAGCATGGATGCAATAAGAGGATGTCACATGAATCAAAGCAAAGACTTCGAGTACAGTTTAGTTACCGAGCAAGATTTACATCCGAGCATGCTAAAGATTGCTGAATAAGAAAAGCTGAAGACATCAAGAAGAATGAGTTTGCTCGATGGACTTATTCGAGCAAAGCTTGAACAAGTCAAGAGGAATGAAGCTTATTCAAAGGGAATATGTATTCTTCGAAAGATAATATATTCCAAGTAAAGTCTACTCGAGGACATTCAGCGAGCACACCTAGTATAGGAAGTTTGCTCGAGCAAGGTATGTACCTTGCTCGAGGACTGTAACACTTGTATTTGATTTATCTTTCATTATGTAATGACTAGGACTTCTAGAAGGAAAGTCAGGGTCTATAAATAGACGTCCTAGGGTACCTTTAGGGTACGGATTTTGGAGATGGAACAAAGGCTGGCACGCACTGATAACGAAAAACATTCCATTTTGTTCATCCTACAATAGCCGCCGCCGTCACACAAAACCCTAGACATTCCATTCACTGTTCCATTGATGTATCATTAAATATAGTGAATCTTTGTCTCTGAAATAGCATTTACTGCTTATCATTTACTGTTTTATGTTTGATATTTATTCATAAACCTTCATTCTTAACCATTGGATATCCTGATTCCGCCAGGATATTCAATCGGTCTTTGGGTATTCGAGTCGGTGTGTTCTTGTCGAACCTTTTCTAAGGTTTCACCCGACTGACGGTCCTGACACCTCTCGGTCTCACTCAATAAATCCTAACTACTGAAAATCGGCTAAAACGACCAAACCGGGAAACAATTGTTAACGTGTTCTAATGTTGACTCACCTCTCGGTCTCACCAACACTCGACCCTAATGGAAATGAATACTACACAACCAAGGATAGAGGAATAATTCAACTTAAACTAAAATAGATCAACTAGTCGCTCAAAACACCTAATCCTGACAAGAAACGAACTCGCTCTCGCGCCATTCTTATTCTAGCATGCAAAGCCAATGAGACAACCCTAACTTCATATCACCTCTCGGTCTCTAAGAAGGTGTTTAACCGTTGTACTTTAACCTCAAATTCATGCAACAAAACCCTACGGTGGTACCTACCGCTAACAAACCCTAAACACAAAGTCTAGAATCAAACAATGCACCGATCAATCAATACAAAACTAATTAACCGACACAAGGAGTTTATGCAATGAATGACCAAAATTTCCAGCCCTTAAACACAACCTATTTCATGTCTAAATCAAACATTACATTAACAAATTAAGTCTATCAATCAAACAATCCAACAAGCTCATCAAACACTAACAATAATCATCATTCCTAGGTAGAACTAACAAGTTTAGCCTCTCATAATTTTTGGACAGCCATGAACACTTAATAAAAACATCATATAACCCATCTCAATAATCAATTCAAGCATTCAATGATCAATACAATTCATGAACAAGTCAATATCTCAAGCAATTGCACAACTACTAATCAATTGAACAAGTAAATCAAAGTGTATGAACAACGAAAAAGATGTATGGATATGAGATGTTTCGTGGCTGCTCTTGGCTGTAAAAACTGATGGTGAATGATCCCGAGACTTGTCCTTGCCTTCTTCTTCCTTCCCTAGCCACCAAAAGCTCCAATCCTAGCTCCACAAAACTTTTTTCCCTTTTCTTTCTTGCTGCTGAGTTGCGATCGCAGAAGAGGCTGCCAAGCTAGGGTTTTTCTTTTTTTTATATTATGTTATATAAAAGAGGCTTGGGCTTTTCCATGATGTAAACGAGCCGGGCTTTGAGTTTTACTTGAAAACGTATGCGTTAAAGGCTCGTAAACTGCTCCAAAAGCTCGGTTTCTTTAATCATTTACTCATAGCCTACAAGATAAAGATTAATATGTAAAAGCTATCTAAAACGAGTTAAAACACATAAAATATAATATAATACGTAGATAAAAGGTGCGGGAAATACGTGTGTTTTACAACACATCATGAGAATTGCACCAAACGCTGATGAAACGTTATACTTAATTAACCAAGCTTAAGTACCTCGATCTAGGAACTTGTTTAAATTGGTACTAGACGAACGCATAAGTCTAGTTACTCAATTAATCTAAGTTCTACCAAGATATAAAAAGAATTCCAAGAATTTTATTGATGGACCAATACAAGAAGATATTGTAGACAAGCGTGCAACATTCTCCAAGGTTAAGGTAGAACATCAGGAGCCATCTGAACTTCTGCTGTAATCGGATCCTTCATAATGGGAACCTATCACCATAGACCTTATAACCAATTTACCATGAATATCTAGTAAGTACGACACTATCTGGATAATGGTAACATTAATTCGCTTTTTCTCTACCCCTTAAAAAGAATATAAGATGGAGAAATTACTAATTCATGATGGAAGGGATGCTAGAGTAATTTTGTAAGGTAAATTGACAATTACGGTTCTAGAACGTAATTATAAATTTACAGGTGCATTTGAACTCTAATATGGCTTTTCTATGTCAAGGATTGGGATAACTCTCCAAGGATCTATGGAATACTCGCCTACCATTGGCTTAGTTTCCGTAAACAATCATCTTCTAGTATTAAGGTCCCACCGTTGGGAGCCTTATACGTAAATAAAATTCGTCATCACATTACTAAATTAAGTTAGAGGGAAGTTGAGTCTTCATTATGTTGGGCATTTCGAAATCGCC